>NW_026555343.1:14487769-14672598 GCF_029017545.1 Prosopis cineraria | reverse complement strand
GCACTTTGTCAATTTTCTTGTACATTTTCTCAAAATTCATTTTTTGGACCAAAATGCCCCTAGTGCACTGAATTAGAAAACTTAGGCAAATTTCGCAAATCTAATGCAATGTGTTTTGCACTTGAAGGTGTATAATCATTAATAAAAATGTCCTAATTGACAAACTAAAATGGGTAACAAATGTGTTCTATCAATTTCCCCCCCCACTTAGCTTTTGCACTCCGGTCCAAATCAAGTGAAAAAGGTCCCAAAAGAAACTATAAAACAAAGAAATAAGAAAAAAATTGTTTCAAGTCACTAAAATACTAGCTCATGAACTCTAACTTCTACAAATTATCAATCAATGTGGCAATAATTACGAAAGAATTATGCACATCACAAACAAACCCTTACCAAGAAATCAATGTCAAAGAGTAAGCCTTCTAGGTTAAGTGTTTGCTCTCATCACTCAAAGTGTATAAGGTATTAAATTTCACTCAAAATTTCTTAGGATAAACCCTACTATGAATTTGTAACCCTTCTACATCTCCATCACTAAATAGCACTTGCAATCAAGAATCAAATGGACTTTATTAGGTTGTGATATAGTAATGAAAGGATGTCTAAGAATGCATGTATATAAAAAAAAAATAGGGTTAGCATCAAAATAATGCTAAATCAAGATTATACCCTAATATGCAAGCATAACCTAACTCAATTGAGTGAACACCTTAACACAATGATGATGGAAAGAAATGATAAGAAATAATAAAACAAATGGAATGGATGAGCTAGGCAACTTTTTATTTTTTTTTTATTTTTTTTTCTTTTCTTTTTTTTTTTCTCTCTTTTTTTTTCAAACTTTATCTTTTTTTTGTTTTTTTTTTTCAAATCTATCTTTGTTGTTTTTTTTTGGTTGCCCCTAACTCTTTGAAAACAATGGAAGTATGGATAGAGAAATGATAATGAAGCATCCACTCATTTGATCTAGGACATGCAATGAATATTAAAAAGACATATAAAGTGTAACATGCATTCCTTGGGAAAAATAGGGTGAATATTTTTTTTTAGGAATCAAACCAAAGGCTCAAAGTGGCTAACAAAGGATAATAATAATAATAGGTTGGCTATTTGGCTCTTGGCTATTTTTTATGAATGCCATCTCTCATCTCCTATCAAACAAGTGCAAGATATATGGTCTTAATTAAGAAGTGAAACAAATTCTAGAGGGTAACATCACTAAGGAATTAATCACACATGAGTGTTTAGCCTCTTCCATGAATGGGTAATATGCCACTCTAATCCATTAATTCAAGGTAAAAGAATGTTCACTTCACACCTATTCAATCCTAAAAATTACCACATCTCAAGAATCAAAATATCCATTCAAGAGCTAGGTAATTAAGTAACCTCAAACAAAACAAAACAAAAAAATTTTTTTTTTGAATTTTTTTTTTTCAAAACCAAACAAAACCAAACAAACAAAACAAAATGTTTATTTCTCTCCCCCACACTTAAATCATGCATTGTCCTCAATGTATGTATAGACTAGTGATAAAATAAGGTGAGATCAATAATGAATGCATAACAAAAGTGTGGTGCAGATTTTTTTTTTTCAAACTAAAACACAAAACAAAGAAGTCAAATAAAGCAAATAAACTCTAATTTTCCTACTAGGTTCATCTCCCCCACACTTGAACTATACCTATCATTAAATATATCAATTAAAGGAAGGTAAAAGCTCAAGGTTAGAGAGATACAACCTTATCATGGTGGTTCAAAAACATGTTGAGAGAAGTCCTCCTCCTTTTGAAGTGATTTGGCATCTTTGTAGAGCTTGCATAGGTGACCATTGATTTGCATAGTGGAACCCGTGGCTTTATTCAAGAGTTGCAAAACCCCATAGGGAAACACCTTGGTCACTAGATATGGTCCCTCCCACTTAGACTTCAACTTGGCATGCTTATGAATAAACCTTGTTTGGAACAAGAGGACTTGATCTCCTTCTTGGAACTTTTTCCTCAAGATTAGCTTGTCATGAAGGATCCTTGTTTTCTCCTTATAGATCCTAGAAGACTCATAGGCATCCAACCTAAGCTCCTCAAGTTCTTGCATTTGAAGAAATCTCTCCTTAGCCGAAAGATGGAAATCCAAGTTTAGTTTCTTGATGGCCCAATAGGCCCTATGCTCTATCTCCACAGGGAGGTGGCAAGCCTTTCCATACACCAATCGAAAGGAGACATGCCAATGGGAGTCTTATAAGCGGTCCGATAAGCCCACAAAGCATCCTCCAAGTGTAAAGACCAATCCTTCCTATTTGTGTTCACCACCTTGGTTAGGATTTTCTTGACTTCTCTATTTGATACTTCGGCTTGGCCATTAGTTTGGGGATGATATGGTGTAGAGATTTTGTGATGCACTCCATATTTAGCCAAGAGAGCCTTCATCATCTTATTGCAAAAGTGGGATCCTTGGTCACTTACCAAGGCCTTAGGAACTCCATACCTACAAAAATATTAGATTTGAGAAACTTCAAAACAATCTTAGCATCACAAGTTCTAGTAGGAATGGCTTCAATCCACTTTGAAACATAATCAACACCAAGTAATATGTACTCAAAACTAAAGGATGGTGGAAAGGGACCCATGAAGTCAATGCCCCAAACATCAAAAATCTCACAAAATAAAATGGGTTGTTGAGGCATTTCATGTCTCTTACCCCAACTACTAACCTTTTGACATTTCAAGCATGCTTTACAAAATTCATAAGAGTCTTTAAACAAGCTAGGCCAATACAATCCACAATCTAAAACCTTCCTAGCTGTCTTATTTGAGCTAAAATGACCACCACATGCATGAGAGTGACAAAATTCAAGAACAGAAGGCACATCAACATCATCAACACACCTCCTAATCACTTTATCACTACAAATCTTCCACATCAAAGGTGGTTCCCAAATGTAAAATCTAGACTCTCTTTTCAATTTTTCAATGGCAAAACGTGAAGCACAAGGAGGCAAGACTCTACACTCAATATAGTTAGCAAAAGAGGCATACCATGGAGGCTTAGATGAAATGGCACACAATGCCTCATCAGGAAATGAATCACAAGGAATAGTAGGGTTAGAGTTTACCATAGTAGCTTTTAAATGAGGTAGTCTAGACAAATGATCCGCTACTTGATTGGTAGAACCACTCCTATCCCTTATCTCCACATCAAATTCTTGCATTAAGATCACCCATCGAATCAAGCGAGGCTTAGAATCTGTCTTCTTAAACAAGTACCTCACAGCAGCATGGTCAGTGTACACAACAACTTTAGAGTTAAGAAGATATGATCTAAATTTATCAAGTGCAAAAACAATAGCAAACAACTCTTTCTCAGTTGTGGTGTAATTAACCTGAGCTGAATCTAGGGTCCTAGATGCATAAGCAATCACATATGATAACTTGCCCTCTCTTTGACCAAGCATAGCTCCCACAGCAAAATTAGAAGCATCACATGACAACTCAAAAGGTAAAGACCAATTTGGGGCTTTAAGAATGGGAGGGGAAATGAGCATGCTTTTCAAAGTGTCAAAACTCCTTTTGCAAGCATCATCAAAAACAAAATCAACATCTTTTTGTAAGAGTTTAGACATAGGCAAAGCAATTTCACTAAACCCCTTTATAAATCTCCTATAAAAGCCTGCATGTCCCAAAAATGATCTCAAATCTTTCAAACAAACAGGATATGGCAAAGAAGCAATCACATCTACTTTGGCCTTATCCACCTCTATGCCATTGGAAGAAATCAAATGGCCTAAAACAATTCCTTTATCTACCATGAAATGGCATTTTTCAAAGTTAAGCACAAGCTTCTTTTCAATGCACCTACCAAGCACTTTATCTAAAGAATGCAAGCATGAATCAAAGGACTCACCATACACAGTAAAATCATCCATAAAGACTTCCATGCAATGTTCAATAAAATCACAAAATATGGACATCATGCATCTTTGAAAAGTACCAGGTGCATTGCAAAGACCAAAAGGCATCCTCCTATAGGCAAATGTACCAAAGGGGCATGTAAAGGTAGTCTTATCTTGGTCACTAGGAGCTATAGGAATCTGAAAATACCCACTAAACCCATCTAGGAAGCAATAATGGGACTTGGAAGCCAATCTCTCAAGCATTTGATCAATAAAAGGCAAAGGAAAATGGTCCTTCCTAGTCACATTATTGAGCTTCCTATAGTCTATGCACACTCTCCAAGCATTTTGAACTCTAGTTGGAACAAGCTCTCCTTTCTCATTTTTTACCACAGTAATCCCCCCTTTCTTAGGTACAACTTGGGTTGGAGACACCCACTCACTGTCAGCTATAGGATAGATGATCCCAGCACTAAGTAGCTTAACAACCTCTTTCTTTACCACATCTAAAATCAATGGGTTAAGTCTCCTTTGTGGTTGCCTAATGGGCTTAGCATTGTCCTCAAGAAAAATTTTATGTGTGCACACAATAGGGTCAATACCAGGAATGTCAGCCAAAGTCCAACCAATAGCATGTATGTTCTTTCTCAACACATCAAGTAATGCATTTTCTTCCTCAAGAGATAAAGAGTTAGAAATTATTACCGGAAGCTTCTCATTCTCAATGAGATATGCATACTTGAGATTGGATGGTAAAGGCTTCAACTCCAAGGTAGGTGGCTCTACACAAGAGGGAATGAGCTTCTTCAAGTCTAATTTGGTGGAATATTCCATGGTACTATCTTGTCTTTTAGGCTTGTCACTTGTTTTTGATTTCTCCTCTTCTTTCTTTACAGCCTCCCCCTTTTCTTGCAACTTGTCCTCAAGTGCTTGGACTTGAGCCACGGCCTCGACATGTGAAAGTGTAGAATTTTCCTCCAATAGCTTGGGAATCCTAAGAACATCAAGCTCGAGTGGAGAAAAACTCATAGATTCGGCCTTAATGGCTTTAGTACCTACAACACAAGAAGATATACCCTTCTCAAGCATTTCAAGATCAAGCATAGGAGATATTTTAAACAAATCATGAGAAGAAGTAGTTGCATCATTCAAGCATGCATCAATCTCTAAACAAATAGGACAACTACATCCATCAATACATGTAGTAGTAACAAGAGACAAATCATCATCAACATGTGAGAAAGAATCAAGCATGTGAGACTCACAAGCATCATGAAGCAATAACTCAATGGAACTTACACCTAACAAAGAATAATCCTCAAAAGGATGTTTCATTGCTTCATATATATTAAAAATAACATGATCCTCTCCACATTTCAAAATCAAACTACCTTTTTCCATGTCAATCAATGTACGGGCAGTCCTCATAAATGGCCTTCCTAAAATCAAAATATCATCCCCACTCCCTTCTTTTGACATATCAAGCACATAGAAATCCACAGGAAATAATAGACCTTTAACACAAACCAACAAGTCTTCTACTACTCCATGTGGTCTTCTAACACTTCTATCCGCTAATTGGCATATCATAGGTGTCTTATGCATGCAATCAAGACTCAAGGCATGATAAATTGAAAGAGGCATAACATTAATGGCTGCACCTAAGTCTATCAATGCATGAGAAAAATGTGTGTTGCCAATCTTGCATGGAATTGTGAAGGAACCGGGGTCCTCACATTTTATAGGGAGTTGAGGCTTCATGATAGCACTCACAGATGAGGGTAATTGTACCCTTGCATTAGGCCTAAATTTTCTTTTATTTGTACAACAATCTTTCAAAAATTTGGCATACTTAGGAAAGTTCTTAACTACATCCATCAAGGGTACATTAACATGAATCTTGTGGAAGAAATCATATACCTCTTGATCAAATTGTCCCTTTACTTGCTTAGGGACCACTTGTGCTTGTGGAAAAGGAAGCTTCTTCATAATCTCTTGACTTTGCTTTCCTTCTTCCTTCCTTGAACTCTCCTTTCTTGTTTCACTTTGCTCGGCCTCTCCCTCTTTTTCCTTACTAAACAACTCGGCCATAGTCCCCTTTTCCACCTTAGATGGTGGTTGCTCACATATGATCTCCTCAATGTTTTCATCCTCATCATCTCTACAAAAAGATGCATCATTAGGAGCAAAAGAAGAACTAGAAACATTAACATCAATTGAAGAATTTAAAGAGGGCTTCTCGGCCTTCCCTTGTCTTTTGTCTTCTTGTACTCTTTCTCCCAACTCCTTGCCACTCCTCAATGTGATAGCATTAAGATTAGCTTTAGGATTAGCAACGGTGTTGGATGGTAATGTAGAGGCTTGAGCATTGGCTGCACTTAATTGGTTAGCAAGCATATTCATTTGAGAAGTAAGGGCATCAATTTTAGAGTTCATGTTCTCACACTTGTTACCCATACTCTCTACCTTGTTCCCTAAGCCATCATACATGTTTTTATACAAAGAGTTCATTTCAATCAACTGCTTACGTAACACATTCACATCATTAGAAGAGTTCGAATTAGAAGAACTCTCAATTGGAACAAGCCTCCTATCACTATAAGAATTAGAAGAAGGTGTAAGAGAATTACCACTTGGATTGTAGCTTTGAGAAGAGCTACCTTGAGACAAATGAGGTGGAGGGTCACGGCCAAAGGTGTTTTGATAGGATCCTCTTTGTTGATTGTCTTGTAAAGCCACATTTGGATTTGAATAGGAGAAATTAGGATGGTCTCTCCATGAAGGGTTGTAAGTATTAGAATAAGCTCCTTGCCCTTGCCTCCCACCATAGGATTGTTTTCCATTGTAGATAGCATTTACTTGTTCAAACTTAATAGGACAATTGCTTTCTACATGCATAGGTGAGTCACAAAAAGTACAAGAATAAGGGACAAGTGCTTGAGAAGTACTTACATTGCTCACTTGAGATATTTGTGGAGCCAACATTCTCCCAATCTTGGCAGCTAGCAAGTCCACATATGAATCATTAAGAACTGAGGAACCTACCATATTCACATTTCTCTTTTCCCTTGTAGAGTATTGAGCACCACTTGAAGCCATCTTGTCAATTAGTTCCCAAGCCTTTAAGGAAGTGAGGTCAATCAAGCATCCACCACTAGCGGCATCAATGTTAACTTTGTCTCTTGGAATCAAGCCCTCATAGAAATATTGGACTAAATTCTCACTAGAAATTTGATGGTGTGGGCATTTAGCCAAAAGGCCTTGGAATCTAGTCCAATACTCATAGAGACTCTCATCCTCTCCTTGTTGGACCCCATAGATTTGCTTTCTCAAATTGGTGACCTTGGAATTTGGAAAGAATTTATCTAAGAAGAGTCTTCTTAGCTCGGCCCATGTGCTCACTTTCACATAAGAAGGGTAGTTGAAATACCACTCCTTTGCTAAACCTTCAAGAGAAAATACAAAAGCCTTAGCTTGAACATCATCAACATTTACATGCATAGGCTTCATAGTATCACAAACCAATAGGAAAGTATGCAAAAACCTATGGCAATCCTCTCCCGGTAACCCATGAAATTTAGGCAATGCATTAATCAAAGAGGATTTAATTTCAAATTGAACATTAGTAGGAGGAACATATAAGCCATAAGGATTATCATGCCAATTAGGTTGAGTTAATTGCCTAATGCTCCTCTCCTCTCTAGGGTTATGCAAGCCTTCAAATTCATTATTAACATGGCCATCATCATGCAAATTCTCATTCCCATTCCCATGGCCCTCATTATGCACATGCTCATGTCCTAAGATACCTTCCATTGTTGAATTACAAACCAAATGAGAATCAAGAATAGGTTGTGATCTTCTCAATCTAGAAATAGTCCTTTCAATTTCTGGATCTAATTCAACAAAAGAGGTATGTTTTCTTCGGGTCATGCACTAATCAAGCTCAAGAAAATTAAGAACAAAGAACAAGCTAAACTAAAATGCAAATCAACATGAAACAATTCAAAACACACAAAAGCAAGAGAAATAATTTTTTTTTATTTTTTTTATTAAACTCAATAGCAACAAAATGAAAAAAAAAAATAACACCAAACAAGTAGAAAGAGAGTTAGAAATGCTCAATCAAGAAGCTTTGGCAATTCTGGAATTCGCACAGTAGGCTCTCTGGAGACAGTGAACTTGTGAATTTTCTATCAGCAAATCCACATGATAAATTCCCCTGAAACTTTTATGAGAAACACAAGAGATATACAGGAAAATTATATAAAACTTTTAGATTAAAAATCCTGCCCAATCGTTCCCAGAATTTTTCACAAGTTGGTCCTCAAGTCTGGAGAAACAGGATTTCGTCCAGAAGACCTTCAGAGCTTCTAACAAACTTTCAAATAGGAAAATGGAAAAATTGAAGAAAATCCTAAACACAAGAAACCAAGATAAGACAGCGATAAGAAAAATGAAACTGAATCAATCAATTTGAACGCACAAAGAGGAAGATATGCTAACTCAAAATTGAAACAGGGTTTTGGAAATCCTCTGTAATGGCTCCCTGGACCTTGTTAGATTGTAAAATTTCCACAGGACACTTCCCACGTCCAAAATTGACCAAACCAATTTTAAAGTGAAGCTAGGATATAGAGCTTTCAATGAAATAAATTTCAAGTTCAAATTCCCTCAGACTCATTCCCAGTTAATTTTTCAATTTCAGACAGAGACACTAGAAACAGAGTATTTTCAGCTCTACACCAAACCAACGAAAATTGCATTAATTTTTTTTTCTTTTTCAAAACAGAATAAAAACACTCAAAACACACAAAAAACACTAAAAAAACACAAAACACAAATTTTTATAATTTTTCAAAAAAAATTTCAGGAACACTAAAAATATAAATTAAGTACTAAACAACCTTAGAATTAAACTTAAACCATTCCCCGGCAACGGCGCCAAAATTTTGATAGGAAATTAGTCGCTTATCCTCAAAATTATACTAAAGCTAACCCTAATGCAATATAGGGCCAACCCTAGGTCATCTCCCAAGGAATGGTTTTAAGTCTAATTGAAAGTTATCTAGTGAAATAAATCAACCAAAGTTTGTAGGAATTTAGTTATCTAGCTAATTATCTAAACTAATTACCTAATATGCAAGTAATTAAAATGCTAGTGAAAGTGAGTGAAATGAACTTCCCTTTTTACAATAATGGAACCCTAGAGATTAGTTGATTTTGGACTCATTATCTTCTCATGATTAGGCTAAGTTTAGCTTCCCTTTCCTCTTGACTAAAGCTGTCATGACTTAAGAAAATTATCCTAAGCCAATTAACCTAATTAGCTAACCTCCCTAGGTCTTAGATTAAAGTCCCTAGTTCAATTAACCAATTGGTGAAGACATTAGCCAAGTGATTCACTCAAAATCCTCTCTCAACAGCCATGGTCAAACACATAAATTGAGCAACCACAAGATTATGTCAAGCTACTCAACAACACAAGCATTAACACCACAAGATTATGCAATATTAACACAAGAAATTCACTAATTGAAAAACACAAGATTATGTGCCAAACAAAGAGTGGCAAAATTCAGTCATGGCTGTCCAAGGAAGAAATTAAATGAAACAATCCTCTCTCTTTACATCAACATCAAATTCAAATTAGAATTTATAAGCTAAGATGATTAAACCCTAGATTAAGGAATCTAACCATCTAGTAAAAAGAGAAGAGGATAGGAAACAAAAGAACTTAGCCAATTTGAAGCTCAAGACTCATCCTCCATCTTCATCTCTCTAGGATTCCACAAAGAAACTTAGCCAATCTTCATCTTCAAGAACCCTAGTGATTGCTTGTGAAGGCCAAACTCCATAGCTCTTGAATGATGAAAATGAGCTTCAATCCTTGTGAAAATGGAAGGGATGGAACGAAAATGAAGAGAGGAGAAGAATGGTATGAGTTTTGTGGAGGTTTGGTGGCTGAAAATGGAGGTTAGGGTGCTGGAAAATGAAGAACAAAAGAGAGAAAATGAAGAACACTATGAACAAGAGAGAGAGAGAATGTGGAAGATGAATGAGATATGTGTTGGATCCCATTTGAGACTTAAAATGGCGTGCTCCTTGGTGTCTCCCATCAGCTGAAGCTTAATTAAAATAAGGAAAAAGAAATTAAAATGTAAATGGGAGCCTTGTCACACTTGCAAGGTGGCAACTTCCTATTGGTTTGTAGATGATTCCAATGTGTGCCTAATTTCCCATGTGTCATCCACATCATTTTAGCTGATCTAATCCCTCAAAATAATCATAATTCACGTGCAAACCATCAGCCATTGTCCTCAAGGAGTGTTGACCTCAATTGCCCAATTGATGCACAAGTCACATGCCACCTATGTCACATAAATCACATAATTCAATTAAATAGCATATGATATAATAAAATCTAATTCATGTCCAGAATTAAATTCATAATTAGAAGGGAGAATTTATTAAATTAATCAAGTTTTAGGCTGCACAAAATTATATAAAAATTTTCACACAAAGGCAAACCAAAAACTAGGACAAACTAAGACACTTAAGAAAGTGTTGACTTTTTTATTTAATTACTCCCAAACTAAAATGAATTTTAAAAATATAATTTCACCATTCATCAACTGGACATAAAATGCACTTTGTCAATTTTTCTTGTACATTTTCTCAAAAGTTCATTTTTTGGACCAAAATGCCCCTAGTGCACTGATATTAGAAACTTAGGCAAAGTTCCAAATCTAATGCAATGTGTGCACTTGAAGGTGATAAATCATTAATAAAATGGTCCTAATTGACAAATAAAAGTGGGTAACAAATGTGTTCTATCAGCTGGCCTAGGTAGGCCTTGATATAAAGCTTTAAAAGAAGTTCCAGGGGATGGAATTCTGAGATTTCTACGAGCTTACAGCCAAGGTTTAGGGATATCAGGAATTGTTGAAAGAGGAAGACCATCACCAATAGACTACGGCAGGAACTTATTTTGGTGACCTTGACATAGCAGTGGCAGAGCTTAAAAATTTAGGTAACTACACATGCCTGGCCTTAATAAGAAAGGTTAGGGAGACTCTTAAAAGGCCTGGCGCAGTACAATACACCTTCGACACACTAAAATAAAGGAGATCTTCAATTTCTTACTCAAGGAGAACTTCATCTTGCTACCTGCTAACCACAAGATTCCTTCGAAAAAGGAGTATAAAGGAAAGGAGTATTGCAAGTATCACCATTCATGGAGTCATAATACTAAGTCTTGTTGGGGCTTTAAGAACATCATCCAAGACTGAATCAATGAGCAAGGGGTCCTTAAGTTCCTGAAGGAGGGATCTATAGTTGTGGACAATAATTCATTTCCACCATTTGATACAGTAAATGTAGTGGAGATATACTCCAACAGATGGTGAACTTAGAGAAATGATGGTAGGCAAAGAGATGGGAGGCCTTGGAATGTCTGGACCAAGGGAGATGCAACTCAAGAGAACTCAAGAATAGTTTAGGGCTACTTGGAGGAACCTATAGGTTAATCAAATAGGAACAGGTCCTCAAAATGGGATATTAGCCTGGAAGGGCAAAACATGATAAGCTGGATAAATCTAATGTGGTTTAGGATCGATTGGGAGAAAACTATGAGTAGCTTAGAGATTGACAACTAGTGGGTAGAAAAGTAGAACAGTAAATGACTTTCAAAATAGGGCATTGGTCTAAGGGGATTACTTATGACGGAACCGAATGGGTCTAAAGTGGTCTAGGATCATTTGGGGCAGCCATCTGGCAAATTTGACTATTTTGTCAAGTACTCAGCATCGTTAGAAGCTGGTGAACCTTTTATAGGGACACTGATAGGTTAGGAAATAGGCCCCGACAATCTACCATTAACACCATTAGAGAACACCATAAAGCTTCCTTAAAAATAAAAAGTCACAGAGAGCTCAAGTAGGTTTATTACACCACTTGGTAACATGCTGCCTCTGAAATGGAGGGTCGTGAGGCATAAAAATTTTCTAATTGCCTTAACCAGAACTCAAAAATGATGTCTTCAGTGAAAGTGAGTTACTCAAAGATACCTTGAGCAGTAGAAGGTTGAGGCACAAGAAGGCCCTGATATACAGGAAACTAATAAGTTCAAGAGGAAGTCTACTGAGGATCAGGATAAAAGGAGTGATAATAAAAACTAGTGTAATGGGACCATTCACGTCGGAGAAATGCCTCTTAATCTCTATTGTGTGGTTTCATTAACGCTTCCATCCTAATTCATTCTACCATTAATAAGACCCAGGATCGGTCTGAGGAAAATAACCTAAGAGCAACATACATGGGTCCATATCGATATTTCCTAATGGAACTTAGGGAGGATGAAGAACCTAAATAAGTGAAGATGCAAATGCATAAGTGGAAGGCTGTAGAGCTTATATGCTAGGTCACTTTACAAGCTGTAGAAGGAAAGCCAAAACGGGCTATCTTAGAGAAGCCAAGTGTTAAGATGATCCAGCACCTGAAGCCCTTGTACATTAAGGCACACTTTGATAGAAAGCCAATGACCAAGGTACTGGTAGATAATGGCTCAATAGTAAATATATTGTCAACCCGTGTGATGCTCAAGATGGGGTGAGAGGAATAAGACCTGATGTTAATAGAGGTGTCTGTAATGGGATTCACCAGAATTGCTTCTAAGGTCCTTGGTGTATTGCCCTTACAGGTAGATGTTAGGACTAAATCCTCTCTAACATCCTTTTTTATGATTATCACAGCATCATAGTACTAGGCACTACTTGGTTGGGACTAGATTCATGCCAATGAGTGTGTCCCTTCCTCGCTATACCAAATGCTTCTTATGTGGAAAGGGGAAGAGGTAAAAGTGGTTTGGGTTGAGGACAAACCCTTTATAACGGTCACTGACTTCATGGATGCAGGTATTACGACACTGATATAGGCCTGTTCACATTTTAAAAGGCACAAAAAGATCTGAATAGAGCCTTTTTGTGCAAAATAAAAACTCGTGCTATCATGCCTTTAGTATCACAAAGGCATGAACCCATTATAAAATTAATGGATGATTGAGTCAGACCACAGAAAGGCCGTAGCAGCTGTGGCTATCTAAAAATTATGGTTGCATAACATACAAGAAAGATTGAAAGACTATGAGCCTGAGACTTTTTAAGATCGAGGTCATATATGAAGATGGAACCTAAAAAGTAATGCAACTACATGAGCTAAACCCTGCACCTTTGAAGTTTGAAGACATAGCCTCGGAGGTATAGGATTTGCTGGAATAAGTAAACTTTGGGTCTTCAAAGGAACTAAGGATCACCTTTATTAGCTTACTATTAGATAAAGAATAAAAGAATGCCTTTAAACAAGTGCTACAAGAATTCAAGAATTGCTTCATGTGGGATTATGATGAAATGTCGAGGCTAGCAGGATAGTTGGTTGAACATAGGCTTCCTATAAAGCCAAACTACAGACTGCATCAATAGCTCACCAAGAGAATGTCAATTAAAGTGGAGCTATAAGTAAATGAGGAGATCAAATGCCTCTTGTGGACTAAATTTATACGGCCTTACAAGTATGCTCAGTGGCTCTCAAATATAGTCTAATAATTAAGAAAAATAGAAAGCTATGAGTTTGTGTAGATTTCTAAAACGTAAACTTGGTCATACCTAAAGATGTATATGCAATGCTTATTATAGACAGGTTGATAGACGCTGGGGCTGGGAATGTATTATTATCGTTTATGGATTATTTCTCAGGATATAATCAATCATGAAAGAGGACATTTATAAAACTGCTTTTAGGTTCTTGGGTTCTATCGGGAAATTCGAATGAGTAATCATGCCAATCAGTCTAAAAAATGTTAGGGCCACTTATCAACGAGCTATAAATGCCATCTTTTATGATATGATATGAAAACATCTAGAGATATACATAGACGATATAATTATCAAATCAAAAAAAGCACACGATCATATCGAGCATTTGAGGACGAACTTCCTCTGAATGAGGGAAGTAGGCCTTAAATTAAATCCACTTAAGTGTACATTTGGTGTAATTGCAGGTAATTTTCTTGGATTTCTGGTCCACAGAAGGAAAATTGAAGTAGACAGGAATAAAGTATGGGCTATTATGCAAGCAAAGGCACCAAGTAATAAGAAAGAGCTTTAAAGGTTTCTAGGCCAAGTCAATTATCTCAAATGTTTCATTCCAAATCTAGCAGGGAAGACAAAGGAGTTTTTTGAGCTTTTAAAGCTTAAAGATGTCAAGGAATTCACCTAGACTGAATACCATTAGGGAGCCTTTGGCAAAATCAAAAAATACTTGATGAGGCCCTCGGTCTTAGTAGCCTCGAGGGAGAACGCTTCATTTTTATTGTATTTAGCTTTCACCACCACATCTATAGATTGTATGTTAGCCTAAACTGTTGATAAGGGATGTGAGCAGGCAGTTTATTATTTAAGTAGGTGTTTGACTCCTATAGAGACCAGATACTCAACTGCAGAGATAGTGTGTTTGGTATTGTATTGTGCTTGTACTAAATTAAGGCATTATATAATAAACGTAGTTGTATATGTGGTTTTGCACTCTGATTTAGTTAAGTATATGCTTAATCAACTAATTATGACAAGCCGTATAGGAAAATGGAGCTTGGCCTTGGTAGAATTTTCATTAATATTCTTACCCTAAAAATTAGTAAAAGGTTGAGCTTTAGTAGATTTCCTAGCTGATTACTCTTGAGCCGGGCTCCCTAAAGATGAAAAAGAGTTACTTGTGTTCTCAGTAGATTTAGGGCCCTGGGTGCTCAAGTTTGATGGGTCTAGCTTTGAACAAGCATTTGAGGTTGGAATAATAATAATTTCTCCTACTAAGGTAAAAACCATCTTATCTTTGCAATTAGATTTCAAATGCACTATCAATTAGGTTGAATATAAAGCACTACTCATAGGGCTTGGAATACTTTATGAAATAAAGGCTCATGATGTAGTCATAGAAGGAGATTCTCATTTAGTCATCAAACAATTAACTGGTAAGTATAAGTGTGTGAGCTCGGCTCTAGTGATGTATTATGTCAGGGCTTCTCAGATCTTAAAAGATTTTGACATTGTGACATTGACATATGTTCCCCGAGCTTAGAATGAGGAGGCTAATGAACTAGCTTAAATAGCATTAGGGCTTAGGTTGTCACTTGAACTCACTAGAAAGATAACTGTGGTGGAATGAAAAGAACATCCTTTGGTCTCTCAACATGGTTTGACAATACAGTATGGTGTAATCTTGCAAGAATTAGCTCAGGATTAGCGGGACAATTTCAAAATTTATTTACAATATTCCAACCAACAATATCCTTACAAAACAACAATACATGCCTGATACTTTATTCTAATTGGGGATGAGTTGTATAGAAAGGGCCTCGATAGGTTATTACTTAGGTGTTTAGCCTTCATTGAATACATGGAGGTCTTAAGACAAGTACATGTAGGAGTTGTGAAGCCTACTAATTAAGGCCAAAGATACAATGGATGGTGCGCAGAAAAGGATACTATTAATCATTGATGGCAAAAGACTACATCGAATATGCTAAAAGATACAGCAAATGTCAAACTCATGGGCCAGCACAACAGATACTAGCATCAGACATGCATCCTATCATTAAGCCATGGCCTTTTTGAGGGTGGGCTATAGATGTAATAGGGAAGATTTATCTGGGCTCATCCAAGAGCCACTCATTCATTTTAGTAGCCATAAATTATTTCATAAAATGGGTAGAGGCCTTTCTTATGAAGAAAGTGGAACAGGATGACATTATTAACTTCATATGTGAGCAAATTGTATTTCTATTTAAGATTCCTTAATTGATTATAATAGACCAAGGGACCATGTTCACTGGAAGTAACTTCAAAGTATTTTTTAAAGAAAGTGAGATTAAATTATTAACATCCTCACCGTTTTACCCTCAGGAAAATGGGCAGGCCAAAGCTTCTAATAAAATAATCCTTGGAATTCTAAAAAAGACAATCGAGGAAAACCCTAAGGAATGACATTTATGACTTCATGAGATACTATGGGCATATCGGACATTAAAGAAAGAGGCCACAAACATGAGCTTGTATGTATTGACATATAGGCATGAGGTTGTATTACCTATGAAAATAGTAGTCCCTTCATTATGCATTTTGAACAGCTTAGGAAGACCTTCTAAGAATTCTAATGAAGCTATGATGAATGAGTCAATTTAGTTAGATAAAATACATTTACAAGCATTAAATCATATAATCGCCTAAGAGAAAGAGATTTTGAGAAGAATATATAATAAAAGAATAAAAAAGAAATATTTTTGGATAGGCGAGCTTATATGGAAACTTGTGTTGTCACCTGGTTCTAAGGACTGGACAATTGGTAAATTTTCACCTAATTGGGAAGGACCATTCAAAGTTAGCAAAGTACTTAAAGGGAATGTGTATTGGTTATCTAGCCTTGATAGGACTCCGTACAAATGAGCTATAAATAAAAAATACTTAAAGAAATATTGGCCATCATAATAATAAAACTATCAAGGTCCTGAATGTGAAGAAGTAAAGACCTAAGGCCTAGAATGCCCTCAAGATGAAACAAAACAGACAGTAAGAGGAAAAAGAATGTTGTCCTTTTATTCACAAAGAATGATGATACAAGGGGTAAATGATACAAATAAAATAATAAAAGAATAAAAATATATTTATTATTTACAATGGGCTTGGAGGACATCCTATGTGGCCGAAGTTGCGTCCAGCTCAGTAGATAGAGATTGATGTCGATTGAAGGTTGTTTAAATTTTAACATTGAATGAAGCTTCTTTTTTGAGATGGCTTGTGCATCATCCAATGCTTTATTGGCTACCTCTAGCTCAGACTCCACACTATCCTTTTTAGCTCGTGCTAGCTCCTTTTTGGCAGCTAGTAGTTGATGCCTCAAGTCAGCCAACTTAGCCTGTAGTGAATAGAGATGATCCATACGAGGAGCAATTTCCTAGACTCGATTGTTGGCAATAGTTACTTGGGCCTTGGTATCAAGATACTCATCCCTAATAAACCAACTATTTATTAGATAGTCTGAAAGGAGTGAGAGCTCCGTATGGTAGTGATTAATGATGCCATAACATTTTGGGACTTGGGTGTAGAGGAACTCCAACTCAGGCATAAGGACCGCTTTCTCCATAACATTAATTCCCTAAATCATCTCCTCATAATTCTATTCAAGAAGCAAAAGCAAGTCCCAGTTGAGGTGAAACTGAATGACCCTTTAGGCATCCAACACGATATTGATTTCAGGAATGTGGATGCAGGCCAAAAGGGCGTCAGCAAGGAACATTCTCATTGAAGTGAGCTAAAGAGAGAAAAAGTAAGTTAGTAATAGTAATGAAAAGAAGGAAAATAGATAAGAGAGCATAACAGATTATACTTGACTTGGGTCCATAAGTGCTTTATCTTTGCCTGTAGAATGGAGGGTACAAGCGAACTGTGTACTTGATAGTAAAGCCTTCTCTGCACGACCATTAGGAGTGGTAGGTTTAGATTGGCCTCACACGAGGCACCCTGAGTAGAGGCCAAAGCAACTATCGCGTTCTCTAGAATTGGAGTGCTAGTAGTTGTGAGACTGATGACAGTTACTACTTGAGGTTCCCTCAATGGTCTTTCAGAGCCCCCAGTCTTAATACCTCCTGCTAAGCTGGTGGGGGGAACCACCTCTGGGGCCTTACATAAACTTTATTAGCCCCAAGCCTTCAGTTACCATCAGGGATTGCTACCTTCTAGGTCACTAGTACTATTTGAGTTTTCTATAGGGTTTTTGGGGACTTCCTTAGGAATTATAGTAAAGGCAACCCCCTAGGAATCTAAATTTATAGTAGGAATAGTAGAAAAGGTGACCACCTGAGGATCCAGTGTTATCTCAGGCACAGTGGTAGAAGTGACCACTTGAGGATCTAGAGTTTGAGCCTTTAGCCCTTTACAATGAAGGGGACTCATCTTGTCATTATTAGAGTTAGCTGATAAGATCATGGTATGTTGATGCTCTGTGTGCGTTTTCCCTTCTAGGGAGTAGGTCTGACAGGAGGAGGTATGGAGGAAGGTTGATTAAGTAGAGGGGGTGTTGTCTTTTTCCGCCTTTTAAAATCAAGTGAAGGAGATGAAGCCCACTTCCTCTTATCAGGTTCATCTCTTTTGTTTGAGTAGCTTAAGGGGTGACTCTTCTTAGATTCGAGCTTCTTTAGGACCGAGACATGAGAGGATGCATCATCCCTCTCTATCTCTTTAACTAGGAATCCTAATGAAGGGGCTGTCTAGGTCTTCGATACTGTGGGAGTATCAATATAATGTTCCCTCTCAAGAAGTTCACCAACACATATGATTGCATCTAATCACGACTTATAAAGATTCAAAAGCAAGTTAGATTATATCAAAAAGGAAAAAGGGTGAACATAAAGAACATTACTTACTAGTATGGCTCTCTATAATGCACCTGAAGTACTAGGGCCACCATTTGTTAAAATGGAGGAAAGCACCTCTATCTACCAGTTCCACCTTATACCGATTCTGGGTAGTGTGTGAAATGACTATTTGATCAATAGCCTCCTGATCTAGCCACTCTACGCTAACTTGGAGGGACAGGCCTCGGGACTGCACGGGCTTAACTTGAACTGGCCTACTACCAGTTAAGGGTGATATGACTCCAAATAAACTTTCAAGCATTTAGAGGAAGAGCTGGTGTATTTTTACGAGTTGTGGCCGAAAGAAAAACCTTATCCCTTAGTAATGAGGCAAGCTTGCTCTTCCAATCCACCAAGAATTTGTACCAGGTAGGGAGGCAGTGGCCCAGAATATTAAATAGCTTTAGGGTCCTTTGTAAGGACCAATTCTACTAACAGAAGAACTTGAAGAAGTTCTTCGACTTATCCAAAGGATGGGCACCTAATAGGTAGGTAAAAGGGTTGTTGGCGTGGGCATCCTTAGGGAAAGGCTCCTAATAGAGTAGAGGGAAGTAAGCAGTTGTCCATAGCTTTAAGAACTAGATAGGCTTGTGGAAGTTACTGAAGGGTTTCTTCATCAGAGACTCCGTCGTGTTGTCATATAGACAGCAAAGAAACACTATCCCCATGGTTAGCTGGTTGTCGCAAAGTAAGGACTAGGAGATCCGTAGATGGAGGGCTAGGATCCATTAGCTCAGTAGGATCCAAATAAAGACTAGATGCTTCGTAGGGGTGATGGGCTAGTCAGCTGGTTTCTTAGAGAATAGTTCCATGATCTTTGTATAGGAACCAGCACCCCTAATTTTGTTCTCCAGGTCAATCGAGAGGGTGACATATAAGTCATGTCTCTTAGAGATATCATAGAAATTATTCTCCTCAGTGATTGACAGCCTCAGGTATATAAATATGTCCCACAGTATGATTGACATGGGACTTAGCTCTAACATGAAGGCATTATAGCCAGGCACCTAGAAACTCAAAAGGGTGATCAACAGATTGTCTAGAATGTCAACGTCAGCTAATGAAAGCTGGATGAGGTCATAAAGACCCATCTCTCTCTACTATTGCTCATGGGTCTGCCTCAAGCATTTCACCTAGCTGGTTTAAGCATGGGGAGACTAAGGCCAATTTTGAAGCTTTCAGAAACATAACTTGGTAAAGGGTGAAGTCGTTTAGGCCAAAATTAGGTTGCGGAGTGAGGTTAGTGGCCATGGATTTAATTGAGTAAGAGCAGTCACTTTAGAGAGGTTGGGAGAAATAGTCATATACCCGACATCACTCTTATTGGAGATTTGAAAGCTCCAAGGAGAGGTATTAGAAAGATAATAGACAATCAATATTTTTATCCAAATAAAATAGAAAGACTAAGGACTAAACAAAAAGTAAGAAGCTTACCAAAAGACGATGGAATCATATAATGATAAATCCTCTTGAAATAGAAATAGAGAGATATCAGAATAAGAATTTAATGTAGAGGAAATATGAGTTTAACAATAAGATATGTATTGTCATCAATCCTCCTAGTGAAGTAATAAGATTCCTGATGGTAACCAAGGAATCAAGTAAGTTTCTAACAGAAGTGCTAGATGGAGTAGCAGTAAAGGTAGTGGTAGTAAAAGAGGAATCCATTTTTGAGCAAGGGGAAGAATGGAGTAAGGGACAAAAAGGCTTAAACAATAAGAAATGGCAAGAAGGGTAAGAGAAATGACTAGAAAAGGAAACAAATTTATATTAACAAAGGGTGCTCAGAGATGAAGTAACTTTTTAGTTTTTTCAAACGTGCCACATGGCTTACATTATCAGCCACTAGCACATGGGAGGCATTTTTTGGGCTAAAATATGAAACATTGTTTGCAAAACATTGGGTAGGTCATAAAGCTATTTGGATTGAGTGACTGAAGAGTCAAGCTTAATCTAGACAAAGAGGCTAACCTCAAGCTCAATAGAAAGCTATGATAAGATGAACATGCTGAAATCCTGCCAGTTGCAAACATTGGACCGTTGGCACATAAAGACATGGTCCTAAGTGATCTTGAAATTTGCAGGAGTAGTATCATCATCCTGAAGTATCTCGGTGAGACGGGTTAGTTGACAAAAATGGAAGACACCGAGTAAAGACTGTGCCATAAGTTTCGTGAGATCCCTAATTCTTCGGCATAACGTTCTAGGTCTTAAGGGAGAGGCTACCATTACTTTGATACTATAAATAGAATATGAAAGCATAGAAGAAAAGACAGTCAACACTTAATTAAGACTCGCATTTTACATTCATAGCTTTTAGGTTTATTAGTTATACTTTATCTTCAATTTAGACTTGTAATCTTTTTACATTTTAATAATAATCAAAAACACTTGTTCTACTAAGTCTTGCGAATCTTTTACATCCAGGTGAACTGTGATAAGGGAGCTCGGGACTCTTTTGTTTTTAATTGAGACTTAACATTTCTAGCAAGATTAGTTATTTATTGTTCCCAGACGAACATAGGTATAAACAATCAAGTTCTTTGATTTTACACTAGTACAAAATATGAAATTTACAGGATACTTTTTATATTAGTTGGAAGGAAAATGATGTAAAAAGTTAAGGCAATGGAACTTTTATAATTATGTTAAAGTACTTGACATTTTTTATATCGAGTGGCCTCCACCTAATGTAGAAAATTAACTTTCTACAATGGGTGGCGTCACCCGATATGGAAAATATATTTTCTACACCGGTAAGAGTCCACCTAATGTAGAATATGTATTTTCTACATCAGGTAGCCATTCACTCGGTGTAGAAAATTTTTTAAATTACCCTCCCTTTTCCTCCCGCCCAAACTTACATTGTCTCCTTCCCCTTCATTGTTTTACTTCGACCCCCTACCTTTCTCTCATTTCCTCCCCCTCCCCTCTCGGTGTCCCCGTGACACTCCCCCCTCCCTCTCGCCACTCGCCCTTCCCTCCTCCTCCCTTCTCGCTGCCCCTCTCCCCTCTTGACCCAGCACCCCCTCTTCCTTCCCTCCCTCTAGCCGCCTGCCCTCCCTCACCCTTTCGTTGCTCGCCCTCCCCCTCCCTTTCACTATCCCTCTCCCTTCCTAACCCAGTACCCCTTCCCCCTTCCTTCCCTCACGACCTTCCCCCTTCACGTTTGCCTCCTCGTCTCAGCCCCCCTCCCCCTCCTCAGTGCCTCTGCCTATCTATCTGCCACCACTCCTTCTCCCTTCCTCACTCTCTCAGTGCTGAGCTGTTATTACAGCTGTCGCCACCTAGGTATGTCTCTTAATTTTTGTGAATATGAATTTTTAGATTTTATAATGCTTAAATTTAGATTTTAATAGTATTAATTATTGTTGGGAGTGCTTTTAGTGGCTTTAGAAGGCCTTAGGTTGTTGCATGTGATCATTTATTTGGTTTAAAATTGTTAATTTTCTCATGCAAAATTTCTTAAAACTTTTGAGAAGTCTAATTTTTAGGGAGACTATTAAATTTTTTTAAAATTCATTCTTTCCTCTAAATTGCTTAAATTTAGTTTTTAATGATATTGATTGTTGTTGGGAGTGCTGTTAGTGGCTTCATAAGGCCTCATTTTATTACATGTGATGATTTATTTAGTTTAAAATTGTTAATTTTCTCATGTAAAATTTTCTAAAACTTTTGGGAAGTCCAATTTTTAGGGAAGACTGTCAATTTTTTTTTGAATTCATTCTTTCCTCTAAATTGCTTAAATTTAGTTTTTAATGATATTAATTATTGTTGAGAGTGCTGTTAGTGGCTTCATAAGGCCTCAGGTTGTTACATGTAATCATTTATTTAGTTTAAGATTGTCAATTTTCTCTTGTAAATTTTTTTAAAAGTCTTGGGAGATCCAATTTTTAGGAAAAACTTTGCTGAAATTTTTTCAAATGTTAAGTTAATTAGGAATTTAGTTTCTTGAAATAGTTTTCAAGGTAATAACATTAGTTATATTCTTTAGGAGGTGACACATGGATTGTAGTTGGATGAATACTAGATGAACGAGTGACGAGTATGATAATTGGGTGAAAGAATTTTTGAAATTTGCTAAGAAAAATGCTGTTGACAGTAGTAAAAGGTTCTATTGTCCTTGTGTTAATTGTTTGAATGAGAGGAGATTAGGTATTGCTAAAATAAAAGAGCACTTGGTTTGTGATCAGATTTGCAAGAATTATACGATATGGATTTGGCATGGTGAACGATTAGAAAATTATAGTAACACATCTCAATATGTGAAAGTTAATAATCTTGATGATGAAGTAGAAATGAATGAAGATCAGTTAGAGGACATGATTCATGATGTCAGGGAAAAGGCTTTTGAACGAGCACATGTGTATGATAACTTGTGCACTGACGCAGAGAAGCCTTTATACCCAGGGTACACTGATTTTAGTTTTTCATCTGGGGTGTTAAAACTGGTTACCTTAAAGGCAAGAGTTGGGTGGAGTGACTAAAGATTCACATGGCTGCTAGAGTTACTTCAAATAATGTTTCCAAAATGCAATGCACTACCAAATCGTTATTATAATGCTAAGAAGATCTTGTGTCGAATGGGTATGAAGTATAAAAAAATACATGCATGTCCTAATGATTGTATGTTGTACAGAAAAGAGCTTGAAGGGGAGGACAAGTGTCCAAAATGTGAGGCACCACGGTACAAAGAGAAGGGGGCTCCTATAAAGGTATTATGGTATCTTTCAGTTATACCAAGGTTCAAGCATTTGTTTACAAATACTAATGATGTGAAGAACTTGATGTGGCATGCAAATAAGAGGATATTTGATGGAAAACTTTGACATTTAGCCGATTCTCCTCAATGGAAGAAAATTGATTAATTGTTTCCTAAATTTGGCAATGAGCCAAGAAACTTGAGGCTTAGACTTTCTATCGATGGAATGAATCCTTATGGTACTTTTAGTAGTATACATAGTTCATGGCTTGTTCTTTTGGTGATTTACAATTTATCACCTAGGTTATGTATGAAATGAAAGTACATGATGCTATCCCTATTGATTTCAAGACCAAAACAACCTAGAAATGATATTGATATTTACCTAAGACCTTTAATTAAAGATTTGAAAGTGTTGTAGGAGGTAGGTGTGGAAGTGTTTAATGCAAATCTGAAGGAGAATTCTAAGTTATGTGCTATGATCTTTTATACTATAAATGATTTTCTTGCATATGAAAATTTGTCTGGTTATAGTGTGAAAGGTCATAAAGTTTGTCCAATTTGTGAAGAAAGCATAAACTACCATCAACTTCAACATGGAAGGAAGATAATCTACCTTGGCCATCGGAGGTTTCTTAGATGAGATCACCCGTATCATAAATTGAAGAAAGCTTTTCATAGTCACCAAGAGCACAATGATGCTCCGGATGCTTTGATTGGGAATCAAGTGTATGAACGTGTGAAAAACATTAATATTGTCTTCAGTAAAACTAAAAATAATATTGGTGCAAAAAGCATATAGAAAAAAAGGTTTATCTTTTTTGATCTCCCATATTGACGCAATCTTGAAGTGAGGCATTGTATTGATGTTATGTATGTGAAGAAAAACATGTGTGATAGTATTATTGGAATGCTTCTAAACATACCAGGTAAGACTAAGGATGATGTGAATGTAAGATTGGATTTGAAAGAAATCGGAATACGGGAAGACTTACACCTAAGACTCGAAGGTAAATGAACTTATTATCCTCCAGCCTCTCATACATTATGTAAATATGAGAAAACAAGTTTTTGTGAGTGTTTTCATGGAATGAAAGTTCCTTCGGGGTATTCTTCAAATATTATCAAGCTTGTATCTATGAAAGAGTTGAAACTGGTAGGTTTAAAATCCCATGATTGCCATGTCTTGATACAACATCTATTACCTTTAGCTATTTGAGGCATATTGAAAGAAGATTTAAGACTTAAAATAACTAGACTTGTTTCTTTTTCAATGCCATATGCAGTAAAGTTATTGATCCCCATAAACTGAAAGAGTTAGAACAAGAAGCTTGTACTATCTTGTGCCAACTTGAGATGCACTTTCTTCCTAAATTTTTTGATATTATGGTTCATTTAATAATGCAACTAGTAATGAAGGTAAAATTGTGTGGTCTTGTTTATTTGCAATGGATGTACCCAGTTGAGAGATATATGAAAATACTAAAAAGGTATGTCAAGAATCCATATTGACTCGAAGCATCAATAATTGAGAAATATGTTGCTAAAGAAGCTATGGAGTTTTGTTCTGATTACTTGTCAAGTATAGAATCAATTAGACTTCCCAAATCTTATCATAAGAAAAGGAAATGATCAAGGCACACATAGAGTACCAGTGAAGAGCGTGAGTCATGATGAATTACAAGAAATATATTTATATATCTTGAGTAATATTGATAAAGTTAAAATTACACATCTTCTCATAAAGAACTTTTAAAGGCAAAAAATTATCAAATGGGAATGACTGAACAAAAGTTGTTGAAAGAGCACAATAGGACTTTTATAGACTGGTTCAAGCAAAAAATTTTGAATGAAAGTAGTGTTTCTAATACAGTTAAATGGTTGGTTGGAGGTCCTAACTTTGATGTTATATGTTGGAGTACCTATAATATTAATGGGTATTCCTTTCATACAAAGTCCTTGGATGAGAAGAGTACGATGCAAAAAAGTGGAGTTATGATAATGTCTAAAGCTATTCACTTCTCTAGTTCACAAGATAAGAAACCTTAACTAGCATCCAGGACTTATTGTGGGGTTATTGAAGAGATTTAGGAGATTAACTATACAAAATTTAGAGTTCCTATTTTTAAATGCAAGTGGGTTGACATCAACAGTATTCATGATGATAAGTTAGGATTTACAATGGTTGATCTTAAAAACTAACTTTTAGAGATGAGCCATTTATTATAGTAGACCAAGCTAAACAAGATTTCTATGTCATGAATCCAGTAAATAAAAATTGATCAATAGCACTTAAAGGAAAAAGGGTGATTGATAGTGATAGCGATCATGAATCAAATTTTGATATTTTTGAAACTCTTAACTTATCAAGCAAGCTACCAATTTTGGATGTGGTAGATGAAGTAGATGATGAACATGCTATAAAAAGTGATCACCATGAAGGGATAAGGGAGAATATCCTTATATGAGTTTAGTTTTAAAATTAAAGTATGTTGATTTAGTTCAATTAAATTTATATTGTGGGATTTTTTTTCTTAATTATCTTGTCTTTGATTATTTTTTTAATTAATTTCATTTATTTGAATTAATAGGAATATGAAGAATCAATGTGATGACACTCAGAGCCAACCCATTGTAAGCCAATCAATTAGTGATGTTGCTCTTAGTGAGGAGCTGAGTTAGGACACCCTTAGTGAGGAGTTGAGTGAGAGCCAGTCTGTGAGGAGGAGGAGACGTGGCACATGATTGAGAGATTTGACTTTAAGTAGGAGTGCTGGGCGTAGGTTAACAATTCAATTTGATCGTAGATGGAATCTGATAGGGCCACAAAAAGCCAAGTTTGTTAGTTTTCTTAGCCTCCTATCATGTACCAAGTCTCCTATTATATTTGAGGATTGGCCTGATGTGTAAT
Organism: Prosopis cineraria; assembly: GCF_029017545.1. Lineage (NCBI taxonomy): Eukaryota > Viridiplantae > Streptophyta > Magnoliopsida > Fabales > Fabaceae > Prosopis > Prosopis cineraria. The sequence continues at coordinate 14,646,635 of NW_026555343.1, read as the reverse complement.
AACCTTGATAAAATTTAAAAATATATATATATATATATATAGGTTAACTTGCTTAAAGTTTGTTTATATTAGTTCTTGGGATAAATATAACAGGTTAGAGACTTGGTCTAGTGGCAGCTGAGAAATCCTTCTTATATTAGGTCCCAAGTTCGAATTTGGAAGAGACCAAAAGAAGAGTTAATTTTTCTTTTTCTGGTTATGCAAAATTACCAAACTGCCCTTTGTTCCATTAGATTTTTTAAACTCTTTCTTCCTTCTTTCTTGATTAAACTGGAGCAGAGAGAGATTTGGGAAGCATTGACACTTTACTTTACCTCTCACTGATCACTATCTTCTTCCTCCTCAGCCGAAGCTAGCACCGTCATTTGTGTGGGTCACCGTTGATGTTGTGCTCGTCCGTTTGCCTCAGCTGTGATTTCTTTCACGAGTTGCTGCTGTTCGTCCACCTCTGTCACTGATTCAACCCTTCTTCTTCAATGTGATTGTTGCCTGAGAGGGTTGTTCTATCGCACTCAGAATGTTGCTATTACAATCGAAGAGCTGAACCTTACTGCCGCCATCGAAGGGCTTCCTCTTCATTTTTTTTGTCTGTCGCTGGTGTTGGAGTTGTGCAGTAGATTCTCTTTTTCCTTTCCTATTCTTAGCTCTTCTACACATGACCTTTTCTCATCCTACTTCTCTGTTCAGTTTGTTAGGTTGAGGTGAGGAGCTTCAATCCTTCTATTATTGATTCTGTTGTGTTGTTGATCGTGGTTTACTGTTGTTGTGCGTGAGGTTGTCGTTTGTTATGTGTGTGCGTGAAATTACAAAATGTTATGGTTGCTCTGTTGTTGCTGTGCTGTTATAGGGAAGGGAAACTTAAATATTGAGTTGGAAATTTATCTTAAAGCTTAATGATGATATATATATTTATGGTTGATTTAAATTAATTTGTGTGGAATGATTGATGTTGAAGCAATTGTTAGAATGAAATTGGAAGAGAGGAGCTTAGATGGAATACTTGGAGATTAGTATTTATAAAATATTTGTTAAAATGCTTGTTAGCTGAATTGAACCTGATTTTAAAAATTTATTGATCCTTGTGAATGGTATACTAAATTGATTACTATTATTTCATGAACTTAAGTTGAGAATTCCAAAGGAATTTGAGTATGAAATTAGTATCAAACTATTTAAATTTTTGGGAAATAGATAGTTGTGGATGAAGTTTGTGATAAAGGATTGGAATACTAAAAGCTCTTATGAATGGGTTGGAAATGATACATGGTTGGTGGTTTGACAAAAGCTTTAGAGAGATATTATTTTAATGAAGTATTGAGCTATGGTGTTTACAGGAATTCTATGTGTAAAGTCTTACTCGTAAAATTTCAAATGTATTATAGTTAATATTAGTGGTGAGTGAGCTTGGAAAAAAGAATTTATTGTACTTGTTGAGGGTTAAGTAAAATTTTAATATGATTTATAGGGAGTTTGGAAGAGGAGAAACTTGATTAAAGTAAAGAGAAGAAATTTGAATTCTAGAGATCCCAAGTAAGTGAATAGCATTCCCTTTGATTTATTTTATTGTCACAGACTTTTATTGAATCATTTTATTTTTTTTCAATTACATTAATTTAAAAATTATGGAATATTGGTAAAGGACAAATGAATTATTATATGTGAATTTATTTACTATCAAAAAGTGTATTTCCAAGGTTGATGAAAGCACTCCTGTATGTTGTTAAGTTTTGAAATATATTGACTACTCAAGTACTGTAAGTTTGGCGTAATAGCTATAAAGTATGGCTTTCACAAAATTTAAGATTTGAAACAACTCATGCGAGTTTGGCATTAAGAATGGAAATTTTATTATAGCAATAATTATTTTTCTCACATGTTTGAAACGTGGTTTTAAGAGGACTCTAAACAGAACACTATTATTAATGGCAATTCCGTTAGCCCATAGCGCTATGGTTAAACACCAGCTAGTTTGTTTCGTGAGCTTTGTTCTCATATTTGGTATTCATGGGCTTTGTACCCACATTTGATTCCATGACTTAAGCCACGTTTGGTTATTTATCCTCGTGGACTGTGTGTTCACATTTGTTTTCGTGACATGAGCTACGTTTGGTTATTTATCCACGTGAACTGTGTGTTGTAACTTGTCCTATTGCGTTCTCAAAATTTTAAATGTTGGTTAAGTGTTTTCAAAATTTACATAATCTTGGCTAACAATTTTATCACTTTCAATTATATGTGAGTAAATTGTTTTCTTTAAGCATTATAGCATAAACAGTTTTCAACTTATTCATGTTTTACAATTAAGGTTATGACTTACAAGTTTATAAATTTTAAGGAATTATTTTAATTAGTTGGCACCATTATTAGAGTTGTTGATTTTAAATTTTAAGAATTTTACTATGGGAATGCTATTAACTGAAAAACTTATTTGGTCTTAGATTTGTTAGCTGACATTGATCCCCCTTGACCTCTAAAGGGCAATCTAGCTATAGTGGGTGGAAAATTTTGATTGGTACTGTTGCTTTTAATGTAAACATATAATTTGTATGTCTTTTGATTTAAAAGAAAAAGTAATTGCTCCACATAGATTGTTAGTAGACTTTATTTTGGTTTGTACATTAGTTGATGGCTGGAAGGAGCTATGCTCCTAATTTATATCGTTATCTGTAGAAATTTCTGATGTAGAATTTTCGGGAGATCCTAATCACAAGGGAGATTCTGTTGAAATTTTTACAAAAATGTCAACACTTTCTTATGACAATTAGCTTAAAAAATAAATATATATATATATATATTAAATTATTTTGATTCTCATGTAATTTGATTAATTTTCTTTCTTTCCTTTTGTAAAAATGGAATAAATTTTTATTCTGAGGCTTATAGGGATATGTGAGTGGTTCACACCCGTGCCGGTCACCCTTTATTTTTGGAGTGTGACATGATATGCTAGAACTTGTGAAGGAATAGATTTAGAAAATTATTTAGGTAAATAATTAAAAATTAAAATTTTTTTGCGGTTATATATTATTGGGAAATTATTGATTATTATCTTATGTTTTTATTGTAGCTCACATACAATGTTCTATCTAATCAAGATTGTCGACACAAGTTGATTTCTTACTGTGGAACATGTTGGAGAAATTTTAAGACTGATCTTGCTAAAAGATATATACTTGTTGAGGTGCTAGAGAGTCAGGCACTTCCCAATCTTCTTGATACATACCAGTTCCTTGATGAATATACTTGAGAAGAATTTATCAGGATTCAGACTTCTAAAAAAGCTTTGGTCTATTGATTTTTAATTGATTTAAGTTTTATTTAGATTAAATTCAACTATAAAATCTAAAATTTAATTTATTAACAGGAAAAAAAGTTAAAGGGCGAGAAATTGGTCGACAAAATCAATGCCCCCACACCCTATCTTGTAGAGGTTATGCTGGAGCTAATGATATATTGATAGCAGAGAAACAGAAGAAGAGAGAAGAAGAAGTTAATTTTGATCCTTCGATACTCCGTTCTCCACTATCACTTGTCTCCCAAGAGGAGAAATGGAGATATGGACATCAGTACAAGAAAGGAGACTATACAAGTGAGACAGCACGTGAGATTACTAAGAGGATTGTAAGTAAAATTATTATTCCTTGTCCCTTTAAATTTCGATGCAATTGTATATATTATTAATTAATATTGTTATTTTTATGTTACAGGATGCTCTTAAGGAACAACAAGCGCAAGGAAGCTTCATTCCATAGGGAAAAAATGATATCTGAGTAGTTGTTATAGGCAAACCAGAGCATCCGGGTCGTGTGAGGGGCGTTGGATATGGTGTGAGCATTAATGACTACTTTGGAGCACCTGCACGTCCCAATTCAGGAGGTATAGTGACTAGAGAAGAGCTTGATACATTGATATCTATTGTAAGGTAGCATACTAAGGATGAGTTTGAAGCTTCATTTGCAGCCCAACTTCTACAAATGAAAGAGCAAATGAAGGGGAAATGATGAGCATGATGAGCTCACAACAAAAGATAATTGCTGAACTAGTTCATACGTCTCATGGATTTCATAGTACAAAAGGAGCAATATTCTAAAGCATATGTCAAAGGGTCCTTCTAGTGACAATATTGGTGAACTGTGTGAGATATTTCTGAAAGATCCTGATAGACACTTGGTTTCTCTTGGTAGCATTTACAGCTTGGGGTCAACCATTCACCACAAGAAAATTCAAGATGATCAAGTGAGAGTGGTAGTTGTAGATGTAAAAGTGCCAGATGTGTTGGTTCCATCCTTATTGATAAGGTGAAGACTGTGGTTGAAGCTGTTGGCAATTTTATCCTATGGCCCAAGAGACTTGTGAATCTGGTTCAAGCTATGGTACGAAATTTCATGAATTTTTATTATGTAGTAGCTTCCTAATATATGTTTTTTATTAGCTATTTCTTGCCTTTTTATTATGTAGAAGCTTTCCTTGTCGAATCTCCTAAAACTTCTACAACCCTCGTTGACTCCACATTAGCGAATGATCTTAATGGCATATGATTCATCATTCAAATTCAAGAATTTAGAAATGGATTCGAAGGTTGTGGGTAAGAAAGACATGATAGTGACAATTGAATAAGAAGATTTGGTTCGACTTATGTTGAATAATCAGCTTATCACACCACATATTGAACTATTTATGATGTAAGTATGTTTTTCTTGAATATAATTGTATTGTTGTAAGTAAATTTAATCATCAAGTTTAGTAAACTAATATAATTGTATTGTTGTGGGTACTTTCATCATTTATACATTACATCGGGCAAAAGTGATAAGTTTGGATTCCTTTGCCCTCATCACATGATAGAGAAAGGTAATACTCCAGAGTTAAAAGCCGAGTGCCTCTAACAGAGAATATGTGAAGTCAAAAAGGATGTTTTTATGGCTTCATATGTGCACTCGTAAGGATCAATTTATAATTAATAGTTTTTTTCAATATGGATTTACTTTAACTTATATCATATTTAGCAGGGACCATTGGCAGTTATTTGTTCTTTCAATGAAGAGCAACATTGTCATCTTTTTATGCTCCCTCCATTACAACTTGAGAAAAAAATGAAGAAGACGATAGACTTGTAAGAATACTTTTACTAAACTATTTAATTTAATTTTTTTTGAATATATTATTTACTAACTTAGTGATCTTGATCATAGGGCAATGAGAACATATCAAAATGTAGTCTTTTAAAAGCATGGACATGAGCTCAAGGATCCCATGTGGATCAAGCCAAAGGTGATGCTATACTTTATTAATATGTTCAATTATTAAGATTTCTTACTAATTTCTTATGATTTGTTCTTATACAAAGTCATAGACAACTAGTGAGGATGAACTTGTGCGGTCTATATGTCATGAGACACATGCTCAATATCATCACATTGGACATGACCGAATTTATAAAAGAGGTAAATATATTTTTAAAAGTTTAATTTTATTATGTTATTTGAGATTAATTAATACACCTATTTTGTGAATCAAATTTTAGATGTTCGACAATTCGAATGCATTTCCTGAAGCTGAAATTGAAGACATCCGCATACATTGGGCATTCTCTTTTGTGGAGAACTTGTGAAGTTTTTTATTAGTTTTAGACAAATTTTAATTTTGATAATTCACACAATTTAAACAATTGTTAGTTTTTTTAATAGTTAAATAGTTTTGTGTAATTGATAAATACTTGATAAACAATTGTAAATGAATTGAGCTGTCTAATTTGGCTTTGACAATTTTTATGCACAGGAATAGGTAAAATCGATAAAATAAATACAATATAAAAAAAATACTTTTTACATCGGTTATTACTATAACCGCTGTAAAAAGTTATTTTTTGTACTAGTGGCATAAATATAGATCAAAGATGCTTTTGTCATATACAATTCAACACAACATGATTAGTCCCAAAACAACGGCCATATATACCAATATAATCAATAACAATAGATCTATCATGGACGTGTAGCAAAAAAATTATATACAAGGTTATCTACACATATCTTTTTCTTTCTTTTTTTTTTAAAACCCCATCCTCCTTATATCATAGACGAAAACTCGAATATGGCAATGTTACCTTATTAATTGTCACTGTATAATTTCAGTGGCGTATTTCTAATTTTTTTCCAATATGCACAACCTAGTGACATTACTAACCAATATTTCATGGTTAGTTTGTTGAAATAAAATTCAATATATGGGGATACACGTGTAAATATTAAAAATGTATGGTCATTGTTATATTTTAGCCTAAATACAGTGGTCTATTTGGAAAAGCTGTAAGGTTTAAGGGGTGTAATTATTATGGAATTAATGTGTAAAGACCAAAATAATATTTATAATTTGTTGAGGAAATTGTGAATATAGAAAAACTTAAGTCTATAAATTAATAGTCTTCATGGTCTTTAGGTTAAGTATAATAAAAAACTAGTTCTTTGGCCCCTTTTAAAGAACTCTAAGGAAGTTTTTAGTGTTTACAATCTAAAAGATCACATTACATTGATCTATCAAGTATGGGATCTTATGACACTTGTCACGACTATTAATTTAATCATTTAGATACGCTTTCGCATTCAATTCTATTCCTCTAAATTTATCGATATGAGATTATATTCAAATTTATGGAGTTTTAGTTGCAATCAATTCTATGGGATTGATTTGGAACAACCAATTTCAACATGGTTGCCTCACATGCGCCATGCTACTAATAGCGTTCTAAAGGCATTTGTTATAGCTAGAATCAAAATACGTTATTACATTCAAAGAATTTGATTTACGATACGTAAGTATTTTATCTTTTATTCTTTTCAATTAGCATATAAACTGTATGGATTCTTTCAGATCCAAAAATCTAGGTAGCATATCAAGAATGTATTACATACAAACCAAAATAAAAATCAGACTCCCCATAGCTAATGCATATAAGGAATCTTTTGCATTTCCTTAATTACAGGGTAGTTTTCCTGAACTTGACTTCTCTCCTCTAACCTTTCCCTCTATTTCTTCTCCACTAATTTGAAGTAAATCTAAACCATTCAAATTTGGTGGAGACTAAATCTGGACAGTCCACATTTAACTTTTTTATTTTTTATTTATATTTATATTTTATACTTATTAAAATAAAAATTAAAATTTTAATAAATTTATTTTATCACAAATCTGGACAGTCTAGATTTAATATGTCCAATTCAATTTAATTATAAATTTTTTTATAATTTTTATAAATTGACTATATATTCAAATTTACTTTGAATAGTTCAGATTTAATATTAATTTTTATAATTTTTATTTTGATAAACATAAAATTAAAAGTGAAGATGACCTCCCAACTAAAACTTTCTAAAAAATATTTTTATAAAAAAATTATAATTTAAAAAATTTAAATCTGAACCATTTAGAGTAAATTTAGATAATCAATTTATAAAAATTTAATATTAATTTTTGGACTCTCCAAATTAAATCTGGACAATTTTGATGGGTGATAAAATATTTTATTAAAAATTTTAATTTTAAATTTAATCAATATAAAATAAAAATATAATAAAAATAAAAACTTTAAATCTAAATCATCCAAATTTAGTCTATACTAAATATGGATGGTCCAGATTTCATTTTAGTTAGTGTGCGCTTTATCTTGAAACTCTGGGACATAAAGCTGAAACACGCACACACATCCAGGGATGACTTCAGAAATCCTTGTATGGAGGGAGCCATAACTAAAATTTTATTTAAAAGTGGGGCACTAGCTGAAAGTGATTTCAGCATTTATCATCAACAAAACTTACCAATTTGCAAAGAAATTTTGGAAATATGGGAGGGCCACAGCTCCTGCATGCCTCCGTGGATTCAACACTGCACACACCAGAATTTTATATATATATATATATATATATAAAGCACACACTACAGAATTTGCCTGACTTGAGCCTTGCTAGCAAAGTCGTGGGCTGGTGTCTTGCAGATAAACCAAGTTTTTTTGGGTCCAAAATAACTAAACCCATATCATCCAGGTCCATACAGAGAAGGGGCACGTTGGACCCCTGGGGGCCAGGGCCTACAAATCAACAAATCGCTTTCAATATATAATCAGTTACCTCTTCCATTTTTAAAACAATATTCCTTTGTTTCTCTTTAGAAGATTTATTTTAAGAACTTTTCATGTTTCAAAAACAATATAATACTGTGCAATAGGTTCTTTCAACAATGCTCTTCGTCATCAAAGTTTAGAATATTATTAAATTATTAATAATTATAGAGAGAGAAAATTATCATAAAAAATTAAAGAATCAAAAGAGTAGTTTTAGAATGTGACATTAAATTTTGAAAAATAAAATTGAAATATTAACTGACTTCAACCAACTTTGCTAATCCAATCAAGTAAGTCCTACCAAAAAATTAAAAAGTAACGAAGGGTGTATTTTTTCACTTTTGACTTATGCATGCATGTTAAAAGTAACTAATTAATACTCCTTCCCTCTCATTTTAAAATATATTTTCGGAGATGATTTAGTGTTATAAAATATAAATGTTTGAAAAAAAAATAGGATTTCATTAATCATGATTATCCCAATATTATCATTTATTATTTTACTCTTCAAATAAATTTCCTTCTCTAATGAAGAGTATATTTAAAACTTGAAAAAAATAATCATTTGATCCCTGTACTTTTAACCCAATTATAACTTAATTCCTGAATTTTGACTTACTGTAATTTAGTTCTTATAGTTTTGACTTGTTGTAACTTAGTTCTTAAACATTGCTTCTTGCAATTCAATTTCTATAATTTTTACCACTTAAATACTGGTCCTTATATTAAAAAAATAAAATTACCTCAATCCATCATCTCATTGAACCCCCAGATGCCTTTGTCAAGCGACTCATTTCTGCTGAGCTCCAATTTGTCTTGCTCTTATCTATAAATTAGCATGTGTAATTTTACCAAAAAATACTTTATAAATTGGGATAGAGAGAATAGTTTACAAATTGCACTGATATTTTACTAAAAGCACTCTTATTTCAAAGTAGTTTTAGAATGACAATAAAGCTTTCATTTTAAAAACATTTAACTAGTTTCAACGAATTTTCTTGACGTATGAGATATGATAAAGTAAATCTTATGAAAAAAAAATAATAACGGAGGGTGTAGGTTTTTTTTTTCTTTTCTGAGAGTCATATATGCATGCATAAAAATAACCAAGTAAAATATACTCTTCTTTATTATTTTTAGGTAAATACTTTTCATTAATTCTCATTAATTATTGTAAAGCTTAGTAACAATGTTTCTAGGGAAAATCACAGCCAAGAACCATTGGAGGACTTTATCTACCGACAAAGACGAAATGATTTTGAAATTATGCTACAGGACCAAGGGATTAAAATGTAATTAAGTTTTAGTGTGAAAAGACAAAATTGCCCCTCATTTTTTAAAAAAAACTTCTCAATCACCAGAGCTTCAATGCCAGTGGCCAGACCACCATGCTGGACCGGCCATCTAAGCTCTAGTAGTGGTGGTCAGACCGTCACTAGAGCTACATTGCTGATTATTTTTATTTAAGGTGGATAAGATGGGCTTAAGCTAAGAAATCCTTTAATCAATTAAATAATGCAAATTTATATATATATATATATATATATACACTTAAACTCTGTTTTCATTTTCCATGCCAACATTTACTAGGAGCTCAATAATTATTTTTCATTTTACAAATAGCAATTTGTTAAATTACTAATGGGACTTGTTAAAAAATTTAATATGTGCTGATTTTTATAAATGCTTAATTATTTTTATTACCAAGAATGATAAGTTCTCATTAGCATTTTAACAAATAATCATTTGTGAGATAACAAGTCCCATTACTAGTTTTGAAAATTTCTCTTGATAATTTGATGAGTAAATTTTAGTAAAATGACAGGTTCTTATAAGCTTTGGATATGTAAACTTTTGATGATAAAAACAAGTAAACAGTTATTAAAAAAAACTCCATATTAAATTTTTTTAACAAGTCCCCATTAATAATTTAACAAGTAACCGTTTGTCAAATGACAAGTCTCATTACTAGCGTTGAAAATTTCTCTTAATAACTTGACAAGAAAATTTTAGTAAAATACTAAGTTCATATAAACTTTTGACATGTAAAATTTTGGTAATAAAGAAAAAGTAAACATTTATAAAAATCACTTCATATTAAATTTCTTTAACAAGTCTCCATTAATAATTTAACAAGTAACTATTTGTAAAATGACAAGCTTCACCATTAGCTTTGAAAATTTCTCTTGATAATGTAACAATAAAATTTTAGCAAAATAACAAGTTCCTATAAGCTTTTGATATGTGAAATTTTAGTAATAAAAATAAGTAAACATTTATAAAAATCAGTATATATTAAATTTTCTATGCTAGTAAGGAGACTTGTCATTTTATAAATAGTTACTTGTTAAATTACTAATGAGAGTTTGTCATTCTTAGTAATAAAAACAAGCAAACATTTATAAAAATCAATTCATATTAAATTTTTTAACAAGTTTTGTCAGTAATTTAACAAGTAGCCATTTAAAAAATAACACTTAACTATTAAGCTCTTGATAAGTATTAGCATGAAAAGTGAAAGCAAATTTTAAAATATAACGGGACTTGTCATTTACAAATAATTACTTGTAAAATTAATAATGGAGACTTGTTAAAAAAATTTAATATGGAGTAATTTTTACAAATATTTACTTATTTTTATTACTAAAACTTTACATGTTAAAAGCTTATATGAACTTATTATTTTGTTAAAATTTTCTTGTCAAGTTATCAAGAGAAATTTCAAAACTAGTGACAGGACTTGTCATTTTATAAATGATTACTTATTAAAAAAATTTAATATGAAGTGGTTTTTATCAATGTTTACTTGTTTTTATTATTAAAATTTTATATGTCAAAAGTTTGTATGAACTTGTAATTTTGCTAAACTTTTCTTGTCAAGTTGTTAAGAGAAATCTTCAAAGCTAAAAATGAGACTTGTTATTTCACAAATGACTGCTTGTTAAATTATCAATGGGGACTTGTTAAAGAAATTTAATATGGAGTGGTTTTTATAAATGTTTACTTGTTTTATTACTAAAATTTTACATGTCAAAAGCTTCTATGAACTTGTTATTTTGCTAAAATTTTCTTCTGAAGTTATTAAGAAAAATTTTCAAAGCTAGTAAGGAGGCTTGTCATTTTACAAATGGTTACTTATTAAATTATCAATGGAGACTTATTAAAGAAATTTAACGTGAAGTGGTTTTTATAAATATTTACTTGTTTTTATTACCAAAAGCTTACATGTCAAAAGCTTATATAAACTTGTTATTTTACTAAAATTTACTCATCAAATTATCAAAAGAAATTTTCAAAGCTAGTAATGGGACTTGTCGTCTCGCAAATGGTTACTTGTTTTAGTGAGAACTTGTCATTCCTAATAACAAAAACAAGTAAGCATTTATATAAATCAATGCATATTAAATTTTTTAACAAGTCCCATTAGTAGTTTAACAAAGTAGTCATTTACAAAATGATAAGTAACCATTGAGCTTTTGGTAAATGTTGGCATGAAAAATGAAAACAGAGTTAAGTATGTAAGTGTGTGTAAATTTTTGTATTATATAATTGAAAAAAAAAAAATTTAGCTTAGTGGCTAACAATTCTTTTAGTTGCCAAGAGGATGTGGGTTCAAATCTCAACTTGGGCACCTTAAAAAACAGATAATTTGCCTCTCTCACCGATTTGATGACTGGCGCTAGAGCTTTGACGGTGATCTTGCCACCTTTGTTGGAGCTCAGATGACCTATTCGGTGGGGTGGTTCGACCATCTATGTTGGAGCTCTTGCAATCAGCGGTTGAGGAGTTTTTTTTAAAAAAATTTTAAGGGGTAATTTTGTCTTTTCACACTAAAAATTAATTACATTTTCATCCCTCAATCCTACAGCATGATTTTAGGATCATTTGGTCCTTATTAGTAAATAAAATCCTCTAGTAGTCCATGGCTTTGATCATCACATGTTTCTATGCTCATGTCAGTTCCATGCATTATTTTTATTTATTTTCTTAAGTTTTTCTTCACAAATCTTATTATATTTCCTATAATTATTTCAATTTAAAACATAAAAAAATAAATACGATGTGTAGAAAATTTTTGAGAAAATCACAATAAAGGACTTGGGAAGAACATTTATCACAAACAAAGACCAAACAAATTTGAAATTGCTTTATAGGACCAGGGGACTTAAATGTAAATAGAATTTATGGTGAAAAGACAAAGTTACCCCTCTCTCTCTCTCTCACACTAAAAAGTCCCACAACTGTCCCCGATTGTCAAAATACTACTAGAGCTTGACCATTATCTTTGACCTTCAAAGCTCCAGAACCACTAACTATTGCGTTTAAGTAATATTTCAAGGTGGCCAATATAATGCAGGGTTTGAACCTCCAACTCCTTGGTCAGTAGCCATTAGGCCACCCATTATCTTCAATAATATAATGCATAAATTTATATATATATATATATATATTTTATCAAATCTGTTTTTAATTTTCAAACTAATACTTGTCAGGAGTTTAATAATTGCATATCATTCAACAAATGATTACTTATTAAATTATTAATGAGGATTTGTTGAAAAAAATTTAATATGCATGTTACCAAAAAAAAATTAATATGCACAACTTTTTATAAGGGGAAAATCACATTCAAGAACTTGACAAGAAATTTATTCACAAATATAGACTAATAACAAGTCTTATTCAATAAAAAATAAGTTCATATTCTCATTTTAACAACAATCTATTCTGTATTAGTCTTTGTCTATGAATAGATTTTGTGCCAAATCCTTGAATGTGATTCTCCCTTTTATAAATGTTTGCTAAAAAAATTTGAAAAGAATTTTTTTTAACAAGCAAGTCTCCATTAATAGTCTAACAAGTAACTATTTGTAAATAAACAAGTTGCCATTACTGATTGTTGGCTTAATTTTTGGTGAAGGGGTCAGAGTGTCACAACTCCTTAGGTGTCATTACTGCAAGAAGGATTTTTAACAACGATTATTTTAAACTTTTTACATCAGTTATTAGGGGGTAGTAAAAGAAAGGGAAGTAAAGAGTTACATTTTCACATTGGTTATTTAACTGACATGAAAAAGACTTTTTGCGTCTGTTATTTGTATAATCAACATGGAAAGTCTCTATATAAAAATATCTTTTTTAAAAATAAAATTTTAACAATGGTTGTCTACAAATAACCGTTGTCGAATGTTAACTTTCCATAATGGTTATTTGCAGATAATCGTTATGGAAAGTTTTTTCACAATGATTTTCTACATAATTGTTGTTAAAAGTACATTTTTTTAATTGTTTGTTTTCTATACATCCAAAATTTAAAACCTATAAATTGTATAGGTTTCACAACAAGTATAAACCCCTAGCTAGCTGAACCATAATGGCTATATAATAAGTTATAATTATACTAAATATACATAATTAATCCAACATCAATAGCAATGTTAACTAAGCATTCAAACAATTTAAATACTAAAATTCATTTATACAAATACCCAACTATCATAAAATATAAATTTGAAAATTAAAATAAAGATTTGAAGGCATAAATTCATCTATTAAAATGCCTAACTATACAAATATTCAATTAATTAAATTAACCATCTATAGTACTAATATTCAATAAAAATTGACAAAAATAACTAAAAATAAAGACTTACGGTAGATTTTGCAAAGACTATCTAATGAAAGAGGAAGATGGAAGAAGATGAGAATCACCCACACTTGTAAGTTAAAATGGCAAGGTGAGGAGAAAGGTGGAAGCTTTGAGTGAGAAAGAAAGAAGAGAGAAGAGAAGAGTTCACTCACAAATCTAAAAAAGTTGAGGAAAAATGTACATTCAACCAAACAATGGAGGAGGAGGGAGATGGAAGAACCTAAAGAGAAAATGTATTTGAAGAAGATCATTAACAATGGAAGAAGAAAGGAAAGAAAATGGAAAAAAGGACCTTTAGAATGAAAACCACTAACCTCTAAAATACTCAAAATAGAAACCAATGGTGAAGGGAGAACGGTGGATGGTAGATGGTAGATATAACACTTACCCCGAGTGTTATCCAAAAATCACATAATTCAAATAAACTAAATGTAGTTAAGGAGTTGATCCTCTAACTAACTTAAGAAATAAATCATTTAAAACCTTAAAAAAATTATAGGTTCTACCTATAGCGCACGGAAGCAAGCTTACAAAAGTGGAATAAAAAGATGCTGTCATGACAACATTAAATTGTTGTCATGACAGCCCTCCTGGGCCAACTTCTGAGAAGCGCCATTCTGTCATTTGACTTCTAATCAAAGTAATTTTAAAGCTCACACATCACATTCAAAGGGTACTATAAGTGTATCAAATTCAAAAAGATCCAACGGTCGGATTAAAATTAGACATGTTAAAAGATTGGCTATTTTTGCTGTCATGATAGCACCTCCAGACTAACTTCCGGGGTGCACTATTTCATCATCCGACCTCCGATCAGAGCAATTCCAAATCTCACATGTCACTTTTAAATAGTAATATTGGCATACTAAATTTTGAAAAGCTCCAATGGACAGATTAAATTTCATGCATGTTACAACATTATTAATTATTGCTGTCATGACAGCTCCTCCGAACCAAATTTCGGAGTACGCCGTTTCTCCGTCCGATATCTGATCGACATGATTTCAAAGCTCACACGAAGCTTATAAAATTTTTTACTTGTGACCTAAATTTTAGAAAAATCCAACGGTCAGATTAAGATTTGGATATCTAGATGCAAAAGTGCAGGTTTTTGATAAAAACCATTTTCAAAATTGTCCAAATCTCATCCTAATAGTCACAAACTTGTGGGAACTCTTTGGACACATCAAATAGGACTAAAAACACCTGAGAGAATATTTAAATAGTAGAAAAATCTTTTATACCAAAATTTGACCACTCGAGTGCTATTTCCCAAAATGGACCATAAACTCCTAAAATGCACAAATCACACAAGAGTGGCCAAAAACTATTCCAAATATCATATACACATATGAATACACATGCTAAACATTTTTACTTGGCTTAGAGATCTCTATGGGGCTCACACACCTACTCTCTCTATCTAAGGTATATGTTTGCCCATAACACACCATTTGTAATGCAACCATTTTGCATTTGCTTGTGGAATCACATATATATCAAAATAAATATTTACTTGTAGTAAAAACTTGATCTACTAAATAAATCCATTAAAACCACATACCATAGCCAAGTTTCCTAGCCACAAGTTTACAAGCAAACAAAAATTCATACATAAGCCATACAATCCACATACTCACGCACATATACATAATCATATCCTACTAGCACCCTAATCCTAAATACATTACAATAGATTTGCTCAAAAGAAAGAGGTTATAGTTCTTTACAATTTACTCTGCTCCTTTTCCCATCCTCCACTAGTTCCTTCACCTGAACCTAGAATATTAAAAAGAAAGGGGTGAGACAACCACAGTCTCAGTAACAGAGAAATCTACATTGATTATTGCAAAGTAAGCCATAATCGAATAAACGAATAATAAATTCAACATAGTATATAATTTAGCTATTTAAAATACATGAATGCATGATGTAGGCCGGTATGGCCTTTCATGACCAACAGAATGCCCCCTGGCACTCTTTAACTCGCAGGTAAACCTTATACCTACTTGTACCTCTACAGGCACAAAACATAATCTAAGACATGATCTAATCCACCAAACCGCCTATGCCTCTTCGACGTGAATCCTGAGCAGTCAAAGCTAACTTCCTCTTAGAGCTAGCCCGACTTACTCTCCATATGAGGGCTACCCTGGCCTAAGCACTCAACCTCACACTTCATATGTTAGATTCCTTCCCCCACTGAGAGGTGTCGAATACTCAATATACTAACCACTTTAGTGCACTGAGCCCACAATACATAAGGCAATACTGAGTACTGGCAGTGTGCCATAGAATATCAAAAATCCACACCTTCTTATTGGTGAACTCCCACCGAGATCATGCCTTTTATTCGCGTCTACCTTTCTCGAGTATTGACCACTTCAACACTCTAAGGTAGTATAACATTTATAAATCTCCCTTAAACAGTTCCTTAGCCTATCTAAGGTACCTTACTTAGTTACACTTCCTTAAGTGCAACTTCTATTCCTTATGATTAAAATACATGTAAACAAATCTTGTTTTCATAAAAACATTATTGTTAAATAATTAGAAAACATATTTTCACTATAATCAAACTAGTACCCCATAACCCCTTATAAAGCACATTTAATCTTTTAAAACATGTAATGCATGATAGCTAGTAATATTTATTCAAAAATAGCTAAAACAGAGTAATAAGAAATATAAATTTCCCTATTACCTCAACCATTTGGTACTAAAAGGGTTCCTCTTGTACAAAATAGGGCTCAGCTTGTTCCTTAATTTCTGAACAAATTTCACCAACAATTCCTACAACATATAAGTGATCCACATCACTTATCATGTCAAATAGCATTAATAAAGACTATAGCTTATACCATACAACTTGGGTCTATGAGCCATAGTCCATCCCAATGGTCCATATATTAACCCAACCATTCACATAGTATTATTTAACCACCAAAACCATTTATTAGCTATCACTAGGTTAATTTTCAACTTATATAATTTTTAATCAATTAAAAACCCTCACTTAGTGTCACCAACTTTTACTATTAACCTTTATAATGAAAACCAACCCTTAATTTAAATCTTATTAGGCTCAAATAGCAAAATTATAACTAAATCAATAGGCTTAAACTATTGAGGAGAAAAACACAATCTCTCAGGGTTTAATTTGTGCCCAAAACACCTCTTTTCATCCAATTTATTCACTCAAAATATTAGAACATCATATAGAAATTCAAACCATCCTCCCTAGAACCCAAGGAAACTAAAGCTTACAAAAATAAAGCATTTTAGATCAAATTTCAGGAATTTTCTTTTCCAAAATTGAGAAAAACAAAGAGGGAGAGAAGAAGATTGAAGTAGGGAGTTTACCTATCGCGTAGCCGAGCTCGCAACGGCCGCAAAGCCTCTTAGATTCGAGCCTAACTCCCTCTCTTTCTCCTTTCTTTTTCCTCTCTCTCTCTCACGCGTTCATTTCCTTCTTTCCTTTGTTTCTTTCTTTTTGTTTTTGCATTCTATTTGCTCTTTAAAATGCTGATCTAAAAGTTTGGGGAAAATTACAAGAAAGGGCCTAACATTTTTTATTATAGCACAAAAGCCCGGGTTAACTTTGGTAATTTTTCCCATAGTTAAAATCAAATAAAACCAAACTTTTGCTGAGAAAAATTCAAACTCTGGACTCTATTAAATTATTCTAAATTTTAATTTAATTATATATATTTTATTTTATTTTTTTAATAAATCCAAATCTTAAAATTTTTTGGGATGTTACAGTAGATAGCAGTAAATGGACAGAGAATAGCATGAATTGATGACAACAATGGTGAAAGGTCGAACCATTTCGATAATTTGTGGGTGTGAGAGAGCTATTTTTTGAGAAAAGGGAAGAGTAAAAGATGCTGAAATATGAAATAAGGTGTTGAATCAGTTAAAAAGTTATAAAAGAGAAATAATGTCAGTTATTAAATGACCGATGTTGTTTGACACTTTTTACGTCGGTTATATAAAAAATTGATGTAAAAAGTTAGAATTTTTTTTATTTTTTATTTTTTTAAAATTTTTTCACATCGGTTTTCAAAAAATTTCCATGAAAAGTTCAATTTTTTTATTTTGGAAAATTTTTTCATGTCGGTTATCCAAAGAACTGATGTATGTGGAAAGTTTGATTTTTTTTTTGTAGAAGTTTTCCACATTGGTTTTCAAAAAACCAATGTGAAAAGTTTGTTTGTTTTTATTCTTTTTTGTTTTTGAAATTTTTCCAAGTCAGTTTTCTACATAATCGATGTGAAAAAAAAAATTTACGTTGGTTTTTTATCTAACCGAAGTTAAAACTCTTACAAATAATTACATTTATGCCACCATCTTTTTTTTACTATGGTTTTTTATAAAACCGATGTTAATTTACCACGTAAAAAGCTTATTTTCTAGTAGTGTGTGAGGGTGCGTTAGAATATCATGTCCTCAAAATAGCAAATTGTGATTAGAAGATTGAATGGATTCCTAAAAGACACTACTTTACCACAATATCCTTGGAGAGTCAAGTGACTAGCGAGAAAAATAACGGGTGTGCTATGAATGAACATAAAGCCTGATAACATTACCTAGGGAAAAGCGAGTACAATGAGGTGCTTCGTGGACTGTGGATATGAAGGGGAAGATAAGACTACGAAACTAGCTTTAGACATTGAGTTTGTATAAGAAAATTAAGTTGCGCTTAGTGAATTGAAGATGATGCATGGTCAATAGTAGAATATTTGTGCTTGGCAAGCTGTAATATCATAAAGTGTACTTCCCAGATTAATTTAAATTAACCAAGGGTAATTAGGAGTATTAAACTAAGTAAGAATGAAATGGGAGTGATGTGGAGCAAGATTTGGAGTTTAAGAGTGAATTTGAGGGAGAATAACCATCTGCAGTTGTGACCTAACAAGAGACTACTATCTATGATCAAGCTGCATCCCTAAAAGATGAGTATGCTCTTTGTTAAATAGGAGTTAGTAAACTAGTTAGATGTGAGATGTAGCTTATGATTGGAAAATTTGGTTAACGATCGTGAGTTTAGGAGATTGAAAAGTGGAGTTTATGTTGTTGTTAGTGATGATGGTTAAACACAATTTCAAAGTGAATGGCCACTTTAACCAGAAAAAAATGCTATATCCTTCGCAAGACTGATCATGCTGAAAATGAACCTTAAGTAGAGCCTTCTTTTAAGGAAAAATCTTGAAAATATATGGCAGCATGTCCTTGACAAGATGATGCCATGTGCAGAATTCTAGAACTAAAAAACATGGTTGTGTTTGGCCCAAAAAAAAAACCATAGCTGTATTTGGTATTAGTCTAAAAGAGCATCCCTACATGTGTTGTAATGTTAGTGAAGAACATTGCACAAAATTCAAGCCCAAAATAGAATCCTAACATGCACAGCAACGTTAGTGCAGAATTTACAGTAGTTTCAAGCCAAAGATAGAGTCCTAGCTTATGTAGTAAAGCTACTGCAAAATTATTCTTAGGATCATAGCTATTATAAAGAAATTTCAAGGCCCAAAACTACATCTTTGTCATGCCCTAAAATAGAGGGTGATCGGCATAGTTATGAACTACTTCGCTCATTCGTGTAAGCCTCAAAATAAAAATTCATTCCATTATAAAAAAAATAATTGGATTATATGAAAATTTTAAACATTGTTAATACTAATTGTCATAGCAAACTTTCGACGCTTTTGTAGAAATTTCGACAAAACCTCCCATATAAATAGGATCTCCTAAAAATTTTAAAACACAATAATTTCACAAAATACAATACCATTTAGGAGCTTAGCTCCTTCTAGCCAGCAAATAGTATATAGATTACAATAAAGTCTTAACAACAATCTATGTGGAGCAACTAATCTTTCTTCTAAATCAAGATACACAAGACTTAAACATTTATATCAAAAAGTAATAGTACCAAACAAAATTTCCACCTAATATAGTGATGACTTCCAATATTTTTTTAAATTTATTAGTATTTTAATATAATTAGAAGTCATTTATTGAAATTTTGTTAGCAAAAATATGATTTAAATAGATGAATGTGTGTGAAAATGGGCTTAAAAATATGTTGGAAGTTAGTGGACCAATTCTATCATTTATTCTGGATTTTATGCATATAGGGAGGCCTAATTTAGGGGCCCAAAGAAGAGAATTTTGGAGCCCAAGTTAAAGAAATTAAATCTGAAAAGAAAATCTGAACAGGTCATGTTCGTTGCAGCAAAAACGCATTTTGCTGCAGCAAAGCGTGATTTTAATGAAATGCATAGTTTTAACTCTTAGTGAATTTTTAGGGCTTGGGGTACCTCATATCAGTTCTAGTTCATCTTCAACTAGCAGTTGCACGTCCAGGGAGTATTCTAAGGTGGAGAAAGAGTTAGAGAAGCTTAGGAAATGCTTGGGTCTTGTGATTTGTGACAGAAATTATCCTTCCTAAGCTTTCTTTTCCCTTTTCTCTACATTTAGATGTATCTTTTGCTGAATATTGTTGCTTCATGCTATTTTAATGGCTGTTAGTTGCTAAACACATTTGACCTAGAGTAACTATGAACTTATTAGTGGATTAGAGCTTGTTTTTACCCATTGGTTATGCTTAATATTAATTTTGGTTGCTCAATCTTGCATTAATTTGTCTATTTAATGTTTGGCCATTATTAAATATGAATTTGGGTGTTGGGGTTTTTCCTTGACAAAAGGGAATCTCATTTGGACCTTTAGATTGAGTAATATGAGATCAGATTATGATCTAATTTATAATTAGGATAAAAATATACCTAACTGCCTCATATAATCAAATTAGAGTGAGTTAGAATTAAATTTGCCTCTTAAATAATTTTGTTAGAAATAACATAATTAATTTGAGAGAGGGTTATTTGAGATTCAAAAGACCCTTATAGCCATTAATGCTTTAGATTAACAAAATTAGCATTAAAATTAATTAATTAGGTAAAAAGCAAGATCTGTGAAGCTAGCAAGAGATTAGTGACTCTAGATTGCATTAGACATTTGTGGTTGTTGGATTGGGAATCTCATTGTATTTTATTCATTTCACTTTTTAATTTTTGCTTAATCAATCGCTTCTAATTGGTTTTGCTTAACATGAACAAAAATAGAAACTTTATTGTCTAATTGCTATTTTGCTTGATTCGTTGTGGAATTGACCTTGACGCACTACTATATTGCACTTTGACCCATACACTTGCGGTGAAACATTTTGTGTGCACCATATAGTTGTATTGCCCTTTAGAGGTTGATAGTGGGACCAGCCTCAGCTAATAAATCTAAGACCAAAATAATTTTTTTCAGTGAATAGCATTCCCAAAGTAGAATTTAAATAATTAAAATAATAAATTCAAATAGTAGTGTAAACTAATTGAAAAGATGATAATTCATCATAATAAACTTATAAGTCTATAATTTGTAATCACAATCATAAAATGAGAGTAAATTAGAAGTAATTTAAAGAAATTATTCACACGTAAATCAAAGTGATATAATTGTTAACCAAAACCATGAAAATTTTAAAACACATATTAGTCAACATTTAGAATTTTGAGAACTCAACAAAATAGGTAACAAACGTGGACACACAGTCTATGGGGATAAATAACCAAACACGGCTTATGCCATAAAAATAAACGTGAACACACAGTCTATGAAGGTAAGTAATCAAACACAGCTGAAGCCACGAAACAGACATGGACACACAGTCCATGAGGGTAATACTAACCAAATGTGGCTTATGGCTATGAAATCAAATGTGGGTACAAAGCCCACAAATAACAAACATGAGGACAAAGCCCACGAGACAAACTAACTAATTTTTAATCCCAGCGTGCTATAGGCTAATGGAATTGCCATTAGTAGCAATGTTCTATTTAGAGTCCTCTTAAAAATGACACTTAAAAAATGTGAGAAAAATAATCACTTCTAAAATATAATTTGCATTTTCAATACCCAATTCACATGAATCATTTCAAATTTCAATTTAGTGCTTTTCAAAAATGATATTTCATAAATAATGTACAAGTTTGCATTAATTGAATAACCAATAATTTTCAAAATTTAATAAAAAAATAATTTCATAAATCTTCGAAATACATTTCTTGAGAAGATAAATGCACGTATCATCATCTAATTATCCATGATCAATATTCCATAATTTCCAAAACTAACATATTCATAAAAGTAAAATATTTCAGTAAAAATATATTGAAAATAAAAATAAATTAAAGGGGATGCTAAAACTAACGTAATTCATAAGAGTAAAATATTTCAGCAAAAATCTATTGAAAATAAAAATAAATTAAAAGGGATACTATTCACTTACAGGCCACAGTTCAAAATTCTCAAAGGTATCCTTTCTTTAATTTTTGTTAGGGTCCTGTTCTTCCTTGCACCCTCTCAGGATATAAATAAATAAAACTTTTAATAGATTTCTAATTTTTAACACAATTTCAAATTAACCATCATTATCTAAAATTCAAAGCCAAATTTAAAATTTAAAATTGATTCAAGCATTATCATTCATCCTTATAACCTCCCCTATGAAACTTTAGCCACGTCATTCTATTTCTTGAGGTAAAAATTTTCTCTTAGGATTTTCACCAATTACTTTAGGTGCATAAATTCTAATTATTCCATAAAAATGTCCAACAACTTACTATTAACAATACAAGTCCCAGGAACAAATGAAAGTTCAAAATGCTAAAAATCAAGTTCAATTTCTTCCTACGAGAATACAATAGATGCCAATATTTAAGTTATATATCTAAGCTACTCTCTTCCAATCTTTCCTTAATAATTTCTTTAACCATATTCAATCCAAATAAGATCTATTTACCTCCAAAAATGATGACCCCTATATATATATATATATATATATCTCAAACTTTAAAATGGACTTCCAGCTTAAATTTGAATCTTCTTCCTCCTATAACAGCATGGCACAATAGAAATAGAAGGCATGTATAATTTTTTTCAACTCCAATCATCCACATACAATCACGGACAACAATAGGGGAGCCAAGTTTTGCCACTTTAATCACTAATTCACATATACACAAAGCAAGAGAAGCCTAAATGTGAAGCTTTCTCACCTTAACTCACCACAATAGAAAGCAAGGATGAAGAAGTTGATACAGACGACTGAACAGGGGAGAGATAAGCTAAACACTGTCACCACACACAACAATGGAAGAAGATTGATTCAACACCACCAACATGAGCTCACAGCAATAGGCCCCTAGTATCCAATGCTTTGTGAATTCTCAGCCTAGAACAGCATGCAAAGAAGACACAAAAATAGGGAGCATATAAAGAAAGGGATAACAAGGCTCATGGCTAAACTGGGGAAGGAAGAACTCATGACTAGAATCTTCTAGCTTCGACCATTTGGTCCCTTACTCTATCCACAACTCAAACGTGAATAACACAAGGAAAGCAACAGATCGAGAAAGAAGAAAAAAAATAGAGTTGGAATGCATGAAGGAGCACCTGAACATCATTGAGCAGTGGCAAACCTCCTCTGTCATCAGTGATAGACAAGAGTGAAGAGGGAAGAGAAAATTCGGTCATAGTAGAGGAGTAGAGAGAAAGATTGAAGAATCTAGAACTCTCTTCCTCTTTCGGTGCATATCGCATCTAAATAAAGGAGGACGAAAGAGAATAATTATCCGATGAAGAGAGGGTAGAGTGGTAATTTCATAAGGCTTAAATCACAAAAATAGAACCTCCTCCAATTGTGCTTCTACAGACTCGAACCTTGAACCTAATATATAGATTTTTTACACACTTCCACTGCACTAGCTTCTCTTCTTGTTATGTTTGTCTAAAACTTAATATAACTACTATTAAAATACCAACTCATATATTTTGCTTATTATTATTATTATTTCTGGGCTATTACAATGTTAGTGTTGCAGTAATTTTAATCCTGATTTTTGCACTGAAACAGCTTTACAAGCAACAATTTCAAGCCCAAAACTGAACCATGACTTACGCCACAATGTTATTCATAATTTTGTACAAAAACATAGATGTATTGAACTGCCCCAACTTCAAGATAGGAACTAAACAAAAATCGTGTTCAACATTGATTGGGACATCAAGCATGCTTGTGAAATGTTATTAAATTTATTAACAATTATTTTAATAAGTTTAACAGAAAATTTGTAAATTAAATTAATAATTTTAAATTAATTTCATGAAAATAATTTAAGTTTTTTAATATTTATATTATTTACAAATAATATAATTTAACAAGCTAAGTTATCATTTTTTAAATATATTTGACATAAGAAGTTCTCGTAAGTTCCTAATGAAGGGTATGAATGCCACCTAAACTAAGTGCATGTTTAGTTTTTCATCGATTAAAAGTCAGCTTGTCAAAAGTTTATTTGACAAAAGTTAGTATAGTCAAAATTAGTTGTTGTAATAAAATTTATGTTTGGATACATTTTTTTTGAAGTCAATTTAGTAAATAGAAAGTTATTTCAATTATATATAATGAAAAGTACTTTTAAATGTACAATTATAAAAAAACATTGATTTATGATTATTTGTATATTTTGTTATACAAATGCAATATATTAAAAATGTTTAAAAAATGTGATAAAATTTTTAAGGGTTAAGGTTCAATTTTAATGGCAAGATGCCAAGAGCATCATTTTGTAAATGTTGAAAAAAAAATTGTACCATATATAAGTTTCACATACCATACGCTTTTAAGAGAATAATTGAAATGCAAAAATGTTTTTTTAATCCTTAATAATATAAAACATCTTTAAACTGCATGTAGAGAATATGGTTTACAAGAAAAAAAAGGGAAGATAAATAAATTTACTAGAAAATGATGTTGTGAGAGTAAATGTTACAACAGTTTTATATACTCCTTGCATTAAAAAATGCAAGGCATTTTTAATTGAGTCTTATCCCCCAATAAAGTAGTTACCTTCTTTTAAACTAATCGTATCTTTTTATATCTACCCCTAATTAAACACCCTATAATAAATATAAAGTCACTATCAATAGGGGTACTTTTGAAAAAAAGGCAATGATTACACCTTAAAAGACTAAAAATGCCTTATATTTTTAAATACTCAACTCCTTAAAAAATACCTTATATTTTTTAATGGAGAGAGTATATATGTACCCTTTTTGTTTTTCCTGAATATCTTGTTAATATAATTATAAATAGAGATAAGAATGCCCCAATAATGACATAACTAATACAAATGTAATGAATCAGTCCTTTGAGATAGCACTATTAACTTTTCAAGCCACTGATAGCACAGTGGAAATTTACAGTAGAAAATTATATTTTCAGCAAAAGGAGATCCTTTGCACACTCACTATACAACTCAAGTCAATGTAAGTGAGGATTAGACAATTTTTTCGAATTCCATATATAGGAGGCCAAGTTGTTGGAGTATTGAATAATATCCAATATGAACTTTTGGCTTTTGGGGTCATTATATGAAGTCAAATAATTAACGACATTGCTTTGACAAGTCAATGCATTGGTCAATTCCCCTCGTAATATATTGAAAAATTTAATATCAAATTCAGTAAACTAGGGTAGAGTAATTGAGTTAATTAATGAAGTGTGGCCACATAAGTCTAATTATTTGGGTGTGATTGATTAATTGATTTTTTGGGTGTGATTTTAGCCCTAAATTTAGGTTTGAAGCAAAATCGGGGCACCCAGGCATCAAAGAGAGAGAAAATATGAAAGGAATGATTTTGTGCCATACACTATAGCATGCAGCATGTCCGCCATGGTGCATAAATGGATATTAATGAAGGAAGGATCTCTCTATGTTATGCGTTGCAGCATGTGATAAGTGCATCGTGGCATATGGCCAAAAATTTAAAGAGTCTGCGACAAAGTTTGAAATTAAAAGAGACATAAAACACAAGAATTCTCTACTAGGGTTTCTAAACTGGAAGCTTAGGAGCATTTCTAAGCTATTAAATACCTAAGGTAAGGTTTCTAAACTCCTTTTCTCCCTTTCTCTTTCTTTTTCTTGGAGATTTGAGTTAAGGTTTGAGTTGGAGAATAATTTTCAGTCTATATAAATTATGAGTCTAAATCCATTAACTAAATTAAAGTTAATGGGAGTGATTTAGATTATTTAACCTAGCATTAATGGTTTTACTAGTTTTTGGTTGGTAGAGGCTATAAATGGCTGATGATGATATTAATAGAAGTAGTTGGAGCTATTTTGAAGCCACTAATGGTGGTTTAAAGGCTTATGAATTATAATGTGAGTTAGAGGCATCTAGTAAACCTAATGGAATGTTAAAAAAGGGAGGTTGTATTTTTATGTGAGTTGGAAAGGTTGAGTAAAGTGTTGAAATCATTCAAATAAGGATATTAATGATTATCCTTATGGTTGAATTGTAGATTAATCAATTTGGCACCATTTGTAACCTTTTTCAATATCCACATGATATTAAGAAGGGTAAACAAAATCACCATACTAATCACAACAATTGGTAATAAAAGGCTTTATTTGAAAAGTTTGGGCCCAAGACTCATTTTGTAAAACCATTGAAATCACAACATATTTGAGTGTTACACAGCGGAAGCAAATCACATGCATTCAAAATAAACATTGCATGCCTTATAAACAAATAAGTCAAGTCAAAATATGGGCCATATGTCACAGTGTACAGTAAATGCATCGTGGCATGTGGCTCAGAGCCACACGCCTGACCCTCTATGTCATACACTGCGGTGCGTTAGTCTAAGTTTTTTATTATCATTTGATAGCAAAATGATGGACTTCTTGTATGTTCCGTTTTCACATACGACCTTAAATCAGAGTGGTTCAAATGCCCATTTGAAGCTTACCTCATAAGCTAACTAATGAGATAAGTTTGGACATGATCTAACGATCCGATCAAAATTAAGACATTCAAGTACAATAAGTTACTTTTTACAAAATTTTCACACACTCAGGCGCTCAAATCGATCTATTTGTCTCATTAGACCACACAAGGCCTTGAATGGAGACCAAAAGGACCTAATACACTCGATTGATCATATTTTTTCACACACGCACATGTATATTAAAATCCGGCAGTTCAACAGCCTATTTTCACATTTCACAAAATTCCACTACTTAACACAAATTAGCCTACTTGGCTATTTCTCACCACATATCACTACAAATTCACTACTTTATATATTCATTACTCAATCTTAGCCTTAAATTACTCATTTCATCATAATTTTGTACGGGTTAAGATTCACCAAAACTCTCAATGTTTACTAAAAATCACTACATTTCTCTACAATTTCAACCCAACACAACTCAAACATGCATTTAATCTCTTATGTCAACTTATTTACACAAACACGCATGAGTTTTCAGTTCATTACATAATCTCAGAGACTTTCCATGACAACTTCACCATTATACCGGTCTTGTCTCTTTTCCTTTGCCCTAATCATTATTTTGTCTTGTAAAAATGTAACCACGGGGGTGAGATAATAATCTCAATAATGGAATAACTCACTTTTATTAACTACCACATGCAACTATATGAAAGTATAATATAATACATAGTCAAAACATAACATATATCACACTTTTCACTTTAAATCACATCCACATATATTATCTCACCACATTCACCGCTTTTTGCTTCTTTGCCACGTATACAACATATAGCATGATCACTACTGACTGAACCTCTAAATTACCTCGACATGAGACCATAGGCTCATCTTAGACCAATGTAAACTTTCATTGGCCCTGAGCTCACCTTTAATAGTAAAATCACCCGATCAAAGGTTTTCAAACTATGGTTTCCACCAGTACACACAATAAGGTATCATTGAGTCAACACCATATCATAGACACTAAGGAGTCTAAATCTCTAACACCACACCTCAATAGGCATTATGAAGATTATCTCTAACACAGTACCTTAAAAGGTACTAAGGAGGTATAATTCTCCAACATCACACCCTGTCGAGCATCAAGGAAATATGCCATATGGTCTTATTACCACATTTCACACAGGTAAACTCCTACTCCTATGATTATGCATTTTGAACCATTCACAGGTTCCTAATCACCATTTTACTCATATATATACATATACAAATTTCCATATGAATGGCATAAATTTCATTACTTATTTAACCAAAATCTCTTTTTATGCAATAAACATTCAATGCTACAAAACATGCTCAGTTCAAAACAATTTTATGTACTACATAGCATACTCGCACACAGTTACCACAAATAATCAAATAGAAAAAGTTATTTAGTTACCTCAACCCTTCTATCACTAGAAATGTTACTCGTGGATTTCAACTACCATTATTGCTCATCACAAACTTCCTTTCTCAACTCACATGCGTAATTTGCCAATCTAAATGCAATTGACACAATTTAGTCAATTGGTCTAATTTGAGCAAAAGCACATAATTATTACTTATGGATACATTTAACCATATATTCTTTTTTATTTATCTATTCTAGATCCATTATTACTCAGTTACCACTTACATAACCTCAATTGGTCTCATTTCAATTAAACAAGATTTTTACCCTAAAATCTCATTAAATTAAGGCCAAATTAAGTCTACAGGTTTAAAGCTTTATTGTTTAGTTCTAAACCAATCGCAAAGTTCTAATTTAACTCTTAAAAATCTTTTTATTACTATTGAGTAACAATCAAACCTCTAAAATTTAACCGATTCAATTTTTCTATAACTCATATTTAGAAAAATTTGGGTAAAATGAAAGGTAAGGGTTATATGTAGCTTACTCACTAAGTTATTGATTAGAAGTACCTTTTAATGATATGAAATGGCTTGCCCTAGCACACCAACCCTCCTCCTCTTCTCCTTTTATGTGTTTTCTAATTTCTCTCTTTAAAATTCACCTCAATTTCACGACTTATAGGGCTATTTTTTAGTTCATGCGCTGTGGAACGTGGCATAGTGAGAAAAATTCTCACTACGTGCACACGCTTCGACTTGAAACACGATCTCTCCACCCATACCTGTTCATACAATATCTCAATCATCATATAATCATCCAAATCTCTAATCTCACACTAATTTTTATTTTATTCCTAATTAAAAGTTAATCACATGATTAAAAAATTTAAGATGTTATAGTTCTCCCCTATTTTTAAGAATTTTGCCCTTAAAATTCATAAAACATTTAAACATATACCTAAAGAAATAGGTGGGGATACTTTTGCTTCATCTTATCCTTTGTTTCCAAGTAGCATTACTAGGAGTCATGCCTTACTAGAAAACCTTAACCAATTGTATGGTTTTGTTTCTCAATTACTTCTCTTTCACATCTATGATTCGCTCTGGCTCAGCCTTGTATGTTAAATTTTCTTGGAGCTCAATCTCCTTCGATTCTATTACATGTAAGGGATCAAGTTGGTACTTCTTAAGTTGTGATATATGAAACACATCATGCACACCAGACAATTACGATGGCAAAGCGATTCTATAGGAAACTAGTCCAATTATCTCTAAGATCTCGAAAGGACTAATAAATTGAGGAGTCAACCTCTTAGCTCTAATCGACCTCCCAATTCCTATCACTAGTGTAACCCTTAGAAACACATGGTCTCCTAGAGAAACTCTAATGGCCTTCTATGCCTATCTGTGTAACTCTTCTACATACTCTAAGCTGTTAATAACTTCTGCCTAATTAACTCAATCTTTTGAGTCATCTGATCCATAACATTTGATCCCAACGTACTTCTCTTACTCAAATCTGTCCAACATAGAGGCGATATGCACTTTCTCCCATACAATGCATATGGTGCCATTTGAATATCGGAGTGGTAATTGTTATTGTAAGCAAATTCAACCAAAGGGAGATGGCTATCCCAACTACCTCTCAACTCTAATACACTGGCTCTCAATATATCTTTTAGGGTCTGCATGGTCTGCTTCATCTGCCCATCCATCTGTGGATGATATGCTGTATTGAATCTCAACTTAGTACCTATGACACACTACAAAGCTCTCCAAAAATTAGATGTAAATCTTGGGTCACTATCAGACACTTAATCAGTAATTTTATAATATATTATTTAATTTAAATTGATTTAAAATTAAATTATATTAATTTTTAAATATTTTTAATTTATATACTTTAATTTTAATTTTAGACTTTCAATTTTAATTTTTAAATATTTTAATAAATTATTTAATATAAATTGTAATTATATTTAAATTTTTATTTTTTTAACAAAAACACTTTCAGTAGTAACAATTTATTGTTACTAAAGAGAAATTTTGATAAAATTTTGTTTACTAAGTTGCCACAATGTTTTTCATAGAAAAGAGGAAAAAATTGTTTAACAAGCATATAAAAAATGTGAAAGCAATATGCTTACAAACAATAAGACTACAACTTAATGTTGTTTTTTTAGAGTCACTTAATTTTGTATATTTGAAACTAAATAAGTTATATATATATATATATATATAGATTCTCTTTGTTTAAAAATATAAAGTATTTTTAACCAAATCATATCCCCCAATAAAGTAGTTACCTATTTTTTAACTAATCCTATCTTTTCATATTTATCTCTATTAAACATCCTACAATAAATATAAAGTCATTATCAATAGGGTCACTTTTGAAAAAAAAAAAAGCAATGATTACACCTCAAAAGATTAAAAATACCTTACATTTTTAAATATTCAATATCTCAAAAAATGCCTTATATTTTTTAATGGATAGAGTATATATATATATATATATATATGCATGTATTCAATTATATAAATAATTTTTCTCAATTGAAAAAGTAAAATATAATGCAATTTAATTCTATAGATAATTTATTTTTCCAAACTTTTTTATATACTATAGATATCAGTGAATGTATGACAAATTAATATTGATATTATTATGTAAATCATAATCATATATTATACAATACTTTAACATAAATCAGCTCTCTATATATAAATAATATTTATTAGTTTATTAACACTTTCATACTTCCCACATCTACTTCCCATTGTTTTTTTAATTGTATACATGTATTTGACATAGATTATTTAAGCAATGATTAAAACTTTGGTTCGTCATATTGTGACATTAGACCTAACCCCTGTTAGTGTCTACCTCCTTTTGTTTCACAATCACTTTTGTCACATTTTGGACCATCCCATTCAACAATATACATAATATGAGTATTGAATAAGTAATAATATATATATATATATATATAATATGTATTTTATAGTTTCTCTTGAAACAATTTGAGAGAAATTTGAAATTTTCTTAAGGTAAATTTTGAAAGAAAGTTTTTTTTGAAAAAGATTTAAGAGAAATTTTTCTCTTAAAAAGATATGAGAGAAATTTTGAAATTTCT
Source organism: Prosopis cineraria (assembly GCF_029017545.1). Taxonomy (NCBI): domain Eukaryota; kingdom Viridiplantae; phylum Streptophyta; class Magnoliopsida; order Fabales; family Fabaceae; genus Prosopis; species Prosopis cineraria. The sequence continues at coordinate 14,615,469 of NW_026555343.1, read as the reverse complement.
TGGATTGTTCTAAGAGAAAAATTTAAATAATTTGAGAAACATTTTTCTCTCGATTTGTCATGAGAGAAACATTTCTCTCAATTTAACTTGGGAGAAATTCTCCCCGATTTGTTTGAGAGAAATTTTCTCTTGGAAAAAGCCGAGAGAATATTTCTCTCAACTTAATCTAACAGATTTCTTTTAATATTATTTGGGAAAACTCATTGAACTTCTCACTGATTTTCTTTTGAGAGAAAGCTTCTCTTGGGCAAATTTGAGACAAACTTAACTTGTTTTTATTTTTTCTTGTTATCAATTTTTATTTTTCTCAAACATTTTTCAAGGATTAAACTGACAAAAAATTTTCTTGCCATGAAGTGGGTTTTTTTTTTCTCTAATTTTCTCATATTGTTCTCTTGGAATTTTTCTCTATTTGAGTTTTTGTGAGAAATTTCGTGATTAATTTTTTTAGAAGAGGCTTTCTTAAAGAAATTGAGACAACTTCTATCCAATATCTTTTTGGGAGAAAATTCCATATTAGCGTTTCCTAGTAATGCTAGACAATGTCGACTTGTTCCATATGGGAGGCAAAGTCGTTGGAACGTTGAATAGTCAATATGAACTTTTGGGGTCGTCGGATGAATATGATTAAGTATTCTTAAACAATGGAGATAAGAAGTTACTTGTACAGGTCCTATTGTATTCTAGTTGTTTGAAATAAATTGATAAGCAACTATAGATGAGAAAATAAAAGGGAGAATGATGTTAAAGTCCCACACAAGGGAATTAATTACTACAAGGTCCATTGACAACTGAACTAAACTGCATTGACAACACAACCAGTTATCAATACAGTTTAGTCAAGTTGTCAATGGACCTAACAGGAATTAATTCTCTTGTGTGGGACCTATCTATAATTCTTTCAAAATAAAATAAAATTTTCTAGGGAGACTGGATTAAAAATTCTCTTAAAAATGAGTATTTACACAAACACACACAATAGATATATGCTTCTTCCGTTTAATAATATAAGATATTTTGTGAAATTAAAGGATTATGTTAAAAAATATAAAGCATTTTAAATTTTTTAAGATAAAATTAATAAGATTTTTAAAAATTACCCTTAATTAAGAGGTGTATGTAATTAACAATATTTTTTAATTGAGACACCTATATTAACAAAGGATAAACATAGATAAAGTATAGTGTGTAGTTTTATAGACAACTAGTAGATTACCCGTGTGATGCATTGATCTTATACTATAATTTTTATAAATAAATTCAATTTTACAGAAAGATCTTTCTCAAAAGAATAACCTATAATAGACATATTCTCCATGTCATCTCATACATAGTAGGGCTAATTAATTATCATATTTAATATTAAATGTGCATATTAAAGTTAAGAAAATGGTAAAAACTAAATGCATACGGTGTAAATGGATATGGTGGGAAGCAAATTAACAAAAAATTATAATTGATTAGATCAAATTATCGAAGACTTCTCTATAAACAACATTAAAAGTGATATACATGAAGTGACCATCCTCATCAAGAACTAATATGTTTAAACCCTCCCTACTTCAAACATGAGAAACAATAACGCATAATTGGCTGTGGATGAAAATACGACAAGATAAGTACAAACCCTCATGACATAGGCTCTAGTCCTGGCTCTTATCAATGGTCATTATAAAAGCCAACATAATGGAAAATTGCCTCTTTGTTGTGGTAAATAGTAGCTTGGAATCAAATAGATGTATAATAATACATGATATTGATCCAGACATTTCTTAGGCCTTAATAACATGTTTTCTAGTTTGTGCAACTATAAGACATGTGCCATTGCATAATCTCATAAACTTATTAATGTTTCACATTAAAAATAATTGGGGCACCCACTTTAAGCCTTATTTTATAATACAAAAGGCTTGATATTGTAATTGAATTTAGAAAATCTATAGAGTGAAGGTCATCAAGTGAATTCATATCCCTATCATCTTTTACAAAACTATTAAAGCTCAAGTATATAACTCTCTCTTTAAGGAGTAGGGACAACATGTACCTATTTATTTCTTCAATCATAGCTAATGTAAAAGCTAATATAGCCATATATCTAAAATGTGAAGAAGTATAGATATTGGTAAGGAAATGTGAGAAAGTCAAATCAACAATGGATTTTATTATTTTTTCTAAACCATTCAATAACAAATAAGTTGGGATCCTAATATCCACAGATTTTTCACTAACTCCAGCAGTAGTCCTATATTCAATTGAGATAATATAGTTAGCAAAATCTTAAAGAACACTAATAAATGCTCTAGTATTTGTTTCTAGAAGACTCATGTTTCTTGTCAATGTAAGAAGTTGACCATTATCCCAAATGTATGAAGATTTAATGATTGCGAAAACAATGTCTTCTTTCAACCTATCTAGAATAATAGGAAATGTTTGATTAAAGTCTCTACAAAACACAACAACTTTTAACTTTAGAATATTCTTTAAATATTTGTCAAAAGCTTTAAAATAAAACTTTTACACTATTGGAGCCTTATCCTATAATAACAACTTTAGTTTAAGTATTAATAACTTTAGTTTAAATAAATTATATGCTTCATCCATTTTGAATTATAAAATAAAGTTAGAGGAATTTTTTGTTTTTAAATATAAGACAATTTGAGAAAAATAAGGTTTCATTAATTATATTTTTCTAATATTATCTTTTGGGCAGAGAAAGAATTAAAATAATATTGTAGCATAATAATTAAGTGTGCAGGGTATTTTTAAAAGTTTATAGTTTTGTTTTAAACAAATAAGTTTATAAAGTGTTATTATTGTGTTTTGTTGATATATGTAATCTTATTTTAAATTTTCTTATAATTTAAAATAGAGGAAGTATTTTAATCTATATGTGCTAGATGAAAAATTTGTGAATAATTAGGCAAGGCTCACAAATTTTTATTAAAAATGTTATGCTGACATGTGTTGAGCAAAAAAGGAAAAATAAAAATTGAAGAATATTGAAAAATTATATAAGTGAAATATAAAAAGCATAAAGTATAAAATCAAATTGATATATAAAAATATATGCTTTTTGACTTCTATGCAATATAGTATACAACTATACATTATATAGATATTAGATATATGACATTAGATTAGAATTATCTAATCTCACACTTTTTTCAATGTTGTTATTTTTGAGTGAACATTTGAACTAATATGTTATTTCTTAATTATTAAAAATATAATTTTTTTATATTGTAGATTAATGGTATAAAATAAATTCGGGTTGATATTTGAGTTAATAACAACATTATGAATTTCATCTCGATATTTAAATTTCAATGATTTATTTATATTATTTAATTAAATGATGTTATTTATATTTTCTGTTTAAATAATTGTATTCTAAATTTGAAACATTCAAGGTTTATTGGGATAGATTAAAAGATGATAAGATCAAAATTTAACTTTTGATCATTTTTAAATTGAGTTGGAGATTATATGATTCATTAAAAAATTTCTAAGTATTTTATTTTAATTACGCCATTTTGGAGTTAATAAGCTACCAATTTTAAATTGAAAGTAGTATGCATAAATATTGAAATTTGATTATATTTAGCATAAATAATTATACATATTAGATCTTATTAAAACTTCATCCAAATTTAAATATCTGCAATTTAAATCACAATATTTCATAATTATGTAAACTAAGTTGATAGCATATTATGTTGTATTAGGAGCTTATAACAATATCCAATTAAGTGGATTTGAATCAAAAAGATTGAAATTATATTATACATTAATTACTTTTTTAGTTTATATATATAAATAATTAAAAAATAATAAAAATGTAGCCACAAATTAACAACTAAACCTATCTCATGAAGCATGAAATTACAAAAAAGACATCTTGAAGTACATAATTAAGTGATGCATGGGTCAAAAAATATTTATTTTAAAATATGTTTGAATCAAATATATCCTAATATTTTTATAATTTTTAATTTTTAATTTTTAATTTTTAAGATTTTTTCATTAATTTCTTAATTTACATTATATCCTTATTAACTAACTCTAATTTATCATTCATTTCCTCCAGTAACATGATGGATGACGAAGATTCAATATCTGAAGAATAAATTGTTTAACTTATACACGGATAATATTGATATTATTGTCTATATTATTTGAAAATTACAATACATTTAAAATATTATTAAAACTATTTATATTTATATTATAATTAAGTTAGAAATTATTGAAATATTTATCATTGATCTTTAAATTAATATTAAATTTTTTGATTGAAATGTATTTTTAATATGATTTAAAATAATGAATTTGTTATAATTTAGCATATATTCAAAATTTAACTTGAATTTTTTAAAAAAAATTGATAGGAATTATAGAATTGCACCCCAAAAACAGTTTTTTTCTGTTCTTATTATCCCAAATAAAACGATATATAATGGGTATGATAAAAAATATAAAATATTATTAAATATGAGAAACTATAATTGTTTGATAACATGAAAATCTCTCCTTCATTTTTTTTTTTTGCAAAAGAAAAACTAAAAGAAGCAGAAACTAAACAAAATAAGGAATTAACATTTATGCGATTGATTAATTATGAATTCAAAATAACTAAATATTTTTTAATTTATAATATTTTTCTTGATTTTATTTGCAATTAACTACACGAACGTAATATTACATTGAAAAGGTATGATCTAGTATCCTTCTATAGTTAAGATTAATTAATTTTTTGATCTCTTTTAAAGGTTTGGGGTGAGTGAAATCTGAAGAATAATGTTGGGAGAAATGAGAAGAAATGGAAGGAATTTTTTATGATTATTTGTTGGCTGTTGTGGAAAAGGAGAATTGAACGTATTTTTAATAATAAGTCTTCATCTATATGTTGAGTCAATTATTGCTCGCACCAAGGGAATGTTTAGATGCCTTCAAGCTAGAGATAAGAATAAGATGAGATGGACTATGATGCAATGGTTATTGTGGATGGTGCTTCATCCAATATTGTGAATACTGAGTTGTGGGGGTGATGAAAGGTTGAGAAAGAAGAAGCTTAAAAGCTTTCATGTTTATTTCTATGGTAAAGAAGAGAATAGACACAAAAACTTACATTAGTATCTTCTGAAACTAATTCAAAACATATTTCAAGGATGAATCACTTAAACCATGAGATGCTAGTCACATTAGGATTGATAGCACAAGTAACATTATCAAAACAAACAACCTAAGCTAACAAAATAGAAAATAATTAATGCTCATATAAATTAATTAAGAGACAAAAAAGAATGATGAGACATCTAAATATACAATGGTCTCAAAAACGGATAAAATATAAGAACCAAAACCAAAATTGATGAATGAATATGTATCCAATCCACTCTATTTATAATTAATACCTAAGCTGGTGTTGGAGGAAATTTTAAATTTTAAAATTTCAATCAACGAGGATCATTAAAATCCAAACAAAATAATTGATTAATTAAGGAGGATCATTAACAACTGAAGCAAGGGGGATCATTAATATATATATATATATATATGTATGTATGTATGTATGTATGTATAAATTGAAATTGAAATTGAAAATCAAGTAATCAATTTATAATCTTAATATAAAAAATATTATTCTGAATTTCAAATAAAAGAAAATATGGTAAATAAGTAACCTCTTATTTACTCTATACGTGTGTGTATTATAATTTTATTTTTCAAATTGGACTTGTCAAAATATAAAAAAAAAATATAATTTTATTATTGTATGAATATAGAAAATAATTTGATTAATCCTTTTCATATGATTTGACTTGAATTTTGAATGATAAATATAGTTAGAAGAAAATAAAACATATACCACCAGTAATCACTCATTTATTTTACATATATATTATTTTATATATAAAAATATCTATTTTTTCCTTAACTAAATATCATTTTGAATTTTGAATATATAGATATATTACTTTATAATATGATCAAAATTTTCAAACATCACACGGATAGACCAATAACTTCTTATTCAAATTTATGATATGATTGATATATAAACTGTAAATTTTGCATAATTAACTATATAATTTTGGAATTTAAATAAATATAAAAATAATAATCCTTTTTAGATGTAAAATCTTTTTTTCTAACCAATCCATTTATGAAGCTTAATTTTCCAAAAATCTTTTGAATAGGTTAAAATTTTCAGAAATAATGAGAATTCTTTACTATATATATAAAAAAAAATCTAGATTCAAAAATTGTCAGGATATTTATATGTGTGTATACACTCAATCATATGAATTTAGATTTTTGCATATCCTTATGGTGGATGAAAACTTTAAATAGATATATACTAATTTGAATTTAAATATGATCAGATTTAAATTTTAAATAGGTAAAAAAATAATTTTTATATACATTTAAAAATTAATAATTCATCATGCACCTAACTCCAAACCTAAATAATATATTTATATACATTAAAAATAATAAATAATCTTAAACTTAACCCTAAACTTAACTCTGAAGCATAGAATCGTACGAAAGACATTCCGAAGCATATAATTATAGCAAATCTAAAAATAAACACGTAATATTCTCTCGTAACCTTTAAGCCTACTCTTATAAATAAAATGATTGTGATTCAATTAAAAATGTTAGCGCATGTTAAACAACAACAGAAAATTTAGGAGAGTTTCACCAAAAAAAAAAGAAAATTTAGGAGTGTGGCGACCCTTTTTTCCCGTCCCCTAATTAATATGATCACAGAATTCTTTGTCCTAATAACTCGGGGTGAATATACAAAAATATAATTAATTTAAAAATAAATAATAATTTTATTGGACGGTAAAATTTATTTAAAAATATTTTATGTTTTTAAATAAAAAAAGTATATGTTTGTGAGTGGAAATTAAATTTAAAAAATAAGGAAGAAGGGTGGAAAGTGTCTCCTAATAACTCGGTAGACTTACATTGACCGGAGTTTCTTCATGCCTTGAACTAAACGCGGCGGGCAACCTAGAGGCTAGAGGTTGCGTCATAATGAATTCGGCCGAGGTCATTAAATTCACAAATTTAAATAAATTTATGATAAAAATATAAATTCATATTATAAACTCAAATCATAAACTAATAAAAATATATATTTATTAATAGATAATTATTAAAATATGATTATAATTTAATTTAAATATATTAAAATTGTAAATTATTAAAACTAAACTCGTCTATATTAATAAATTATCATATATAAAATATAAAAATTTTAAAATAAAAAAAAATTATTTTTAATATTTTTTTATTAATATTAATTTTTTTATTTTTAATTTTTTTTAAATCAGGTCCTATAATTTTTATAAACTGAATTTTTTATAATATATACTTAACTTGTTCAATTAAAAAAATTGACCAGTTTAATAAATTTAATTAAATTTATATTTAGTTGGAATTTATAAATTACTTGACATAATTTTATAATTTAGAAATGTAGAAATAGTAAATTCAATGTTAAATTTGTAAGTTTTTTTTTGACTAAAAAATTCATAAATTTAATTGAATTTGTATTTAATTAAAGTTTATAAGTGAGCTGAAATAATTTTATAAGGTAAAAATATAAAAATGTTAAACTTAAAAAAATTAATTTGGTAATTTGATAACCATGAATTCAGCTAATAAAATATTGAATGGCAACGATTCTTTCTCAAAGCGCTACTTGGCTGAATTATTTTTTTTTTTGGGAAAAAATATAAATTAAATTCAAACGTTGCTTCAGTGGGTCAAAGCCGGTCCTCCCTCTTGATTTTTTGTTTTGGCTGTATCCTCCCATTTACTTTACACAAACTCAGAGCTCAATTTACTTCCACAATAATGGGCACTTAATTACAATTTCACCCCAAGTGTCCCGTTTCTTTCATGGCCACCCTGGAGAGTGCGTAACAGGCGTACCTTCCGCGCGCAGAATCGGGCATTTCTCAATAACGGTAACGGTGAGCAGGGAAAAAACCCATCGACGAGCGGAATCGAATTGTAAATGGCGGCGAATTTTAGGTTGCCCGCCGCGTGAGCTCTTGGCTGCAAAAAATAAATATTATAAAAAATCTGTTATGAAACGGAACCTCTTTGCTTTTTATTATTAAAAATACGTTAGTTTTGCAATTTATCTGTTAAAAAAAAAATAAATTATAAAATCGCCGCCTCTTCACCACCTCTCTTTAACTTTAAATTATTAATCAGTTGTATAAATTGATAATTTATACTAATTATATAATTATGATAAAATAATTATATAATGTTACAAAACAAAATATTTAATTTATAGTAAAGTAGAGATGTGGCATTTAATTATTAAAATATCACTTAATCATTGATCAACAAGAATTGTGGCATTTTATTTGCCACCCCTGTGTATAAATATTATAAAAAATCCGTTAGGAAACGGAACCTTTGTTTTTAATTATAAAAATACCTTAGTTTTACAATTGATCTATTTAAAAAGATATAAAATCACCACCTCTTTATTTTTAATTATTAAATACATAATAAGGAAACACCACCTCTTTGGCTTTAAATTATTAATCAGTTGTATATATTGATAATTTATACTTTCTCTGTTTAAAAATATAAGACATTTTTAATTAAATCTCACCTTCAATAAAGTAGTTACCTACTTTCAAACTAGCCCTATCTTTTCATATTTATTTTTATCGAACACCCTATAATAAATATAAAGTTATTATCAATAGGAAAACTTTTAAAAAAAGGCAATGATTACACCTCGAAAGACTAAAAATATCTTACATTTTTTAACATCAAACTCCTCAAAAGATGCTTTATATTTTTGAATAGAGGGAATATTAATTATATAATTATAATAAAATAATTATATAATATTACAAAACAAAATATTTAATTTATAATAAAGTAAAGATGTGGCATTTAATTATTGAAATATCACTTAATTATTGATCAACAAGAATTTATGATATTTCATTTAAAAAATGCCACCCCTGTGTTTTTACTAAAATTGTAAATAGAAAATAATTTTTAAATTGTGGCATTTGATGTAGGAGATACCACCTATCTACTCTAGCTTTAATGTTTGTGGTGTTTCATTTTTTTATTACTACAAAATACATGTTACTAAATTTTATTTCTGTAGTAATGTGGGTAATTAATGGATCACAATGGTTTGCAACAACACGAATAAATAATTAAAAATATACTATAGTTGTTTTACAAATCTTCATATACTACAATTTATAAATTAACTTTTGAGATTTATACATTTTTTAGAAATTTATAACTTAACTAATTTATTTGTAATTTATAAATCAATGTGTTTTTTATTTTACTTTAGTTATAAATTTTTGAAGGGGAACTTGTAAATCTTGGAGGAAGACTTATAAATGATCACATTATTTTATATACTTAATTGATATTAATTTTTCTTATGAGGTATTAATTTGTAATTTTCTAATTCTTTTTCTATAATTTTGTAGATCAATTAAAGATCCAATGTTGAAGGAAAAAATTATAGCATGTAAGTTTAGGATACCAGATGATTTTGAGCAAACAGATGAGAGGAAAAAAATGTCCTTTAATCCTTATTATTATAGAGTAGTTTTAAAGAGAATATGGTTTGCAAAAGAAAACGGAAGAAAATTTGCTAGAAAATGATGTTATGAGAGTAAATGGTAGAATATTCTTATATATTCCTTTAATTTTTCCCGAATATATTATTAAAATATTATTAAACAATGTAAATAAGAATGCAACATAACTCATACAAATGCAATAAATCCTCTGATCGCATGATTAATTCATACAATATATCATTAAATATTTTTAAACAACGAAGATAAGAATGCACCGATGACAGAACTAATACAAGTGCAATGAATAATCTGATAACATTATTAACTTTCCAATTCAATGATAGCACAGTGGAAATGTACGGAGGAAATGAAATGAAGCAAATAAGATACAGAAAATTTTTATAATTATATTTTCAGCAAAAGGAGATCCTTCATGTTGTCACTATACAACTCAAGTCAATGCAACTAAGGATTAGACAATCGTTACGCGTTCCATAGGGGAGGCAAAGTCGGTGGAAAGTTGAAAAATGAATTTTCGGGGTCGTCAGATTGTGATTAAATATTCTTAAACGGTGGAGATGAGAAGTTACTTGTACAAGTCCTGCTGTATTTTAGTTTGAAATAAATTGATAAACAACTATAAAGGGGAAAGAATTAAAATTTTCTTGGGAGGCTGGATTAAAAATTCCCTTAAACATGACTATTTACAGAGAGAGAGAGAGAGATATATATATATATATATATATATATAACATATATAGTTTCTCCATTTAATAATATAAGACATTTTATCAAATTAAAGTGTCATGTTAAAATGTATATGACATCTAGGATCTTTCAAGATACAATTAAAAAGATTTTTTACAAAATACACTTAATTAGGAGGTATATGTAATTAATGATATTTTCTAATTGAGACACCTATTAAAAAAGAACAAAAATAAAAAAGTGTGTAATTTTATAGACAATTGTGATTCAATTATCAACATTTTATAACACTCAACAGATGGAGTGTATATTAAACGAAAACAGAAAATTTTGGGGAGTGACTCACAAAAAAAAAAAAACCGAAAGAAAAGAAAAGAAAATTTAGGGGAGTGGCTGCCCTTTTTTCACGCGCGTTCCCTCAATTAATATGAACACAGAATTCTTGGTCCTCTCTATGTATATGTTTGTGGAGTAGAAATTAAATTGAGAAAATAAGGAAGAAGAGCGGAAACTGTGTCCAAACTACTCAGTAGACTTGCGTTGAGCTGAGTTTCTTAATGCCTATAAATCTAACTTCAACTTGGGTAAGCAATTACAAGCCTTAACAATTTTCTTTTTTTTTATATTTGCATTTGATTGAGTTACAATGACACAATCGGATGCAGGATGGAGACCCAGATGCTACAAACGAGCAGAGAAATTGGCTCGTAGGTGGTCTGGATCTCCAGACAATCGTTTACCATTTGCGTCCCCGAATGATGAGGTTATGATTTATGAGTTGTATGAGGCTGTTCGCGATGAGAACCAAGATGTAAACGACTTTGTCGGCGTATTGGATAAAGTTTGTGGACAAAAGCAGCTCGACTTGTCCATTATTATTATTATTATTATCATTATTATTGTTTCACAAATCTTGATACACAATTTATAAGTTAACTTTTAAAATTTACATATTCTCTATAAATTTATAACTTAACTATTATATATGTTATTTATAAATAAGCATGCTTTTTACATTAGTTGTAAATTTTTGAAGGGGTGATTGTAAATTTTAAAAGAAGACTTATAAATGATCATATTATTTTAGGGACTTAAGCCATGTTAATTTTTTTAAAGCACTAATTTGTAATTTTGTAGACCATTTTTTATCATTTTTTAATTCAATTAATAATTAAAATTAACTTTATTTATAGTTGGGTGTCTAGAGCATCATTTTTAAATGTAAAAAAGAAAAATTATATTTTGTAAATTTAGAATATCATATACTTTTAAACAAGTAATTGAAGAATAAAAATACTCTTTAATAATTATTATCATTATTTGCACGCATTTTTAAAATGCGTGCAGAGAATATGGTTTACAAAAGAAAAGTAACAGAACCTACTAGAAAATGATGTTGTGAGGGTAAATGGTAGAATATTGTTATATAGTCGTTTCATTTTTCCCGAATATATCATTAAATATTTTGAAACAACGAAGATAAGAATGCACCAATGGCAGAACTAATACAAATGCAATGAATAATCTGACAGCATTGTTTTTTTTTTTTACCGAAAATCTGAGAGCATTATTAACTTTCCAATTCAATGATAGCACAGTCGAAACGTACGGGGGAAATAAATGCAGCAAATGCGATAAAGAAAACATTTATAATTGCATTTTCAGCCAAAGGGAATCCTTTATGTAGTAGTCACTGTACCACTCAAGTCAATGCAACTAAGGATTAGACAATCTTTACGCGTTCCATGGGGGAGGCAAAGTCGGTGGAAAGTTGAAAACAGAACTTTCGGGGTCGTTAGATTGTGATTAAATAATAAATATTCTTAAACAGTGGAGATGAGAAGTTACTTGTACAAGTCCTACTGTATTTTAGTTGTTTGAAATAAATTGATAAACAACTATAAAGGAGAAAAAAATAAAATTTTCTAGCAGGGAAGCTGGATTAAAAATTCCCATAAACATGACTATTTACACACATACATAACATATATAGTTCCTCCGTTTAATAATATAAGATATTTTATCAAATTAAAGTATCATTAAAAAATATAAAACATTTAGAATCTTTTAAGATACAATCAAAAATATTTTTTTTGCAAAATGCCCTTAAATAGGAGGTATATATAGTTAATGATATTTTATAATTGAGACACCTATTGAAAAAGAATAAACATAAAACGTGTGTAATTTTATAGACAATTATGATTCAATTAAAAATAATTTATAACACTCAACAAATGGAGTGCACATTAAACGAAAACAGAAAATTTAGGGGAGTGATTCACCCAAAAAAAAATAAAGGAAAAAGAAAATTTAGGGAAGTGGCTGCCCTTTTTTTATGCGTGTCCCTCAATTAATATGATCACGGAATTCTTTGTCCACCACTATATATTTGTTTGTGAGTAGAAATTAAATTGAGAAAATAAGGAAGAAGAGCGGAAACTGTCTCCTAATTACTCAGTAGACTTACATTGTCCTGAGTTTCTCAGTGCCTATAAATCTGACTTCAACTTGGGTAAGCAATTACAAGCCTTAACAATATTTTTTGATATATCTGCATTTGATTGAGTTACAATGACAAAAATGGAGGCAAGATGGAGACCCATATGCTACGAAAGAGTAGACAAACTGGTTCGGAGGTGGTCTGGATCTCCAGACAATCGTTTCCCATTTTCGTCCCAGAATGTTGATGTTATGATTTATGAGTTGTATGAGGCTGTTCGCGATGAGAACCAAGATGTGTACAACTTTGTTGGCGTATTGGACGAAGTTTCTGGACGAAAACAGCTCGACTTGTCCATTATTATCGATCAAGTCACACCAGCTGGTGATTCGTTGCTTCATGTTGCTGCTGAATTTGGGAGGAAAGAGATCGCAGAGCTAATAGCTTGTTTCTTTCCAAAGCTCCTGTACAAGGTATTAAGTACACTTGAGGTAGTTTAATTTATCAAAAATAGCTTATACCATCTGATTAGACAGCTCTCAAGTTTTATATATTTAAGTTTTTATCTTCAATATTCCTTCTATGGAAACTTTGGGCTTACACTTTTTTTAGTGTTAAAGAGTCTTCTATTTAGTTCTTCTTCTTCTTCTTCTTCTCTTCTCTCTCTCTCTCTCTCTATTTCTTTAATATTGTTTTCTCATCCTTCATTCATTCCTTCTCTCTCTCTTTCTTTCTTTTTCCGTCATTTTTTTTGTTTTTAATATTTTTTTTGTGCATGATCAAATGGTTCTTACATCATGTTGAATTCCTTTTTTTTTTTTTTAAGTAAGCCAGGGGTAAATAAATTTACTTCACCAAAATAAATTAAATTATTTAATTAGACACGTTCTAAATTTTATATATTCATACTCTATTTTTTAATTTTTAGATGTGAAATTTTTTTACTTCTTTTTATTTATATTACAAGGCAAATATAAAAGGCGACACTCCACTCCATGTTGCTGCTAGAGCCAAGAATAATGAAGTGATGAAGATCATTCTCTTGACGTTTGAAAATATTGATACAAGTCACTTGATAACATCAGAGAACAAGTTTGGGAACACACCTTTGCATGAAGCTGTTCTCAGCAAAAATCTTGATGGTGTGAATATACTATTGAAAGCTCATGACGATGTTGCTCTGGCTCGTTATTGGAACAACACTTATCCTAATAAATCGCCAATGTATTTGGCAGTCCTGACAGGGGATTTGGAAATTCTTCATCGTCTCTTGCAAATTCCATTCCCTTCAAATCTGACCATTTCAAATTGTCGAGGAAACTCTCCTCTTCATGCCGCCATATTAGAACGCAAACCTGGTATGTGTTTTGTGTGCATGTGTTTGTGATATTAATTTGGAAACATTAATCAAATAGTTATTATAGTTTTGACTCAGTTATAATTTACTACTTAAATTTTAATTCGTCCATAAATTTTCAAATAATTTTAATATTTATAGTTTTATTTTTTAAAATATAGGAATCAACGTTTTAAATAGTTAAAATTATAAGGATAGAGTTCCATTGAGTTGAAGTTCAAAGACCGAATTACATCCAAGTACATACTATAAGAACCGATATACAAGTCAAAATTTAAGAACTGAGTTATAATTGGGTCAAAACTACTGTGACCAAATAATTAATTTTCCATGTTAGCTAATATTTTGTGTTCGTATTTTTCACTTTCACTTAGTTATGTATGTTTACTTTTTTTGCGCAGATGTATTGCAAGAGATACTCAACGTAAGAGAAGAGTTAATGTATCTAAGAGATGAAAATGAAGAAACTCCTCTTCATTGTGCTGCACGCGTTGGTTACTTGGAAGGTGTTAGCGTACTGTTAAACAAATCTAATTTGACGGCCTTTCAAAAAAATTCAGAAGGCAATCTTCCAGTTCATCTTGCTTGTGAGGGAGGCCATGTTCGAGTGGTCAAAAAATTGCTTGAAGAAAAGTGTCCTTGGCCTGATGTTAGGCTTTGGCTCAACAATAATGGCCAAAACATGTTTCACATTGCAGCAAGGAATGGAGAAAAAAATGTGGTGAAATACTTGTTGAAAAACCCCAAAATTATTCATGATGAAACCATGAATGAGAAAGATGTAAATGGAGATACCCCACTTCATTTGGCTTCAAGAAACCTTTGTCTTTGGACCCTGCTCCATCTCTCACGAGACAAAAAGATTGATGTGAACCTTGTCAATAATGAAGGTTTCACAGCTCGAGATATTGTTCGGGTGCAATCAAAAATTCCAATGAGACATCAAGAGGTATGATCAATAAGTATTCTTAATTAAGTTTTTCTTTTCTTTACGATTTGTTTTTAAATATTTCAGCATATGCTTGTTTTATATTTACGAAGGTTTGTTTCCTGCTCCCTCCCTCCTACCCTTACATGAGCAGGCTTTGTTTTTTTTTTTTTTCCTTGTCCTTTTACTTTTGTGGTTTTTTCAAAACCCACATAATCACATGACTGCAGGAGGGCACAGGAAAGAATCTACTTCTTATATTTACATAAACTCTTAGACAAGCTATACTATTCAAAGTCCTTGCACTTTTTATATTTTATGGGGAAAATACAATTGTTGGCCTCTACGCTTTTAGCATGTTTTGATTTTAGTTCCTATTATTTTTTGTTTCTAGTCCCTTAAATTTCATCTATTTGTACTGTTAGTTCTTATTGTTACTGACAAAGTTAAATCTATTAATGTATGTGTAACTCTAGTGCTTTTGTTGTTGAGTTAGTAAAATTATGATGAGTTAGACATTGTATGAGAAAAATAGCTATTAATTTTTCTATCTTTCTGTCGTAGTCATCGCTTCTTCTTCCTTTTGAAGTTTCACACATCACATGTTCAAGAATTTTGATTTGTTCGGTAGGCCTAATTATAGAATGGGGCTTTGTCAAAATATGTAAAAAAAAAAAAAAAGTCTAGGTCGACATTAGGTGTAATATAACTAGACTATTGAGTGTAATATTCCCTCTAAGAATTCAAAGTCATGGAAGGGAACAGTTAACGATCTCATGCACATTTAAAAAATTATATATACGTATGAGTGCATGAAACCAGAACCACTCACTACATAATCTCTAGAACACAAACTCCCTTCGCTCGCTCTCTTCTCTCAGTGTGCATTTGTTAGAAAGAACTGAATTCTACCATAACTCCGTTCTAGTGTAGTGACCCATCTAGTGTAGCAAATAGGTTAATCTACTTAAATTATTTAACGTCTTGCTTGTTTCATTTTGTCTTCTACTTATTTTTAATACAACTCATCATATTTTTA
Organism: Prosopis cineraria; assembly: GCF_029017545.1. NCBI lineage: Eukaryota > Viridiplantae > Streptophyta > Magnoliopsida > Fabales > Fabaceae > Prosopis > Prosopis cineraria. The sequence continues at coordinate 14,599,392 of NW_026555343.1, read as the reverse complement.
ACAAGTCACACATGATGAGAAGTAACAAAATTTATATGCACATTAGTCACTGTTAAGTCATTGTGGTCATATTTTAAAATGTAGGGACTAAAATTACATATGAATGAAACTCAAGAGACTAAGAGTAACAAAAAAAAGTATATGGACTAATAACAAAACATGCTAATAATATAGGGACTATCAATTGTATTTTCCTTATTTTATATGATGATACATATATCATGTAAAGATATGATTGTTGGATTCTATTACCATGTAGTTTCTAGCAGATGTAATTTTGAAAAGTGCTGGTGTCCCCTTGAAGACAAATATATTGGGTGTAGGACATGTAGCATCTATCAATAGAGAATGGAACGTGAAGGAAGCAGCCAACACACTCATACTTGTGGCTATACTAATAGCCACAGTTACATTTGCTGCTGGTTTCACAGTTCCAGGTGGCATACATGATCCAGATGATAAAATCCCAAAAGAAAGAGGCAAGGCAGTTTTTGCTTGTCATACATTATTCGACATATTCATGACTTTCAACACAATCGCTATGTATAGTTCCACCTTGGGTTCTATTATTCTTCTATGGGTCCAATTGGGTGATCGTCATTTTGCTGAAGGAGTGTATAGGTTTGCTAAGATTTTTGTTTATGTGGCTCTTTTAACCATGCCCATTGCATTTCTAGCTGCTATATGCTTGACAGTGAGCAATAATCCATTGCTTACATGCATTCTAAGTGTCATTGGATTCATCTTCATTTTCTTCATCTTGTTTGCTCGTATTTTGGGAAGATTCCCACTTGGAATTCGCCTTCCTGTTGTTCGTCAAATTGGAGATCTTTTCATTAGGATTATTCTTATTTTGTTTTATGAAAAGAATGATATTTTGCTTGGTGAAGAAGGTGGAATCAATCAATACCATCCAAATGAGAAAGCTAACAAAGTCATCAATAAAGTTGACCAAGTCAATCCCTTGGATAGAAAAGATCAAAGCAATGAAGTCTGTGAAGTCCGTCTTGTCAATCGATTTTATGCATTTGGGTCCTACCATTTATCGGGCCCATAGCTATGAGTTGGGGTGTCCATCCTTGTCCTTATCCAATGGCGGAGGGAGACCAGCAAGGGTAGTGGCTTTCACAATTTTTTTAAATTTTTTTATGTTATATAGGTGTTGCATACTTCAAGTCTCCCTAAAATTTATAAAAACTTTATAGCATATATGCTTTTTAATTTCGACCTCCCTTATTTTTAAATCTTGGCTCCGCGGTCCTTATCCAGTCAGCTTATGACTCGATTTTTTTGGGCATCACACGACATCACTTTGATGGGTTTGTCATCCTCTTATGTATGGTGACGCCATTTAAGGCATCTTCAATAAGATGATAAATTTGTGAAATATTGTAGGTCACTGTATTGCTTGTAATTATAAATGTGACGACTTGATCTGTGATAGAAAAAATGTCTTATTCATAAGCTTAATGTGACAAGTAAAGTCCTTAATCATGTATTATTGTTATGGAGTGTTACAAGTTATCCTTTATATGTCCTTTCTAGTGATGGTAGGCACATTCAAACTAAGGATTAATTAATTAATTTTCCTCCGCCTCAGCCACCACCAATTTTAGACCTAAAATACGTACACCATTCTCTTGTAACTAATCGGTCTTAATGACTAATGGAACATCTAACACCTTCTACAAGAATTTTAATCAATCTTTAATCATGTCAACTTTATATGGATAAACACTAACATTTTAACGTTGTAGCAACAGTTAATGTTACAACAAGCAAAAAAGTGTTGCCTCTTCCCAGAACAGGCAACATGCACTAAGCAACATGTAATAATATTGCCTATTATCAAATAGGCAACAGTTTTATGCTCGTTGCCTTTTATATTTTACGTAAAGAACAAAAATTTACTTGTTGCTTTTTTTTATTTTGCATGGGGAACAGAAAAGTACTTGTTGCCAAATCATACCCTATTTTTTTCATTCACTAGGCGGGGCTTACTTTTTTTTTTTTATCGGCGCCATTTTTAAGAAATTTTTATGACTTCTATTTATTTTATCCATCGAATAAATTAATTTTATTAAACATATAATTGTTTTATTATTTACATAAAATACAAAGTGCCTTATCGTGATTCTTGTGCTCCTCTTACAGAACCTAGACACCCAAAATTGACTTTCCCTCTTGCCCTTCTCCCTGAAAATTCCTTGCTGTGCCTTGCCGTCGACTCTCCGATCCCCACACCCAAAGCTTTATGAATCGGACGCTGATAATGGGGTTAATAAGCTTCGACACAGATTTAATTATGTCAATTTTATGAATCAATTAATCGAATCATTCAATGATCAATTTATCATTTCTCAATTGAATTGATTAATTCATATTTTCTTTGCTGATTATAGCGAAAATTTGTAATACAAATATCTTTTTGTGCTGATCATATTATTTTGAAATGAATTTTAAATGTCCTAATTATGTTCTAAACAATTAAAATGATTTTTTTTTCAAAAGACTTCATCACAATTTTCTAGCACTGTTTCTAGTTTCCACAGTGAAGTGCGCGAATTTAGAGTTAAATTTTATGATAAAAATAAAATAAAGGGAGGCAAAGGGATAAATGGTGGAACTTTGGGAGTCAAGGTAGGGGTTCAAGAACAATTGAGAAACCTTAAGAATATTTAAAGTATGACTATGACCTCTAACTCATGTTCAATTTTCCTCTCTTTACCACTACAAAAAAACAGTGGATTATTCCATCGCTAATCCCTCACTAATCTATCGTTAATTCCGTCACTAATTTAGCAACGGAATGTTCTATCGCTAAAATTTTATCATTATTCCATCACTAATCCGTCGAAAATAATTTAGCGATGAAATTTACTGATGAAAAATTCTATCACTCATGGTTATGATATCTTATTCCAATTTAGTGATGGAATTTGCGATAGAAAATTCCATCACAAAGCTTTCTGTTATAATTCCATCGCTAATATTGTCACAAATTATTTTTAATTTAGTTTTATTATTTATAATATATAGTTATATATAGTTTATTTAATAATTTACTATTATGCTATAAATAAATAATTTAAAAATTATAATTTAAAATAATTTATTATTTTAAATTATTTGTATATTATTAATAATAATTTAAATTGTATACTTAATTATTCTTATTTAAAAATAAAAATAAAATAAAATAATTATAAAATAAAAATTTTAAATATTACTCCCTTCGGTCCCATTTATAAGTCCAATTTTAGAAGGTGTATTTGGTCTCATTTATAAGTCACGGTGCGTCTTTTTAGGTAATATTTGAGAAGTATTTCTAAAATTACCCTTCATGAAAGAGAAAAAGTAACAGGACATTACTTTTTAGATTTGTTATATAGGAGCATGTTTGAAATTTTACTTACTTTTATTCCTTGTACTTTTATTGTATTGATATTGATGAGGTTGGTAGAAATGACTTATAAATAGGACCGGAGGGAGTATATATTATATAGATACAAATTATAATATAATATATAATGATAACAAAATATTTTTCAATTTAATATTAAATTTATTATCAAAAATAATTTTTTAAATAAAATATAATAGAAATAATTATTATATAAAAATTAATTTTTCCATATTAATGAACAAATATAATGTTAAAAAAATAAGTAAATTTAAATACTATATTTAATAATAATTTAAATAATATATTTATTAATATATGTGTGTGTGGTTAAGTATTATATATTTAATTTATTAACTAAGACTAAAGCTTCCTTTCAACTCAATTGACAACAAGGTAGATACAAAGGCATATGGGAGTATGAGATTTCAAGTTTGAACCTAGCCAAGACACAATTAAAGATAATAATATTTGACATGGCAGTGATAAACGATGTGGCGGTGACGTGGCATTGGTCCACTAGGTAACTAGGACACCGGGTGACATGGCAATGATATTTTGGTCCACCTAATAAATTTGTGACGGAATAAACCCATTGAAAAATTAGCGGAGGAATACATTCTATCACAAAGTCATAATAACTTTATCTTTATTTAGTGATGAAAAATTTATGTCACTGTTTTGTCAAAAATTAGCAACGGAATACAATTTCGTTGCTAATTATGTCACTAATTAGCTATAAAATTGCAAATTCCATTGTTAATGACTTAGTGATGGTGTTTTTACTGACAAAAATATTCTATTGCTAATTCCGTTGCTAATCCGTTTAGCGACAGAATTTTCACTGATTAGCGATAGAATTTTTTATCGCTAATTAGCTGCTTTTTTGTAGTGTTCCATGGTTGATGTGAGAACTTGATGTTCTGGTTTGATGGCTAAATTTCCTGTGTTTATGTAATTAATGGTAAAGTATTACTATACAAGTATTTTAAAGTCTTCAGTGCATGCTTGGCTTTTAAATTTAATTTGATGCATGATGTGACTGTGGATATGCAAACTTTAGGTGATTATAGTGGGGTTTTGGGGTTCACAAAAACCGTTTGGGTTATGAAAGGCAAGATTATGTCCTCTTATACACATTTTAAGTTATGGGAAATATTAATGGGGGTGGATAAATGCAATGAACCAATGTGATGATACTTCCAAACCCTCACAACTACAAAAGTGCTAATATAGGATGCCTCATATAGGAGAGTTGTATGCACAATTATCCAATATAATGAGGCAGAGAAATGGGCACAAGGAACGGGACGGTTGTACAAGGAACTGTCCTATATTATTAACTATATATAGGATGGTTCCTTGAGCAATTTTTCTCTATTTGCTTTTGAAATTTTAAAAATTGATTTTTTTAAATATAAACATAGACGGTTGTATAAGATAACTATTCTCTAATTGTCAACTTAAAGGACGGTTCTCTTATAGAACCATCATATATACTCTTTGAAATTAAAATCCCCAACTCCAATTTTGGAACAAAATTGTAAAGCTCTCCTCACACATAATGTCTTCTTCAAAACCTTAGAACTAGAGCTCAAAACCTCAGCTCCCCCATACCAGCCATTTTAAACAACAAAAACCACTACACAAAAATAGCACATTTCTCTCATAATTATTTTGAGAGAAAACATAAAAAACCAAGAGAAAAGAGATTTCTCTTGAATTTTCTCTCAAAAAAAATTGAGTTAAAATTAGCAAGAAACTTTTTTCCCTGTAAATGTTTTGAAAGAAAAAATTTCTCTCCAAATAATCTAAGATAAAAATGTTTCTCACGGACTAATCTGGAATATCTTGAGAGAAACTTAGGTTACATACTAATATCAAATTTTATTCTCCCCAAAATCTCATTCCATGTGTCGGCCATGTTATGCCATGTCCTCCATCATGTGAGCATCCGCATCATGCAACAGGGTTTGTATTTGGTGCTCATCAGTCCTAGCAGTCCATTTCAATCTAAATTGATTTGGGTCGTTTATTTAAATTAATTTTTAAATATTTTTAATATTATATTTATAGATATAAAAATTTTTAAAATTTTAATAAATCTATTCATTACCGATTTGGCTAGTACAGATTTAATCTAGCAGTCCAATTTAATATTAAAAAATTTTATAATTTGACTATTTAGATAGATTTTGAATAGTTCAGATATAACATAGATGACCTAATTTAATATTAAAAAATTTTTAAATTTTACAAATTAACCATTTAAATGTACTCTAAATAGTTCAAATTTAATATTAATTTTTTTAAATTTTTTATTTTAATAAATATAATATTAAAAATGTTTAAAAATTAATTTAAATGGATGGTAGAAATCATTTTAGGTTGAAATGGAGGGCTGGGCAATCTTGGCCTTGATGAGCACTCGATGCTGATCATAGCGATGAGCATTGAATGTGGATGCCATGCCATGTCACCTAGTTGCCATGTGAGCAACCATTGTTGAATCACGGTTGGTGTAGTCTTGAAATTGTACTGTGGTGGCATGCATCGATTGAAGCTTATGATTATAGTTGAAAATATCAAAGGTGATTTTGAGGACTGAATGTAAACCAGGCGGTTAGGTTGAACCAGGATGGATCCTTTTTGTCAAGCTTTTCTTCTCAAGTTTCTTATATCTCTAGTTTCTATCTTGCATTCTTGTTTGCATTTTTTCTAGGCTGGGAAAAAGTCTAGAAAATTTTTTGAACACTCAATTCACCCTTCTCTTGAGTGTCAGTCTTATCCAATAAAAAGGACTAAGAAAATTACAGAAAAAAAGACCCAAAAACTACAAACAATGACTCAAAAAATTACAAAAAAATGACCAAGAAATATGTAATTTTTATATCATTTTCCATTATTTTCTGGTTAAGTAAAGTCAAAGTTAATTTTTGTTAATAGCAGGCGTTTTCAATAATTGAACGAAAATATTGAAAAAAAAATTGATACATTAGATTGCCTAAACTAATCTCACATTTCTATAAACCATCAGGTATAAAATAAGAAGAAAGGACCCGAGGGGGGGGGGGGATCAGCCGATGCATTGACTTGTCAAAGAAAAGTCGTTAATTATTTAACTTCATACTATGACCCAAAAGCCAAAAGTTCATATTGAATATTCAGTACTCCGACGACTTTGCCTCCCATGTTGGAACGCGTAAAGATGGTCTAATCCTTAGTTGCATTGACTTGAGTTGTATAATGAATGCATAAAGGAGCAAAAAAATATAATTATAAAAGTTTTCTTTTATCTTATTTGCTGCATTTCATTTCCTCTGTAAATTTCCACTGTGCTATCAGTGACTTGGAAAGTTAATAATGCGATGAGAGGAATTTTTTTTTTTTGGTTAAGACAATGCGATCAGAGGATTTATTGCATTTGTATTGTATCAGTTATGTCATTATTGGTGCATTCTTATCTTCGTTGATTAATAATATATTTAATAAGATATTCGGGAAAAATGAAAAGAGTATAATACACACACACACATGCATGCATGTATGACCATAGTAACATTAACTCTCACAACATGATTTTCTAGTAAATTTATTTGTCTTCCCTTTTTCTCTTGTAAACCACAGATTCTCTGTATGCAGTTTAAAAATATTTTATATTAATAAGGATTAAAAGGTATTTTTGCACTTTAATTATTCGCTTAGAAACCTATGGTATGTCAAACCTATGGTATTTTGAAAATGGTGCCTTAAGGATCCTACCTTTAATAAAGTAAACTTTAATTGTTAGTTGTTCAAAAAATTATAAAAAAAGACCCATAAAATTACACATTAATTTCTTGTAAAAAATTAATATTAATTAAGTCTTTAAAATAATTTGATCATTTATAAGTCTTCCTCCAAAATTTACAAGCCCCCCTTAAAAACTTTACAGCTTGTGTAATAAAATCATGGCTAGTTTTAAATAATAGATATATTAGTTAAGTTGCAAATCTCTAAAAAGTTGCAAATCTCTAAAGAATATGTAAATTTCAAAAGTTAATTTGTAAATCATGTATGAAAATTTGTAAAACAAATATAATATATTTTTAATTATTTATTTATGCTGTTGCCAAAAATTGTGATCTATTAATAACCCAATAGCTGGTTAAATTGATTAGTTAAAATTCTATTTTAATCTTCTATATACATAAGAAACAACATTTGTATTCCTTGGTATTTATACGTAATTTAGGAGATTTAATTGATATTAATTTTCTTATAGAGTACTTATATGTAATTTTTTGAGTCTTTTTCTATAATTTTTGAGGTAACTAACTATTAAAATTGACTACTTTTATGGTAAGTTGACTAATGCAAATGTTGAATGAGGACATTACGCCATAGGTAAGTTTAGAATACCAAACGCTTCTGAGTGAATAGTTAAGAGATAAAAATGCCTTTTAACCTTGGTAATAAAATGAGTTTTGCTTATGATATTCTCTTGTATAAAAGATATCTTTTATTCTCTTGAAAAGTTTATATATATATATATATATATAAAGGCCTTTTATGTTTCTTTTGTGATTCAAATTCATGTGAATGTAGAAAATATTTTTAAAAGAACTAATCATTGACCCAGACAATACTTAGTTATATGAACCAATATTCCTATAACTATATACATAAAAATAAAAAAAAGAAGCAATAGTAAATTTCGTTGGCTCCAATCCCACACGTTAAAGTGTTTGTGAAAACATACACGCGGCCGCGGCTAGTTCAAAATGATAAAGTAGGATGAGAAGTAAATAAAGTTCAAAAGCTTAAACTTTCTTAATATAAAAAAGAAACAAATACGCCCCCAAACTCTAATGTATGATCCCTGGTCTCAACTATATTTGTTATATGGTTGAAGGTAATTCTGCTTATAATAATAAAACAGAATGCAGTAATTCAAAATTTATGACTTTTCCACATACACGGAATCAATATACACGTTCTATCGATCCACACAGCCACCATCAATCACCCATCAAAGAAAAATCAACCGACATAGAAACGAAATTCCTCCATCCTGACAATATCATCAACTTGATCAAAGACCCACCCCGTAATATGGATTATAAGGACATGCAATTTTCTACTTCCTCTGACAAGGATAGGTCTCAACAATAACAGAGCAAGAGAGATGCAGGATAATTCAATAATTAAAAATAATAATTATGGTTGGACTAAAATTATAATAACATAAATAGATTTATCATTATTTTTTATTTTAAAAAATTATATTGAAAAAATTGATATGGTATTTTATTATAAATATGCTCTCTATATTATATCTAGATCATTAAAATATTATGTATTTAATAAGTTTTTGAGCCCAAATATTTTTTTATTTAATTTAGAGAGTATAAATATCAAGAGTAGGTGGTAAATTAAATTGCAAAATTTAATGCCTTGCTTATAATTTTTGTCAAAATAAAGGGGTGTATTTGAACCACTCAATATCATGTGGCTCCACCACAAGGTTGCAACTGTTTATATGAGGGCGAGAGGAGAGGGACCAACAGGAACCACAGCCTTCTTAAATTTTTAAGTTTTGTTTAGTATTATATAAATATTATATGCTTTTAGCCTCCAAAATTTATGAATACTTTGTAGTCTATATATATATGCTTTTTATTAATCTCAACCCCTCATAGTTAAATCCTGACTCTGCATTGATTATATATATACTCTTTCAGGATCATAATATAAGCCATAGTAAATTAGTTTATAGTTTATGAATAATGATAGCTGAAGCCTTAAAGTTTTAAAGATGTCCACATCTTTTCATTTATACTCTCATTAAATACCTTATATAAGAGCCTTTATAATATTAATTACAATTCTAATGCATGACGTTTTTAAAAAGAGTAATGAATGAAGTAGGGGTATAGTTGAAAAAATAAATATAAAAATTATTCAATGCCTTATATTTTATATCAGGTAAAAGTTTCTGAAAAATATTTTATATTATGATATGAAGTATATATAAGTCGTATGATCACCATTAGAGATGAATTCTTCCCTTGCAAAAAGTGGTCCCCTTGAATGATACAAAATATTTGTTATCCTTATATATGCCAATTTCTTCCACTTAGCTCTTCACACACACACTTTTGAGTCTTTTCTTTCATCCAATCTTAATTCGTCCATATGCTTTCATGCCACATACTTAGTTTTCATCAATCTTCACCGTGTTGGAAGTGATAAGAGGCTAGCTAGACTTTCCCCGTAACTTCTTGAATAAATTATATTATTAATTATTAACTAACTTGCATGATTAATTTAATCTTACAATGTATTTTTATTTGTTCCATTAGTGTGGTTGAAAGGATGTTGAGCGAGATTTACAGATATACACAATCAAGTGCTTTGATTGCATAAATATAGATCAAAGATGCTTTTGTCATATATAATTCAACACAACATGACTAGTCCCAAAACAATGGTTATATGTACCAATACAATCAATAACAATAGATCTATCATGGATGTGTAGCATAAAATTACATACAAGGTGATCTATACATATCTTTTCCTTTTTGTTTTTTTTTTTCAACCCTATCCTCCTTATATCATAAACGAAAACTGGAATATGACAATGTTACCTTATTAACTGTCACTGTATAATTTCAGTGGTGTATTTCTAATTTTTGCCCAATATGCACAACCTAGTGACATTACTCATCAATATTTCATGGTTAGTTTTATCGGAATAAAATTCAATATATGGGACACACATGTAAATATTAAAAATGTGTGGTCATTGTTATATTTTAGCCTAAATAAAGTGGTCTATTTGGAAAAGTTGTAAGGTTTAAGGGGTGTAATTATTATGGAATTAATGTGTAAAGATCAAAATAATATTTATAATTTGTTGAGGAAATTGTGAATATAAAAAACTTAAGCCTATAAATTAATAGTGCTCATGGTCTCTAGGTTAGGTATAACAAAAACCTAGTTCTTTGACCCCTTTCTAAAGAACTATAAGGAAGTTTCTAGTGTTTACAATCTAAAAGATCACATTACACTGATCTATCAAGTATGGAATCTTATGAGACTTGTGACGACTATGAATTTAATCATTTAGGTATGTTTCGCATTCAATTCTATTCCTCTAAATTTATCGATATGAGATTATATTCAAATTTATGGAGTTTTAGTTGCAATCAATTCTATGGGATTGATTTGGAACAACCAATTTCAACATGGTTGCCTCACATGCACCATGCTACTAATAGTATTCTAAAGGCATTTGTTATAGCTAGAATCAAAATACGTTATTATATTGAAATAATTTGATTTATGATAAGTAAGTATTTTATCTTTTATTCTTTTCAATTAGCATATAAAAGTATATGCGTTCTTTCAAATCCACGAATCTAGGTAGCAAATCAAGAATGTAAATACATACAACCAAAATGCAAATCAGAATTCCCATAGCTAATGCATATAATGAATCTTTTGCATTTCCTTAATTATAGGGTAGTTTTCTCGGACTTGGTTCTCTCTCCTAGCCTTCCCCTCCATTTCCTCTCCACTAACTTGAAATAAAATTTGAACCATTCAGATTTGGTGGAGACTAAATCTGGATGGTCCACTTTTTAACTTTTTCTTATTTCTTATTTATATTTACATTTTATACTTATTAAAATAAAAATAAAATTTTAATAAATTCAGTTTATTACCAATTTGGATAGTCTAAATTTAATATGCCCAATTCAATTTAATTTTGAAAATTTTTATAATTTTTATTTTGATAAACATAAAATTAAAAGTGAAGATAATATCCCAACTGACACTTTCTGAAAAAATATTTTATAAAAAATTATAAGTTAAAAAATTTAAATCTGAACCATTCAAAGTAAATCTGGATAATCAATTTATAAAAATTTAATATTAATTTTTGGACCCTTCAAGTTAAATTTGTACTATTTTGATGGGTGATAAAATAGATTTTTTAAAAATTTTAATTTTAAATTTAATAAATATAAAATATAAATATAAATAAAAAATAAAAAACTTTTAAATTGTACCATTCAAATTTAGTCTACACCAAATATGGATGGTCCAGATTTCATTTTAGCTAGTGAAGGGGATATAGAGGGAAAGGTTAGTGGAGAAAAACCAGTCCAGTTTCAAAGCATTGACTGAAGCTAAGCTTGATGCATCATCTTGAAACTCTGGAACATAAAGCTTAAACACACACACACCCCCGGGGACGAATTCAGAAATCCTTGTATGGAGGGAGCCAAAACTAAAATTTATTTAAAAGTGGGCACCACCTAAAAGTGATTTCAGCATTTATCATCAACAAAAACTTACCGATTTGCAAAGACATTTTTGAAATATGGGGGGCCCATAGCCCCTGCATGCCCCCATGGATTCGACACTGCACACGCCAAAATTATATATACATATATATATATATATATATATTTGTAATAACTCAGAAATTAAGTAAAATTTAAAATATATAATAATGTGATTTAATTGTATTTATATTATAAAAAATGTTGGTCTAGTGGGAGTGGCATTGATGAGCTACCTAAGTTAGATCATGTGTTTGATTTTTGCTCAGGCAAAAAGAAAGATATTTATTTTGGGCTCAGCTTTGTGAAATATCATTTTTCCCTCAAAACAATTAGAATATATATATATATATATATATATTTCTTCTTCTTTACTCGAAGGAATTCTGGCCAAGGTCATTAGTTGAGAGAGGGAGAGATGTCTCAGATCCAGAACCTTTGCTTGATCTTCTCCTCATTCGTTCTTTGTCGTTAGCTCATTCTCAGTGTAGGAGTGTTAGAGTTCTATTCGACGTTGCCATGGAGTTCGCGTCGCATCCTCTTCCTCAGTTCTGCACCAATTTCCCTTCCCTCTCCTTTTACAGCGTCGTCCTTACTCCTTCATTCAGTTGGCAGCCATTGGTGACTGTGCCCTTTTATCATTCTCGTTGGAGTCATACTCACGCGACCTTCTCCTTCATGCTCTGTTTGAGTAGGGGGTTGGATGCATCAGAAATTGTAATGTCCACCTTGACATTACCAAAATTCACCACATAATCACAATAAACAATCATAATTAGGAGTAAGGATTGCTCCTAAGTTCACATTATCTATATAAGGGTTAACACTAATAATCTTTTAAAAATAATTGTGGAATATTGGGATCCCTTAAAAAACTCTTTAAATTGATAGTTTGAGCTCAAATTTAATGATTATAAAGGTATTGGAAGCATGAAAAGTTTTGGAAAGCAAAACAGTTCAAAACAGGATCAAAAATGTCATTTTTGAGTATTTTGGTCCATGTGCCATAGCTCGTGGTCCATGTGCCATGGCATGTTGCATAAAAAGCCAAGTTTTTGGCTGTACTGTGTGCTGCAGCTTGTGTGAAATGTGCCGTGGCGTACGTGTCCATGACAGCAATGCTGTCATGATAGCTTTTCTGGACGAACTTCGAACGCGCTCCATTTCGCATTTGATGTTCGATTGGAGTGATTCAAGCACCTATACGAAACTTATTTGATAAACTAACTAATGGTATAAGTTTTGTTATAATTTGACACCGTATGAGAATTTTAGACACTCAAATATAAAAGTCAGTTTTTAAAGCGATCTTTAACTATCAAAGTACCTAAAACTCATAACTTATACTATTAACCCATTGTGAGGCTTGAACCAAATCCAATGGACCAAAATACACTTGAGTGAGCATTCAAACACACAAAAGCATATCAAACACAAAATTTGGCCACTCAATGGCCATTTCACCCAATATGGCTAAAACACATAATCAATACTGCATGCACTATTTGGCCTTTATTGCCACATAATACATTATAAATACATTGTCACTACATAGATAAAACATTCCTTGCACTTGTATTAGTATTTTAGCCATCACCATAAAAATTTTACATATTCACATCATATACAATATTAGGCTAAAATACAAAATAACATAATATGAAACAAGTACAACCAATCAAAATAATATGCATTCCTAGTTGACAACATATAATATCATATAATAAGTTTATGTATACCATTCAAATCAAAATCAGGCATTACTATTAGATGTAGCAAAACTGTGAATCTTTGCTCGATTCCTTTCTTAGCTCAGTCTCAACAGTAAAACTATATTATCTTAATAACTAAGATAATATACATTATTGATTAACATGCCAAGTTATAGGCAAGCCTTAAACTAAGTAAAATAAGCACAACATATAAAATCACCACAAGTCACATGTATGATCCCTAACCATCCGATCCTCCAATACTCCCAACTGAATTGGTAGGCTATTTTATAGAACCAAACCATATGTATGGTCCCCAAGCTCACCATCCATGGTAAGACTACTCAGCCAAGGTATCCTAAACCACTTTTGGACTACTGATTCCCCCTATTACAAGTAATTGGAGTGTCATTACTCAAACACTGCATCCTACGGAAGCTAAGGAGCATATTCTCTAACTTCACACCCTTTTAGGTACTAAGGAGAGTAAGTCTCCAACACCGTACCCATTTTCGGGCACTAAAGAGAGTAAATGCTCTACTTGGCCTCCAAAGGTACTAGCAATGCCATATGGACTTAATCTTTACTAACTCTACTAGGGTGACCTCCCACCCTTTAATATGCCACAATTCACTACATATCTCCACTTGACCATGTATAAACAACTTTCTAAACAAATATAACAAATCTTACCATTTACTTCAAAAAAATAGAATTTCACAAACCAATACTCCATTCATTTTCTAAAATAGTTAATCTTTAAAGAATTTATACATATATACTCACAAATCATAGAAAAGCAACTTGAGAATAACTTATTCAAGGTAATAAATAATACAAATTAGCTAGTTACCTCAACCCTTTTATTACTAAAAGGGTTACCCGTGGTACTAAATTTCTTCTTGTGTCAAGGTAAGTCTTCCTACACCACAATCTACATCAACAAGTACTATATGTTAATTTTCAATTGACATAAGCACTATTAGTTACCAATAACCTCTCAATTTCCCCACTTCTCACTCATATTCTCAACAAAAAGGCTTGTTAAGATTATAATTTGTTCACATAATCCCTTTAAGCCTCCCTCTAACTCTCTCACAACATAACACTTAATATCTCAACTTATCATACTTTAAAACCCTATGATCAAGTTAGGGCTTGATCCAACTTTCACCAAACAACAAAGTAGCTTTATATTACCGTATATCCAAGATTAATAAACCTAAATCAAGCCTTTAGAGTCAATAGAAACTTTCAAAACATAGACTCATGGCTTAATCCAATCAGATCAAATTTTCACTCTTCCAAATCTTATGAAAAATGAGATGAAAAGATAGAGGAGAAGGGTAGGAAACTTACTTAAGAGTTTGAAGGCTCAACTTGTCTTCAAAATTCTCCTAAAATGATGCCCTAACAGTGCTCAAAGTTGCCCCCTTTGTGCCCTAGGTTTCCTACCATAAAATCTGACTTTTTCTTATCATTTTCAAAATTTTAAGTTACCTGCTGTGCCGTGCACCGCAGTGCACACCACGCAAGCTGCGGCTCACGATGCAACAAGTAACAAGTTAATTTTCTCCCCTTGATACCTCCCCACTTGATCCAATTTTCATCCTAACTTAAGTTAGAGCCAAATATGACCCAAAAATCTAATTACTAACCCAAAAACATAATTAAATAAATTAATCATATTTTTAACTAATTTATCCCTTAATTAATCAATTTTTTTTATAGATTTAAAGTTTTTGAATGTTACAGTTCTCCCCTCCTTTAAAGGAATTTTGCCCCCAAAATTCAACAACAACCCTAACATATACCTAGGGAAACAAATAGGGATATTGCTGCTTCATTTTGTCCTCTGTCTTCCAGGTAGCATCAGCAGGAGCCATTTCTTTCCACACCACCTTAACCAGTCGAATAGTCTTGTTCCGCAATTGCTTATCTTTAATATCTACTATTCATTCTGGCTCTGCTCGATATGTCATATTCTCTTGCAGCTCTATGTCATCGAGTTTAATCACATGAGATGGATTAGGTTGATATTTTTTCAATTGAGAAACATGAAACACATCATGAATCCTAAATAATTATAGTGGTAAGGTGATTTGGTAGGCAACCGGCCTAACTTTCTTGAAGATCTCAAATGGACCTATGAATTGAGGAGAAAATTTCTTTTCTCGGATTGACCTCCCGATTCCCATCATAGGTAAAACTCTTAGAAAAATATGGTTACCAACCATAAATTCCAACGGCTTTTGTTGTTTATCTACATAACTTTTCTGCCTATTCTGAGCCATTAGAAGTTTCTGCCTTATCATTTAAATTTTTTATGTCGTTTGATCCACAATATCAAGACCCATAATGCTTCTCTCACTCAGTTCAACCTAACAGAGAGGAGATCGACATTTCCTTCCATATAGTGCCTCATAGGGAGCCATCCCTATACTAGAGTGGAAACTATTATTTTAGGCAAACTTAGCCAAAGGAAGATGGCTAAGATCAGTTATCTCAGTTGCCTCTCAGTTCCAAGGCACAAGCTTTCAACATGTCTTCTAGAGTTTGTATAGTCCTTTCTGTCTGTCCATCAATCTATGGATGATACACTGTGCTAAATCTTAATTCAGTACCCATTGCTCTCTACAACGCTTTCCAAAAGTTTGAGGTAAACCTCAGATCATGATCAGAGACAATGTCCTTTGGCACCCCATGCAATCTCACAACTTCCTGAATGTATATCTCTGCCAACTTCTCTAATGAATCACTTATTCGCACTGCCAAAAATAGCCTAACTTTGTCAATCTATCTACAATCACCCAAATAGAATCATGACTGGAATGGGTTCTTGGTAATCCCAAAATAAAATCCATAAATATAGTATCCCACTTCCACTTTGGTATCTCTAGTGGTTGTAAAGTTCCTACTAGCCTCTGATGCTCGACTTTAACCTTTTGACAAATTAAACATCGAGATACAAAATCTGTAACATCCCTTTTCATTCTAAGCCACCACTAATACCGCTTCATATCCTGGTACATCTTAATTGCTTTAGGGTGAATTGTATATCTACTTTTATGTGCCTCATTCAGAATTTTCTTTCTTAAATCACCCTCGCTTGGTACATAAACATGATATCAATACATAACAAATCCATCATCACTGAAACCAAAGTTTGTGGTTCGCCTTTCCTCTACATCTTCTCAAATTTTCAACAGATGCTCATCCTCAAGCTGTGCTATCCTTAACTCTTTTCAAAACTCATTGGTAATCTCTGTGGAATGTAAACTATGTAAAGTTAGTTCCAGTGAGTCATGCTGAATATCCAGGTAGGATTCCAGCAATTTATGCTCTTGCACTATTAGACAAGCAACGTGCAATGACTTTTGACTTAAGGCATCTACAACAACATTTGCTTTTCTCGGATGGTATTTAAATTCGAAGCTATAGTCCTTCAAGAACTCCATCCACCTTCTCTGCCTCATATTAAGTTCCTTCTGGTCCACTACATATTTCAAGCTCTTGTAGTCACTGAAAACACTGAACATTGCTCTATACAAATAATGCCGCCAAATCTTTAGTTCAAACACAACTACGGCAAGCTCTAAGTCAAGGGTCGAGTAATTCTCTTTAGTGCAAACACAACTATAGTAAGCTCTATTTCATGCAGCCTGAGCTGTCTAGAGGCATAAGCCACTATCCGCTCATCTTGCATCAACACACATCCCATACCCTTCAGAGATGCATCCGTATATACTTCATATGGCAATTATGGATTAGGAATAATCAACACCGGTGCTGTACTCATTTTCTCCTTTAATTTTTGAAATGCGATCTCACACTTGTCATCCCAAATGAACGGCTGATCTTTTCAGGTCAACCGAGTCAATAATGAAGCTATTTGAGAGAAACCCTAGATAAATCTATGATAATATCCAATTAATCCCAAAAAACTTCGTATTTCAGTTACAGAACTAGGTCTCTCTCATTTTAACACTGCATCCACTTTATATGGATCCACCACAATCCCTTCCGCTGACACAACATGTCCTAGAAATCGGACCTCTTATAGCCAAAACTCACATTTGCTAAGCTTGGCATAGAGGTTGTTGTCCTTCAAAATTTATAGCACAATCCTCAAATACTTCGCATGTTGATCCTCATTTTTAGAATATATCAGAATGTCATCAATGAATACCACAACAAACTGATCTAGGTAAGGCCTAAATATGTGGTTTGTGTAGTCCATGAAAACCACAGGCACATTTGTTAACTCAAATGGCATTACCAGGAACTCATAATGCTCATATCTGGTACGGAAAGCTGTCATGGGCACATCCTCCATGCGCACTCTTAATTGATGGTATCCTGACCTTAGGTCGATTTTTGAGAAAACTGAAGCTCCTACCAATTAATCTAACAAATCATTAATCCTTGGTAAAGGATATTTGTTCTTCATCGTCATCTTATTCAACTATCTATAATTAATACATAGCTGTAAGCTACTATCCTTCTTCTTAACAAACAGTACAGGTGACCCCCAAGGAGACACATTAGGTCTAATAAATTCCTTTTCAAGTAAATCCTCTATTTGCTTCTTCAACTTAGCTAACTCAATTAGTGACATTTAGTATGGTGCCTTTGAGATTGGTTTAGTTCCTGGCACTAAGTCTATGGTGAATTCCACTTCCCTTTCTGGAGGCAAATCAGATATATCATCCATAAATACCTCAGGAAATTCATTCACTACCCTAATCTTATCAATACTTTCATCGTAGACCCCATGCACTGAGAAGAAAATCATATAAGCCATACACCCTTGTTGCATCAATTTCTCTGCTTGTACCACTGATAAGAACTTAGAGTCATTAGGAATGTTAGTCAATGTAGTATGTATCGGTAATAAAATTGTCTTCCTAGCACATTCCAAAGTGGCATTATTTTCCATTAACCAATCCATATTGATAATCACCTTCAAACCCTTCATAGGAATCCGGATCAAATCAAGAGTGGTTGAATGATTTTCAAACCTCACTTTTATATTCAAACATACTTTTCTAGTCATATCAGATGACCTAAATACCATAGATACTTTAATCACATAAGGAAATTCATGTAAAAGAAGTCCCAACCTCTCTACACATTCGTATGAAATAAATGAATGTGTAGCACCAGAATTAAACAATGCTTCAATTTTCTGCTTGCAAATAGAAATAATACCTTTTATCAAATTTGATAACGCTCTTGCCTCCTCTTGAGATAGTGTATAGACTCATCTTAGAATGGTAGATCTTTGCTCTGCCATCTCTACTCTTCCCTCGAGGCATTATCTTGCTAGATGGCCAGGTTTCCTACATTTAAAACATGCCCAACATCTCCCAGGATGTGCCACCCATACTTAGTATATGGTGTTGATCGAGCTATACTCAAGGTTGGGGCAGGCATATTAGAAGCCTGTCAGGATAGTTGTGGAACACTAGAACTCTTAAATCCTCCCCTTTGAAATGTTCCTCGAGTATGTAATCCTCTAACAAAACTCTTCTTGCCTGATGCTGCAAAACTACTCAAGCCATAATTCATTTTCTTAGAGACTCCTCTAGAAGGGCCTAAGGAGGATGAGAACCTCCCATGACTATCTCATCTCTTTTCTACTTCTACTTCCTGACCCCTTCTTACTGCAATTTGAAGTCGATTACACATGTCAGCGTATGTGGTTACTCCTAGTAGAGCAATTTGGTGTCTATATTCAGGTCTTATCTTTTCTAAAAGCCTCTTGGCCTTCCACTCACTATCATTGGTTTCATTCAGATAAGTAAAAAACTTTGACAGCTGATTAAACTTTTGAATAAGTGCTTTCTCATCAAGATCTCCCTGTTGAAATGTATGGAACTCAGCCTCCTTCTCATCTTTGAATGCTGGAGGAAATGATGATTAAAGAACATTTCGTTGAATTATTCCCATGTTAGCTTATATCCATCCATTAATCTTGTAGAATTCCACCAGTGTTTAGCTTCTTCAACAAGATACATTATGGCTATAATCACCTTATGTTTATATAGCATGGTACCACCTCAAAGATGGTTTCAATTCTCTCTATCTATTTCTCTGCTTCTCTTTCCTTCATAGTTCCATTAAAGGTTAGAGGGTTAAATCGAGAGAAAGTCCTCCATGCTCGATCAATAGACATCCTTTAAACATCTCTATTCGCTTTCATCCCAGACAATCCAGGTCTACTACCAATACCATGAGATAGTTGCAATCTACTCTCATAAGCTACCTCTTATCTCCTTTGTTCCTCTTCACGACCTCTATTATGGAATAGAACGTCGTGGACTTGAACAGTTCTCTGAATATTCCTCATCATATCTCATAATTCTTCTAGAATTGCATCATTACCTTAAGGCCTTTGTTATTATTCCACTTGTATCTCTGGTTGTATCTCTGGTATAGGCCCATCATTCTCTGGTAAATTACCAACATTTTAGATGCTTCTTCTAACCATTCTTCTCCCCTCCTAAGGAAGAAACTAAGTAGAAAAGGGGAATTAGTAGGAAATAAAGGAAATGAGACAAGGGAAAAAAGTTGTGTATATAAAGTTTCCAACTAAGGAGAATGAATGCAATAGACACATTACCACAACCAGATCTTAAAACTTGAGAAATTGATACCAAAATGTAATGTCCACCTTGACATTATCAAAATTCACCACATAATCACAACAAACAATCATAATTAGGAGTAAGGATTGCTTCTAAGCTCACATTATTTATATAAGGGTTAACACTAATAATCTTTTAAAAATAATTGTGGAATATTTGGGATCCCTTAAAAACCCTTTAAATTGATAGTTTGATCTCAAACTTAATGATTTATAAAGGTATTGAAAGCATGGAAAAGTTTTGGGAAGCAAAACACTTCAAAATAGGGCTAAAAATGTCATTTTTGAGTGTTTTGGTCTATGCACCGTGACTCGTGGTCCATGTGCCGTGGCATGTGGCATAGAAAGCCAAGTTTTGTGACTGTACCATACACCTCGGCTTGCGTGAAATACACCACGACGCACATGTCCATGATAGCAATGCTGTTATGATAACTTTTTTGGATAAAATTCTAACACGCATTATTTTCGCATCCGATGTCTGATTGGAGTGATTCAAGTACTCACACGAATCTTATTTGATAAGCCAATTAATAGTATAGGTTTTGTTATGATTTGACACTATATCAGAATTTTAGACACTCAGATGCAAACATCAGTTTTTAAAGCGATTTTCAACTATTCAAGTACCCAAAACTCATAACTTATACCATTAACCCATTGTGAGGCTTGAACCAAGTCCAATGGACTAAAATACACTTCAGTGAGTATTCAAACATATAAAATCATAACAAACACAAAATTTGGCCACTCAATGGCCATTTCACCTAATATGGCCAAAACACATAATCAATACTGCATGCACTATTTAGCCTTTATTGCCACATAATACATTACAAATACATTGTCTCCACATAGATAAAACATTCCTTGCACTTGTATTAGTATTTTAGCCGTCAGCATAAAAATTTTTACATATTCACATCATATACAATATTGGGCTAAAATACAATATAACATAGTATGAAACAAGTACAACCAATCAAAATGATATGCATTCTTAGTTGGCAACATATGATATCATATAATAAGTTTATGTACACCACTCAAACTAAAATCGGGCATTACTATTCGATGTAGCAAAACTATTAATCCTTACCTAGTTCCTTCCCTGGCTCAGTCTCGGCAGTAAAACCTGTAAAATGATAACCACAGGGTGAGATAAAAATTTTAGTAACTAAGATAATATACATTATTGATTAACATGCCAAGTTATAGGCAAGCCTTAAATTAAGTAAAATAAGCACAATATATAAAATCACCACAAGTCATATGTATGATCCCTAGCCATCTAGTCCTCCAATACTCCTAACCGAACCGGTAGGCTATTTTACAGAACCAAACCATATGTATAGTCCCCAAGCTCACCATCCATGGTAAGACTACCTGGCCAAGGTGTCTTAAACCACTTTTGGACTATTGGTTCCCCCTATTACAAGTAATTGGGGTGCCATTACTCTAATACTGCATCCTACAGATGCTAAGGAGCATATTTTCTAACTTCACACCCTTTTAGGTACTAAGAAGAGCAAGTCTCCAACACTGCACCCATTTTCAGGCACTAAAGAGAGTAAATGTTGCACCTGGCCTTCTAAGGTGCCAGCAGTGCCATATAGACTTAATTTTCACTAGCTCTACTAAGGTGACCTCCCACCCTCTAATATGCCACAATTCACCACATATCTCCACTTGACCATGTATAAACAACTTTTCAAACAAATATAACAAATCTTACCATTTACTTTAAAAATATAGAATTTTACAAAACAATACCCCATTCATTTTCTAAAATAGTTAACCTTTAAATAATTTATACATATGTACTCAACAAATCATAGAAAAGCAACTTGAGAATAACTTATTCAAGGTAATAAATATTACAAATTACCTAGTTACCTCAACCCTTTTATTATTAAAAGGGTTACCCGTGGTACTAAATTTCTTCTTGTGTCAAGGTAAGTCTTCCTACACCACAATCTACATCAACAAGTACTATATGTTAATTTTCAATTGACATAAGCACTATTAGTTACCAATAACCTCTCAATTTCCCCACTTCTCACTCATATTCTCAACAAAAAGGCTTGTTAAGATTATAATTTGTTTACATAATCCCTTTAAGCCTCCCTCTAACTCTCTCACAATATAACACTTAATATCTCAACTTATCATACTTTAAAACCCCATGATCAAGTTAGGGCTTGATCTAACTTTCACTAAACAACAAAGTAGCTTCATATTACCGTATATCCAAAATTAATAAACCTAAATCAAGCCTTTAGAGTCAATAGAAACCTTCAAAACATAGACTCATGGCTTAATCCAATCAGACCAAATTCTCACTCTTCCAAATCCTATAGAAAATGAGATGAATAGGTAGAGGAGAAGGGTAGGAAACTTACTCAAGAGTTTGAAAGCTTAATTTATCTTCAAAATCCTCCCAAAATAATGGCCTAGTAGTGCTCAAAGTTTCCCCTTCGTGCTCTAGGTTTCCCACCACAAAATCTGACTTTTTCTTATCATTTTTAAAATTTTAAGTTGCCTGTTGTGCCGTGCGCCGCAGGGCATGCCCCACAAGCCACAACTCACGATGCAGCAAGTAACAAGTTGATTTTGCTCCCTCGATACCTCTCGACTTTCATCCTAACTCAATTTAGAGCCAAATATGACCCAAAAATCCAATTAGCAACCCAAAAACATAATTAAATAAATTAATCATATTTTTAATTAATTTATCCCTTAATTAATCAATCTTTTTCTAGATTTAAAGTTTTCATATGTTACAGAAATCTCCCTCCCCTATTCTGTCTGTTCCTGAGGTGTCCTTCCGCAATCTCTTCCTCGACATTCCTCCCTCTTCTGATCTTGTTTTCATGTTGGTGTGTCCAACTTCTTCTTCTTGCCTTTACAATTGTTGATTGAGGACTATTGCTACGAGAATTTGTGTTGTTGAAGTTAGAACTTCGAGTTCGCTGTTTCCCCTGCTTCACACCAGTCCTTCTTTCTTTCTCCTTTTGCATAGCAGCAATGCTCAGCTCTTTTCCCCAATTTTACATCCCTAGCACACTCATGTAGTTAAGGGGAAAGCTTTGATCTTCTCCCTCTCCTCTGTATACACATCTAGTTTGTATCAGTGTGAGATTTGAGTTTTGCTTCTTTTCTCAATGCTGGCTTATTACTCTCTTTGATTCAACATCTTTGGCTTTGCTGGTGAGTGAATCTCACTCTCATCCTTCCCTTATCTAGGTTGTGCATGCTCGTGTACTAATTGAGTTATGGAATTTGTTCATGATGGGAATTTGCTTCTGTTGGAATAAGAAGGTTTAGGACATTGAATTTCTTTTTTTAAATATTGATGATATATAATTAGGAAGAGATTTGAAGAGGAAATAACTTTGTATTATAATTTAAATATAGATGCATATAAGGTGATTGCAAAAATGTTTAAAAGAGGAATTTGATTGAAATGGAGTACATTAAGTATATTTATTATATTAATGACTTAAATTTTAGAATTAGGTTGTTTAATTTCCATGTTGAAAACTTAGAAAGGTATTAATCACATGTGTTTACGTGTATCTTCATTATGATGGAATGCTTAGGTCATTGTTCATGCCTAAAAAACAAAACAAAACAAAACAAGACAAGAATGATAGTTTTTGTTCTATATTTCATAATGTTAAGGCCAAAAATTAGTTGTTGAGGATATATGTTAGTGATTAATTTCAATGTTACTTTTTACATGAGGAAGGTGGGTTAAGCTATTTTTCTTCCTTTTAAAGTTTGTCATGCACTTGGAGTGGAAAAAATATCTAGTGAGTTATTAATGTGTAACCTCTAATAATTTAAAAAATTTAGGCTGATGAATGTCTCTTAGCAATATACAAAGTAGATTTATCATTAAAGAAAGTTGCTTGTTCTTCTTGTCTAGGTAATAGAGTATCTAAAGAGCAATTGTGAGTTGTATAGGAGGGATAAATTATTATCTTGGGAGCTTATTAGATAAGTAAATAGCATCCCAATTGATTTATCAATAAAAAATTTTTATTTATTCTCATAGATCATTCAATAACAATTACATTACGTATTTAATACTTTGTTAATAAAATTATTTTTATTTTTTATTTTTATCTTGGAAAATTATAAAGAAATGTTGAAGTATATTTGAATTATGACATGTGTATGTGTTTTTTCCTTACAAAGGACACTTTTAAGATTGATGAAATTATTTTTATCAGCTTTGGTAATTTTGGTTTCTCAATAAATGCAAGCATAAATATTAGCTATGGAATTTTATTCTGACAAGTATTGATGCTTAAAACTATTTATGCGGGTTTGATTTTGAGAATGAAAATTGTCTTTTAATGATGATGACTTTCATGTATGTTTGAAAATGGATTTGGAGAGGACTTATATGAAACACTAGTTGCTAACGGCAGTTCTGTTAGCCCTTGGCGCGTCTTGGTCAATGACTAGCTAGTTTTATTTCGTGAGCCCTATTCTCACATTTGTTATCTTGCGAGCCTCAGACTCGCGTTTGTTTTATGGATTTGGCTATTTTTGGTTAGCTTTACTTTCATGGACTGTGTGTCCATGTTTGTTTTGTGGCTTTGGCTGCGTTTGGTTACTTACCCTTGTAAACTGTGTGTTCACGTTTGTCTTTGTGGCATAAGCCGCATTTGATTATTTACCCTTATGGACTGTGTGGTCACATTTGTAAATTGTTCTGGTAAATCCTCTAAAAAAATAATATGTGAATTTTTAATTAATTAGTGATTTCATACTCAGTGGTTTTTAAATTTAGTAAGTATTGTTATTTTATCTGTTTATTTAATCATTTTAACTTGTCAAGTTCAAATGTTAAAGCTGCTTTGTCATTATGGATTTAAACATTCTTGTCATTGAAGTTCTATAGAACTTTTATTCCAAGTTTACATATTTGTTTACATTGAATTGCTTTCTTATTTAATTTATATAACCATTGAATTTTGTTCACTTTGATTCTACAAAATGTTATGGTTGAGACATTATTCAGTGAAAAGTTATCTTGATCTTAGATAGTGTAGCTGACGCTATACATCCTGCTGATCGCTGATGGACTTTTTGCTGGGTTGAGTGGAGATTTGTTGTGTAAATATCTCCTATTGATGTTAATGTGATATTTTTGTATTATGTCATGACAAGTAGGATTAGGTACTTCACATAAACTATAGTTAGGGTCCTGATTCTCTTTGTTATCTTATTTATCTATTGTTGAGGAGTAGAAATCTGTATTGCTGGGTATAAATTGTAAAATTTTATTATAAAAATTTTAAGATATTTTACTTATTGAGGAGGTGCTATTGAAATTTTTACGGAAAGCTTGATATTTTGATTATGTAAAATGTAAAATTGGATGTATATAATCAGGCAACGCACGCACACGCGTGCACACAGTGATTTAACCCATATAATCAAGGTCCAGATAGAGAAGGGGCACATTGCATTGCACTTGCACCCCTAGGGGCCAGGGCTTACGAATCAACAAATATATAATTAATTACCTCTTCCATTTTTAAAATAATATTCCTTTTGTTTTTGGAAAAAATAACAATACACTTTTTCTAAAATATATAAATGATAATCTGATCCTTTAAAATGTCATAATTTCCTTAAAGTCCCTAGAGACTTTTCTATCATTAATAAATTTATGTAAATTATTAAATTGTTCTTGTTGAAAATAAATAATTCGCAACTTTTTTTCATATATTCGTAATAATGCAACAGCAAATAAGAAATTTAATATGTCAAGTTGTGATTCACTGTTGCATTATTACGAATTTAAGAAGAAAAGTTGCAAATATAAGAAAAAAGGTTACAAATAATTTATTTTTAACAAGGGCAATTCGGTAATTTAAATAAATTTATTAATGACAGAAAAGTCTCTGGAGACTTTAGGAAAATTATGACATTTTGTGAGATTAAATTATCATTTATATATTTTAGAGAAATTTTATTGTCATTTTTTCTTATTTCTTTTTAGAAGATTTATTTTAAGAACTTTTCATGTTTCAAAAATAATATAGTACTGTGCCATTAGGTTCTTTCAAAAATGCTCTTCGTTATCAAAGTTTAGAATATTATTAAATTATTAATAATTATACGGAGAGAGAATTATCGTAAAAAGTTAAAGAATCAAAAGAGTAGCTTTAGAATGTGACAATAAATTTTGAAAAATAAAATTAAAATATTAACTGACTTCAACCAACTTTGTTAATCCAATCAAGTAAATCCTACCAAAAAAATTAAAAAGTAACGAAGGGTGTATTTTTTTTACCTTGAGTTATGCATGCATATTAAAAGTAACTAATTAATACTCTTTCCGTCCCATTTTAAAATATATTTTTGGAGATGATTTAGTGTTATAAAATATAAGATGTTTTACAAAAAATAGGATTTCATTAATCATGATTGCCCAATATTATCATTTATTATTTGACTCTTTAAATAAATTTCCTTCTCTAATGAAGGGTATATTTAAAAGTTAGGAAAATTAATCCTTTGATCCCTATACTTTTAACCCAATTATAACTTAGTTTCTGAATTTTGACTCATTGTAATTTATTCCTTCTAGTTTTGACTTATTGTAGCTCAGTCCCTAAACTTTACCTCTTGCAATTTAATCCCTATAATTTTAACCACTTAAATATTAGTCCTTTTAATTTAAAAAATAAAATTACCTCCATTTATCATCTCATTGTACCCTCAGATATCTCTGTTGAGTGACTCATTTTTGCTTAGCTCCAATTTGTCTTGCTCTTATTTATAAATTAGCATGTGTAATTTTATCAAAAAATATTTTATAAATTGGGATAGAGAGGATAGTTTACAAATTGCACTGATATTTTACTAAAAGAACTCTTATTCCAAAGTAGTTTTAGAATGACAATAAATTTTTCTTTTTAAAAAATTTTTTAACTATTTTCAACCAATTTTCTTAACGTATGTAATATGATTAAGTAAATCTTATGAAAAATAATAATAATAATAATGGAGGGTGTAGGTTTTTTTTTTTTAGGGTCATATATGCATGCATAAAAATAACCAAGTAAAATATACTCCTGTTTATTATTTTTAGGTAAATACTTTTCATTAATTATTGTAAAGCTTAGTAACAATGTTTCTAGGGAAAATCACAGCCAAGAACTGCTAGAGGATTTTATTTACAGTCAAGGACTAAATAATTTTGAAATTATGCTGTTAGACCAAAGGACTAAAATGTAATTAATTTTAGTGTGAAAGAACAAAACTGCCCCTTAGTTTTTTTTTTAAAGAAAACTCCTTAGTCATTGAGGCTCTGATGCCAATGGCTGGACCACCCTACTGGACTGGCCATCTGAGCTCTGGCAGTGGTGGTTGGACCGCCGCTGGAGCTACATCGCAGATTATTTTTATTTTAAGGTGGTCAAGGTGGGGTTATGCTAACAAATCCTTTGATCAATTATATAACACAAATTTTTATATATATACTTAAACTCTGTTTTCATTTTTTATGTCAACATTTATCAGAAGCTCAATGATTATTTGTCATTTTACAAATGGCAATTTGTTAAACTACTAATGGGACTTGTTTAAAAATTTAATATGCACTAATTTTTATAAATGCTTAATTGTTTTTATTACCAAGAATGATAAGTCCTGCTACTAGCTTTGAAAATTTCTCTTAATAATTTGATAAGTAAATTTTAGTAAAATAATAAGTTCATATAAGCTTTTGACATGTAAACTTTTGATGATAAAAACAAGTAAACATTTATAAAAAAGACTCTATATTAAATTTCTTTAACAAGTCCCCATTAATAATTTAACAAGTAACCATTTGTAAAATGACAAGCCCATTACTAACTTTGAAAATTTCTCTTGACAACTTAACAAGAACATTTTAGCAAAATAACAAGTTTATATAAGCTTTTGAAATGTACAATTTTAGTAATAAAAACAAGTAAACATTTATAAAAACCACTCCGTATTAAGTTTCTTTAACAAGTCCCTATTGATAATTTAATATGTAACAATTTTTGAAATGACAAGGCTCGCCACTAGCTTTGAAAATTTCTCCGGACAACTTGACAAAAATCTTTTGGCAAAATAACAAGTTCCTATAAGCTTTTGACATGTAAAATTTTAGTAATAAAAAAAAGAAAACATTTAATAAATTTGTGTATATTACATTTTCAATGCTAGAAAGGAGACTTATTATTTCCTAAATGGTTACTTGTTAAATTACTAATAGGAATTTGTCATTCCTAGTAATAAAAACAAGAAAACATTTATAAAAACCAGTTCATATTAAATTTTTTAACAAGTTCCATCAGTAATTTAACAAGTAGCTATTTGTAAAATGACAAATAACCATTAAGCTCTGGATAAGTATTGGCATGAAAAGTGAAAGTAAATTTTAAAATATAATGAGACTTGTTATTTTACAAATGATTACTTGTAAAATTAACAATGGGGACTTGTTAAAGAAATTAAATATGGAGTAATTTTGACAAATATTTACTTGTTTTTATTACTAAAACTTTACATATCAAAAGCTTATATGAACTTGCTATTTTACTAAACTTTTCTTGTCAAATTATCAAGAGAAATTTTTAAAACTAGTGACGAGACTTGTCATTTCACAAATTGTTACTTGTTAGATTATCGATGGGGACTTGTAAAAAAAATTTAATATGGAGTGATTTTTATAAATATTTCTTATGTTTTTATTATTAAAATTTTACATGTCAAAGGCTTATATGAACTTGTTATTTTTTAAAATTTTCTCGTCAAGTTGTCAAGAGAAATTTTCAAAATTAGTAATGGACTTGTCATTTCACAAACGATTACTTGTTAAATTATCGATGGGGACTTGTTAAACAAATTTAATATAGAGTGGTTTTCATAAATGTTTACTTATTTTTATTACCAAAAGTTTATATGAACTAGTTATTTTGATAAAATTTACTCATTAAATTATCAAGAGAAATTTTCAAAGCTAGTAATAGGACTTGTCATCTCACAAATGGTTATTTGTTAAATTGCGAATGGAAACTTGTCATTATTGGTAATAAAAACAAGTAAGCATTTATAAAAATTAGTGCACGTTAAATTTTTTAACAAATCTCATTAATAGTTTAACAAGAAGTCATTTACAAAATGACAAGTAACCATTAAGCTTATAGTAAATGTTAGTGTGGAAAGTGAAAATAAAGTTAAGTATATATATAAAAATTTGTATTATATAATTAAAAGGATTTGTTAGCTTAGTGGTAAACAATTTTTTTTTTTGTGGCCAAGAGGTCGTGGGTTTAAATCTCACCTTGACCACCTTAAAAAACAAATAATCTACCTCTCTCACTGGTCTGATGATCGGTGTTGGAGCTCCAATGGTGGTCCCCGTCCTGCCACCACTATCATAGCTCAAATGACTTATCTGGTGAGGTGGTCCGACCACCAGTGTTAGAGCTCCTGAGGGCAATGGTTGAAGAGTTTTTTTTAACAAATTAATGGGTAGTTGTCTTTTCACACTAAAAATTAATTACGTTTTCATCCCTCAGTCTTGCAGCATAATTTTAGAATCATTTGGTCCTTATTAGTAAATAGAATCCTCCAGTGGTCCTTGGCTTTGATCATCCCATGTTTCTATGCTCATGTCAGTTCCATGCGTTATTTTTATTTATTTTCTCAAGTTTTTCTTCATGCATCTTATTATGTTTCCTATAATTATTTCAATTTATTATTCTAACAAAATTTAAAATATAAAAAAATAAATATGACATGTAGAAAACTTTTGAGAAAATCACACTAAAGGACTTGGGAAGAACATTTATCACAAATAAAGACAAAACAAATTTGAAATTGCTTTGTAGGACTAGGGGAATTAAATATAAATAGAATTTCTGGTGAAAAGCCAAAGTTACCCCGCGCACACACACACACACAAAAAAGTACCACAACTGTCCCCGGTTGTCAAAATACTACTAGGGCCTGACCATTGTCTTCGACCTTTGAAGCCCCAGAACCATTAACTATTGCATTGAAGTAATATTTCAAGGTGGCCAATGTAGCCACTAGGCCACCAATTATCTCCAATCATATAATGCACATATATATATATATATATATTATCAAATCTATTTTCAATTTTCAAACTATTACTTGTCAGGAGTTTAATAATTATGTATCATTTCACAAATGATTATTTATTAAATTATTAATGAGGATTTGTTGAAAAAAATTTAATGTGCATCTTACCAAAAAAATTAATATGCATAACTTTTTATAGAAAATGAGAATAGCTTTAAGGTTTTTCCATTTTTTTAGAAAATGAGAATAGTTTTGGAAAAAAATTAGATTAAAAATATTTATCCAAATAAGTTTAAAATTTTTTTGTTTTTTTTTTTAAACCAAATAGGCCCTAAATTTTTTCCCCTTTTTGCAAACAAGGCCTCACTCTTGCGTCTATGGTCTAGTCTTTGGTCTATGATTAGAGCTGTCAATAAGGGTCAAGCCTAGCAAGTTACCCTTTTTTCGAGGGCCAATCTTTAAAACATAGGAGATTTTAATATAAGATTGCTCTTATATCTTGCCCTTAAGAGTTCAAGCTAGCTCTTAGCCTTTATAATTTTTTTTGGTAACTTTATTTATATAATTCAATTAAATTTTGAATTAATATATGAGAATAAAAAAATTGTTAAATATTTATTCTATGTGATAAAAATGAAGTTAATGATGATGAAATAGCACAACTTTCTCCAAATAGACCTCTTTTTGAAAGGTTTAATGTTTAATTTTTAAATGAAGATTGATAATAGTAATGACTAAAGAATATTATATTTCTAATATTTAATTAAAGTACTTTATAATTTATACATATATATGTATAATTAGAAATTTTAATTAAAAAAGTTATGCGAGCTATGTCTAAATGTAAGAATTAAATCTTTCTAGTTTTAGATCATAAAATGTAATGAGATGAAAGAATGAATGGAGAGCCCAAGTTAGGTTCTCTAGCAATTATCCTTGACTTCTAGATTTGAATCCACACAAGAAATCTCAATTAACCTAATATAGAACACTTAAAAGACCTTTAAGTGTAGTAAATCATTTGACTCTATGTTTACTTAAGAATTTAGGTCAAGTGAATCAAAGTGAATATCGTGATTAGCCTTGTACTTAAACCACACAATTCAGACCAAATCTAGTGGTGGAAAAACCTCTTAAACTAAATTAACATGAACTCATATGGATCTAATTCAAGCTAAAATGAAATTTTGAGCAAGAAAAGCAAGAACACATGAACAAACCTAAGAAAACTCAAGTTAATTTATGATTTTTAGAACTAAAACACAATATTAAACTTTCATTCCACATCTATAATCTCAACTGAAGATGACTTGGAATCAAAACTCACAACTTAGTCAAATTACAAATTTTAAAATCCACAAAAAGAGAAGAAGAAATCATGAAATTGAGAAAAAAAATGAGGAGAACAAATCTAGAACTCTCAAATTGCTAAGTCATCTTCCATAGAGCTCAATGTTGATCAATCGCTCTTGCTCCTCTCCATTACTTGAGTGAGTTCTTAAGCTTGAGAGGCTTTATGGATGTATGAAGATGAAGAAATGATTGTAATAACTCAGAAGTTTAAATTAAAAATTAAAAATTAAAAATTACGGTTAAGTATTTTAATTTTATTTTTATTAATTTTTGGAATAAATTTGTAAAAAGGAATCTTGGGCCTGGTGGAAATCATGTTATTAATTCACTTATGGGCTTTAAGTTTGAATCTTGGTAGGCAATGGAATTTTATTTTATTTCTTCAGCCTTTTAAATAACCATTTTGCCATCATGATCAAATTTTTATTTCCCTTTCTTGTCTTACATTCAAGAACACACAAGAGGGGGGGAGAGAGAAAGAGTTTAGAAAACTATTGCCTCTGATCTTCTTTGATTCTAATATCCCAAATGGCATTTTCCATCCTTCCTCCTCACAAGTCAGCATTGTCAATAGGTGCATGAGTTTCTTTCGTGCTACCACGTGGGTGCTTCTTCCTTCTTTATTCTCTATTATGCCTCCTCCATTGTCAACTAGTTGCTAATCAGTGTGTGAGGAGTTATGTTGCTAAACCAAAAAGTTTCTGCTCGTGAATCCTCCTCCCCTATCCTTCCTTGTTCGTGTGTTGGCCTCTCCTCCTTAGTTCTATTTCTTGTTGCCAAAACTTTTTCATCTCTATACTTGCCATGGTGAGGGATGTCGAGTGTTCTTTCCCTTTTGTTTTGTCCAATTAAGGGTGGTGATCATGCGAAGAGATGGGCTTTTATAGATGTTTGATTGTGAATCGTCTTTCCCTATTAATGCAACACTAGCTTCTTCTCCCTCCCCTACATTGACTTTTTTGTCTTCCCCTTCGCAATTGCATTGTGTAAGATCCTAGACTTTAACTTTAGAAATTTCACTATTTATAAGGGTATTTTAGTCAAATTAAGTGAATTTTTGGTTAATAATATTTTAAGGAGACTAATGTAGTTAATTGATCTTTGGACAGCTTTAAAAGAGAGCTAGATCAAAGCACGAGTAGGCCATGGCACAGAGAGAGATTCAAATTGAGTATAGAGTTCTCTATGCCATGCGTCACAACAGGCAAGCCATGCACTATGATGCATGTACAAATATTTGCATTTATCAGATCATGAAATCAAACAGAAAATGACAAGTGGGATAGAGAGAATGAGGAGAGACGATCGGTGGGTGCTAGGGCTTAACTATTGGACCATATTAGAAGTATTTGGAGCAAGATTTAGCCTTGGATAAGCTCCCTTCACTTCTCCCTCTCCCTCTATGTGAGTTTTATGATGATTTAGGTATTTTAGGGCTATGATTTCATGTTTTCTTAGGTAATGGCTGAACTCATTGCCTTATTAAGGTCTTGGGGAGTTAAATCAAGCCTTTAAACCTATATTTGTGGATCGCATAAAGATTTAAAATTTTTAGTTAGGATCTATACGAAACCTAGGTAGAAATTGGATTATTAAGAGCGATGTGGGTAATGTAATGGTGTTGTTTATATGTTAAAATATTAAATAGGGTTAATGTAGTGTGTTGGAAAGATTGTTAAGGCTAAATTAAGGTTTTGAGCATAATGGGTACCCCTAGTTGTACTATAAATGGGGTGATTAGTAAGAGAATTTGATAATTAAGGGTTCAATTTTATAGATTAATCTTGATCAGGCATTATGGTGCTAGTATATGCGTATGGAGCCATTGGTAGACTACGGTAACTCTTTTAGTGATAAAAAAGTTGAGGTAATCGGATTGTCTA
The DNA here is from genome assembly GCF_029017545.1 of Prosopis cineraria. Taxonomy (NCBI): domain Eukaryota; kingdom Viridiplantae; phylum Streptophyta; class Magnoliopsida; order Fabales; family Fabaceae; genus Prosopis; species Prosopis cineraria. Next base: position 14,565,946 of record NW_026555343.1, on the reverse strand, counting down.
ATCTCCCTTTTTGTGTGTTTGGATGGTAGTGTGTTTGATTTAGAAGTTATGTTTTGATTTAATACTAGCCTATTAATAATATGAAATTTGATTATGAAGTTATGTGAAGTAGAATGAAAATTTGTTCTAATGCTTTTGTATTTGGAAAGCTAAATTCTATTTTTATGTATGATTACTTGCAAAATTCTATGATTTAAGTAGAAATGAAAAATTGTGATAAATGATAGGTTATGAATAAGTATTAGATGCATCAAGCATGTTTGGCATGATCATTATGAGAGGGTGGGAGTTCACCTTGGTATGTTATCAGGACATTGTTTGAAAATTCATATTGTATACTGGGACTGTGAAGGCCTCGATGCTCAGTATTATATTGTTTGGAAGTCCTAGAGTACTATAAGTGGTAGATTGGGCATTAACACCCCTAAAAATTATGGACGAGGTAAATCTATAGTCCATAGTAGGTGACGGCGCTCTTAGCCGAAGCTGCCTCCTACTAATAGTAAGCTTAGACCAGTCTAGTCACATAGACTTGATCTTATCAAATTGCCAGCCTACAGGTTCAGTTAGAAGACATAAAGAGGGTATAAAGTGGTATGTTGATCATGCATATCATTATAATTATATGTGTAGATTTATGATATTATATGATTTACCATGCCACTTCACATACACACGAACTATTCTCATACACGATTAGTTGATTATACTATTCAATTATTGAGTCCTCGACTCACCCCATGGTTATATTTTACAATTGATTATATTTTACAGGTGAAGGCTTCAATAGGGAAAAGAGAAAGGAAGGTACAACCGAGCATCGAGGGGATTAGCTTTAAGTTGTATAGTCCTTACATCTACTTTGGTTTGTAATGAAAATTGAATGCATATGCCAACTTAGGACATATATGTATATATATAATTTTATAATGCACTTGCACGTTTTTTGTTGTGACTGTGGGTATCTCAGCCTGGGTTTGGTGTATCTGTGTTGTAATGGCTATTAGAGGTCAAGATACCAATGCAGGTTTTAGTTTTATATTGATTTATGTATTTGTTTAGCCATTGGATTGTTTATGAGAAATTGTTACCCCTTGTGAAATTATTTTGAAAATAGAGTTTTGGTGGCCAATTCTTGTCTGGATTGTTGTAGTTGTGATTTAAATGCTTAAATAGGTTGTTTGTGGTCTATTTGAGTTGATTCAAGTAGTTTTATGATTATTAGCACTTGGTTTAAGGGTTTGGGCACCTTAGTTTTGTTTTTAAAAGAAAATGAGTCATTTTGGATTCGAGTGTCCAAAGTCTCATTTGACTTAGTGTTTGGGTATGGGATTGGTGCTAATAGCTAAGTAGCTCTAAGAGCTACATGTGGACACTTGAATCACTCAAATTGGATATTGGACAGTGAAATGACATGCTCCAAAAATTAGCCCAGATGACAATGGTCACGTGTCACGGCACATTGTCCATCATGCCACGATGCGAGGCACAGAGAGGGGGCGTTCCCTTCTGTGCAGTCTGCCATGGCGGATGATGCACTGCCTTGCAACGTATCGTGCTTTTAAGGCTATAATTTTTTTTATATATTATAGCCTGATGAATTTCTTATGTTTCTGTTAGCTTAGTTAATTTGTTTTAAAATATAGTTTGAGTTTAAACAATTTTTTAAAAGGGTTTTTCTTGAGATCCCATTTTCTCAAATATTTTTTAACCCTTGTACTATGATAACCATTCACCTTAGGATTAGACTAATCCCAATTTTCATAACAGTGTTCTATATTTAGTATTCTGTGTGTTTGGTAATGTCAGGAATGCCATGACACATTGATTTAGGCTTAAAGCTTTGAACACTTCTTGATAATTCCATGTGTTGGTATTAATGGTTGAAGTTGTGAAATTTGTCCTTCATTTTTTTTTACTAGCCGTGAGTAGTATGATGTTGGAAATTATATTTTCTAGGAGTATTTAGATTTGATTTTTTGATTGTTGAAGAATTAAGATCTGAAAAGTTGGATTATTTCACATGTGGATATTAGAAACTTTAGGGAAATGAAATATATAGAAAAGGAAGCTTGGTTATGGTTAAATGAATCATGCCTACAAGATGTTTGATATAATGCCCATCAAAACCCATCAAAAGATTTTGCTTAAGTATGTGTCTATAATATTGTTGAGTTCTTAAGAAACATGGTTTGGATTGGACATTGTTATTTTTAAATCTAAATTGGGGTATTTACAAAGTAGTTTATTTAAGAAGTTTTTGAGATCTTATCTGAGCTATGAATTATTAGAAGTTATATGATTGATGATTTATAAAGTGTAGTGCAGTTTTAAAAGTCATACGTTGAAGCTTGGAAATGGTTGGGCAAGAGAATTAAAGGTTACAAGTTTTATTAAATGGTTTGAAATGTTGTATGTTAGGTGTTTGGTAAAAAGCTTAAGAAGAGACCAATATGTGTGAATTTTGTTGCTGGAGTTTTAAAGTTATTATTTTAATTCTGATTGAGTGGATTCTCTTGAAAAGAGACTTGGTTCAAAAGTAAAGTTTATTAAAGATCTTGTTATATATTATAAGGTGATTTATGTAGGGTGGCTCGATTGGAGTTGTAAGAAGTGAGTTTTGAGCTTAAAGGTATTACAGATAAGTGGATAGTGTCCTAACTGATTATCAATAAAATTATTTTTTTGAAATATTATGTTTTTATGTAGACTATGTTAATAACAACTTTTGTTATGAGATATTTTGTAATTTAAATTTCTTTATCTGGTGAAATTATTTTTATCAGCTTTGGTAAGTTTGGTTTCTCAATAATGTAAGCATGAACATTAGTTTTGAAATTTTATTTTGACAAGTTTTGATGCTTAAAACTATTCATGTGAGTTTGATTTTGAGAATAAAAACTGTATTTTAATAGTGATGACTTTCTTGTATATTTGAAAATAGATTTGGAGGGGATTTTGTATAAAACACTAGTTTGTAATGACAGTTCCATTAGCTCTTTGCGCACCATTGTCAATGACTAGCTAGTTTGATTTTCATGAGCTTTATGCTTATATTTTTATTCGTAGGTCTCGTACTCACATTTGTTTTTATGGCTTTGAGCCACATTTGGTTAGCATTACCCTTGTGAACTATGTATCCACATTTATTTTGTAGCTTCAGCTACGTTTGGTTACTTATCCTCGTGAACTGTATATCCACATTTGTCTTCATAGCATAAGCCACATTCAGTTATTTACCCTTATGGACTATGTGTCCACGTTTGTTAATTGTTTTGATAAATCCCCAGAAATGTGATTTTTAAATTATTTGGTGATTTCATACTCTGTTGTTTTAAATTAGTAAATATTACTCTATTTATTTATCTTAATTATTTATATTCTTGAGATCAAGTGATAAGAATATTAGATATTATAAATTTAATACTTGAAATTTATTTAAGGCTATATAGAATTTTTATTTTCAAAATTTGTGAAATATTTAATATAAGATTGTGGTCTCTTTAATTTTATAATCTTTGTTATTTATTCATTTTATTCTTTTAAATGTTATAAATATTGGGATGTTATTCACTAAAAAAATATTTTGTTTAGTCTCAGATGGCATAGCTAATATGGTACCTCCTGCTGAACTTTGATGGGCTCATTGTTGAATTGACTACAAGACTAGTTTATGAGTCTATGTTCCTTTTTATGAAATTTCTAAGCTTTATGTAGTATATCTTGGAAATACAATTTAGAGTGATCCACATTAACATAGTTGGGGTCCTAATTCTGTTTTGTTACGTTGTCTAATTGTTGCTGAGGAGTAGAGCTCCGTATTGCTAAATGTATATTGTAAAAATTTCTATTGTAGAGATTTTTGGGAGATCTTAATTTTAGAGGAGGTGCTGTCAAAATTTAAAAAAAAAGAGAGAGAAAGAAGAAAGAAAGGAAGTTTGAAATTTTGATTTATACATATAATCCTTCTGATACTGTGTCAAATGTGTTAATTCAAAAATTTTCTTAAGTAAGGCTTTAAGGATGTATGTTTGTGCATGTATTATGTGCTAGTCACTTCCATATTTCGAGCATGACAATAATGCTAGAAATGAGGCTGTCCTATTGGATGAAATTCTAGAGCTAAAGGAATGAATCTAGATGTGACAAATGAAGAATGAAGATGAAGGAATGGGTGTGGAAAAATGGAAGAAAAATATGGAAAAAAAATTGAGAGAAAATGAGGAGAGAAAATATGGAAAAGCTGAAAATAGGTGAAGAATGATGTTGAAAAATGAAAATAAGGCTTATTTAGGTGAGGAAAATGTGAAATGTGATAATAACAACATGAATGGTGACAAAAACAAAGTCGTCCAAATCTGATTTGGCTTGAATTTCTAGTTGGAAAAATGAATTAAAATGGCTGAATAATGGACTAAAAATGGTGCCTAAATGAGCTAGAAATTAGGCAAAGGAAATGTGACTAAAGTGTAGACAATGTAAATTATGCTCCTTAATTAGCTACCACCTAAGCTTCTTGGATTCATATTATAATTCCCACACAAAATGCTCTTCCCTTGCCTTATGATGATGTCATCCAATATACTTCCCATGCTCCTCAGCTTTTATTTATTTATATAATTCCTCCAAATGATTATGAAATTGACACCACAGCCTTTCCTTTCTTCATTTTTATTTATTTATCATCTCTTTAATTCTTCCAAGTAAGTTGACTTTGATCATTGATTCCAAGATTGCCTTCACAAAATCTAAAAATAAAAACACAAGACTAAATAAATTCTAAAAAGAGAAGTAAAAAGGAATAAAAGAGAATTAAAGCCTAAGATATCAATTTAGGGTTTGGAAGTGTCAAAACACTCATCCAATGGTAACATTAGGATTTACAAGATCACTATATAAAAGACAACTCAAAACCAAGATAAAATCCTAATATAGACAATTCGATGCTAAAAAAAAGTGTTTTAGTATATTTCATATGTGATACATTAACACCGTAGTTGTGAGTTATTGTGAAAAAGGAGTAAATTTTTGTAAAGGGTGTCTAACTTTTGATAGCAAATTAATTTGATTATGAAAATTGTGCCGTTAGCTAGAGTTAGGAGAAAGCTCTTTGTAGATATTTAGATTACCTCAATTAAATATCAAATGGAGAAATAGGACGTGTCAGATATTCATCTTGGGTGTTGTCATATGACAACAACATTTATTGTCAAAATTCATGTAATGCATCACAGCACATGTCATAGGGGCAAACACACCACGATGCACTTGTAGTAAGTTGCAATGCATGTGCTATTTTGTATATAGTTTAATGATTTGGTGTTTATATGAAAATGTTTAATTCTTTTTTATTTCCCATGCTTTTGAACATGTTTTAAACTCTGATTTATGAAAGTTGAAAGTTCATAGAAGTATATTTTAAATTGTGAAAACTTAGGATCCCTATTTATGTAACTTGATAAATGTGGTAATCCTTTTACGATTAAACCCTTGATTACCTTGGATGTAGTAGTTTATTAGGATTAAGTAAATCAAATCTTACATCTCATCAATAGGGCAACAACATCTTCACATTCTTTGGTTTCTCTATAGTTCATTTTGTATCATTTGGTTGCATTTGTCATTCCTAGTCCTTTTGCCTTTGGTGCATTATCATTGCTATGACTAGTATTACAGAGGACACAATCACTGCTTATGATGCCTTGCCAACTTCAAAAGCATAATCACTATTTTCCTTATGTCTTTCAATAGGGGGTTCTGATTCTACCATTGAAGACCACACTCCTATTATGTTGCTTACCTTTGCCTTTGAGAGTTTTTATAATTCCTTAGTGGTGCTTTTGATAGGTGTTAGTGAGCCAAATAACCTACTACTTATAAATGGCCTTAGGTTGGTGAAGGATCACTTGATTGTTATCCATATTGACACTGCTAGCCTGCCTTTTTCATTTGTGGCTATTACTAGTATTAGTTTGCATGATGATTTGCTTGATTTCCTAATTCTACCTTTCATTTTGACATCATTAGTTCTCTATGTTTTACTTGTCCTCGATTTAGCTCTACACCTCATGACAATGGTAGCTATATTGATGGATTTCAATTGATTACATCATTTGTCACTATTATTATGAGGTTCTGTCTTACTCTTATATGTACATTGAAGCCATCTCATGTCATCTTCAATAAGATGCAAATTTGTGAAATATTATAGGTTATTGTTTAGCTTATTTATTTTGGATTCACTAGATTGCTTGTAAATGTGATGACTTGATTTGTGATAGGAAAAAAGAAAAGGAATGCATATACATGAATTGATGACTCACATAAAACTAATGTCTCCATGGAATAATAGGATTTTTTACTATCTCACTATCAAGGAAGAAACATTTTTGTAGTGGTTTTTAAGCCACTTTTGTCATGGATTTAATAGCTACAAGTGGTTGTTAGATTAAATGGTGAAAAAATTGAGTTATATTTATAGGTATATGATGTAACATTGACTAAATTACTACCAACACCTAACCATAACTATACATTACCATGGTAATTAGGGAATAATGACCCTAATAATCTTATCATGATAAAAAGGAATTAACTGCAACTAAAAATAACTAATCATAATAGAAAATGAAAAGACTTAATTTTGAAAATCTACTATGGTTAATAGAATCAAGCTTATAAAGTTTTTAAAGAAAGGGATCATACATAAATAAAGTAGTTTAACATGAAGAAGTATGGGATACTAAACTAGGTTTAAAGCATTGTAAAGTAACATTTTTAAAAAGTCATTTTTGGATAAAACAAGCCATATCACCTGTGACCAACTAGAGATTTTGCCATGGTTGATAGCATAAAGACTATTAGCCTTGGCCAAAAGACTAATGAGCGACAACTTGTGAGGCTTTGTGTCGTGTTCTACAACATACTGCACAAAGATAACAACAACTTTGTTATTGTCAAACTAGATTTGAGCCGAATTTTCAACGTGCCTTAAATCTTTGTCCAACATCCAATTAAGTTGATCTAAGTGTCCACGAAAAGCTCATCCAGTGTGCTAGATAATAGCACTAGTTTCATATCTAAATTACATTTTACTACAAGGTTGGGCACCTAGAACTAAAACTACCATATTTTCATAATTTTCAAATCTCCAAGATATCCAAACTAAAACAAAAGTTCCAAAAGCCTACAAAACACTTAGACCATACTCAAGGGATTTAGGATAGCCTATACAATGCACCACAACGTACATATAATTGATAATTCCTATTTTCACTTCTAAACCCCAATTTCATAAAAAAAATCACAAGGGGAGGTAAACAACATGAAATCTCCAAAATCATCATTACAACCTATAAAATAATCATAAATCTATTTGTACTAGTATTTTAAGCCCCGTTTAAACAGTAATCCTCATATGTATAACTTAGGGCACAACATACATTCAACTAACACAAAGTAATGCAATGGTACAAGCATTCCAAAATAATTGTTCTAATTAGCAATATCATAATCAAATACACACTTAAATAATCAAGATAAGAGGCATATAGTAGGAATACATATTCCTAAGCCTTTGGTACCCTTATCTTATCCTTTTCAGAGTTAGTGCTTATAAAATGTTAAATAAGGGTGAGTACAATCATTTATTAACCAAGAAAACCCTAAATCATGAACATGCAAGTCAACTCAGTTAAGGCATGAAAAATGGGTGTTTAAAATCAATTGACTTTACAAAAACGTCACATGATAAATAGGATTCATAATCAATTACTCCTTATCTCCTCCTTATATTACTAACTGAATTCGGGGGCTAGCAATTCAAATAGCATCGTGTCCATATGAATGGACTAACTCAAGCTTACCAATTGTGATAAGCTACCTAGCTAAAAGTGCTGCACTCACTCTCGGATTATAGATTCCCTTATTTTTGAATCTCAGGGTGTTGTAAGCCTTGCCTTACATTCAGTCTAAGGTGATGTTAAGGGCTTAAGGGCTCATGTGACTTATGTTTACACCTATTAAATGGTAAGGTTTAGGAAGACCTGACCCTAAACGAAATACCAATGCCACCTATGGTATTGGTAACATCTATGTAAACAAAAATAGCACTAACTCCTAGGCCGAACTCCTACCTTATATATGATCATGCCAACATACTCAATGCAACAAGAATGCATCATTAACGTGCATGTTAGAGTTCATATCACAACTTAACTTTCTAAAATTGTATATTCAATTCAATATTAAATCATTGCTTAAATTTAAATTTTTCCATACTTGTAACATTTTTCAAATCATACAAATATCAAATTAAACATTAGAATTACTATTTCAAGTTCATAATAACCACTGATCAATTTAACAAGCATTAATACAAAGTAGAATCCTTAGTTACCTTAAACCTTTGATAACTTAAAGGTTACTCCTATACCACTTGCTTTTCAAGCTAGAGTTGAGCTCAAATAGTGTACCATAAGGTTAATCTATAATTAATAACCATAATCATCATTAATAATCAACATAAACACCACTTTCAGCTTCTAAATTCACACTTGCTTAAGCCAAACTCCTAACTACAAGTGCAATCTCACATCTAATAGTTTTAGTAACTCTCATTAACTTAAATAATAACAATCATAGAACCTCACAACCTAAAATCAAACTTAAAGTATCTAAGGTTGATCTAAAACCTTAGACCCAAGCTCTCAACCCTATAAAAACTTCTAATTTAGGTATGAAATGCTTAAACAACTCCTATTAATCCAATTTAAACTAATGGGTTTGGACCCATAACCGTAAGTCTAAAAATCATCATCTTCTAACCCCAAAACTTTTCTTCCAAAATGTGTAAAGAGAAAGAGAAGGAGTAGGGAAGATGTAACATCTTAAAAATTTAACCACCTATTACTCAAATTAATTAAGGATAAATAGGTGAGATTAGTATGGTGTATGGGTAGAGAGGACTAATAAGTGTTTTAGGTTGTGTTCTTAGCCCTAGATGTAGGTCTGGAGAGAAGTCGAGTTATCCGAACCTTAAAATGGGAGAAAAGTAAGGAAAAGTAAGATTGAAAAGGGGGTGATATTGATAATTGTGGATTTGATTAATTGTAGGTCAATCATCTCGTGCACCAATTTGACTTGGGAGAAAATGTTGGAAGCAATTATTGAGGAGTAACCTTTAATCACTTAAAGGTTTAAGGTAATCGAGAGAATCTATTTAGTATAATTGGATGTTAATTTATTTGAATTCCTATGTGTTTTAATATATAAAGCTGAAATTTCTAATTGCCATTATGAAATTTGTTTTATAAAGCATAATTGAGGCTATGAAATGGTATATATGATGATATGTGGAGGTTTGTGTTGATCATTATGATAGAATGAGGTGTATCTGTATACAATGCTTACATGTTAAAGCTTGATGTAAATCTATAAATGAGCTTACTATTATAAATTGATAACATACTATATATGAGCATGAGTGATTGCATGATCGTATTGGAAGGAGTTTTCTTAGAAAGAGGAGCAGTGACAAAAATACATGTGGTATGGGCTGCTTATAGTTGGAATTGAAAGCTAGCCTAGCTACCTACTGTTAGAATTAAGAAGTAGCCACTATCCTATTATTTGTCGAGGAACTGTCTAATTGTTTGTCAAGGGACTCTAATCTAGCTATCTCCACCTGTTTGTTGAGGAGACTAACTTAGGGCTTTACAACACCTTAGAGATTTGAGAATGGGAGAAACCATAGTTTGAGAATGAGTGTAGTGACCTTAGCTAAGTCACTTCTTACAATTAGTGAGCTTGGGTAGTCCATTTACACGGATGGAGCCCTATTTAATTGATAGCCTATAGTTTCAGTCAAAAGTTATAAGGAGGATAAAAAGTTGTCTTGATCATGTATATTATCTAATGTGTCATATAGTTATTAAGTTTATGGCAAGTCATGATATTCGAGTTGGCCATTGTCACATAGTTGTTATTATTGTGGCAATGTACATTGTATATTTGATTTGACCATTGTCACATGGTTATTAGTATTATGGCAATGTGCCTTATTATTTGACACGTGAAAAGATGAGATCATGATGATTTATACAAAATAACACGAGTTATATGTGAAGTTGTGATATATGTGATTACATGCCTCATATAAGCAATGCTTATAAAATTTCAATTAATTTGTAATTACATAGAATAGAGGAACCTTGGTTCCTGAGTGGTTATACTCACCCCTCTCTCTTAACATTTTTTAGGCTGTAGCCCTAATTTTAGAAAGGAAAAAGCTACAAAGGTTTAGGAATCTTGTTCCTCTTGATATTATAATGTGTAATTTATGATGCTAATGCCAACTAGGATCACGTTTTGATTCTTTACTTGCAATTTTTGATTTACATGACAAAATTTATTGTATTTTAAGGCCCTGGAACAAGTGTTTAAGTTTTAGTAAGCTTCCTGTAAGGAGAGAATATTAGTACAAGTGTTGAATTGAATTAGAATTTATTATTTGAGCAATGATTATCATGTTTCATGAAATGTTGGATCTCCCCTGTCTATTTTGATATTAAGGGTTTAAGAGTTGAGAATGATATATGTGAGTTATATTGTGCATGTGGTATTGCACAAGTAATCTTAAGCCTATTGAGTGTGTTCTAGGTGTTAGTTGTAGCTTATAGCATAAGTTTTAGGTTTTAGGCATCTTATGTATTGTGAAAAGTGTGAGAATGAGTTTAGGTGTTCCACTCCTTTGTGTGAAATTATTTGGGAGTAAGACCCGTGCCACTATCTGGTGTGTAAAAAGAGCTTTTTATAGCCACCTATTTTACCTCAATTTGATGTCAGATGAAAAATTGAGGCATATCATGAGTTGACCCCTGCTATTCTCAATCCTATGCAATGCACTGTAGTGCATAGTGTTTGCATCGTGGCACATACATAGAGAGGAGCATGCCAAGGTGTGTAGATGCCATGGCTCGACGCCTACCTTTGTTTCTTGCTGTCTAATTTTTCTCAAATTCTTGCAATGCTTTTAGTGTAAAGTGGTATCACATGCTTCTATAAATGTTTTAAACTCTATTTTGGTTTGACTGATATCCTTGAAAATAATTTTGAATGGCTTGAAAACTTGGGATCCCAATTTGTGAAAGAATACCATTTGAGTTCAACAGTGTTTTGAAGATGATTAGTTATGGTAACTCCTTGGGGTTAATCCCACGACTACCTAGAAGTGTTTGATATGTGGATCAATAAGGGAGACCTTACGTACAAAAGATATATCTAGATGGAACTAAACTCAAATCACTCCTAAAAAGCCATAGTAGAGCTTTCTTGCTCTCTCATCACTCTCCCTTTCTATTTCTTTCTCCCTTTGTTTTGCAGCTCACAAACGAGATGATCTTTAAAATTTTGACCATCTACCATGGTGCAAAGTGCATACAATGGCCAAGTGTGAATATTCACTCAATTTAGGCCTAGGTGGCTCAATACACCTCTAGACCCAATCCAAATACTATTACCATAACCAATAGACCCATTAGTCTTCTCAAACAATCCTCAAATTTTTTAACATCTAAATTCACATAATTAACCTCGATTAATTCATTAAATCTGGGAGTTAAATCCAAGATGTTACATCTAAGCATGATGATGTGGTGCATTACGTCCATGCAAGAATCTCTCTCATTGAATGATAAATTTATCATTTTTCAATTGAATTGACCAATTCATATTTTCATTTCTAATTACACCTAAAATTTGTGATACAAATATCTTTTGTGATGATCATATGGTTTGAAATGAATTTTTAATGTCCTAATCTAGTTTAAACCAATTAAAATGATTTTTCAAAAACATTTCATCATACAATTTTTTTTTTGGGTGATGTAGGAGATAGTCAAACACCCATATATATTAGTTTTATGTGAGTCATATGAATTTTTGTGTATGTTTTCCTCTTCATTTTTCTATCACAAATCAAGTCATCGCGTTTACAAGCATGTCGTGTGAACGAAGCAATGCTTGGTGAATCCAGAATAAGATAAGCTAAATAGTGAGCTACAATATTTCACAAATCAACATCAACATCTCATTCAAGATGCCCTTAAATATGGCTTCAATGTACATAAGAGGACGATAGAACCACTAAAGTCAATTGAGATGAGAACAAGTATGAACACCCCTACTCATAGTTATGGGCCAGAATAATGATAGGACCTAAATGCATAAAATCTATTGACAAGATGGACATCATATGCTTCATTGCTTTGATGAACTTTCTTATCCAAGGGATCAACTTGGTTGCCTTTTTCATCTCCATAGTTTTGATTGATTATTCCTCCTTCTTCACCAATCAAAATATCATTCTTTCCATAAAACAAAACAAGAATAATCCTAATAAAAAGAGCTCCAGCTTGACGAACAAAAGGAAGGCAAATTCCAAGTGAGAATCTTCCCAAAATACGAGCAAAATAGATGAAGAAAATGAAGATGAATCCAATGACACTTAGAATACATGTGAGTGATATATTATTTCTTATCGTCAAGCATATAGCAGCTAGAAATGCGACAGGCATGGTTAAAAGAGCCACATAAACGAAAATCTTAGCAAACCGATACACTCCTTCAGCAAAATGACGATCACCTAGTTGGACCCATAGAAGAATAATAGAACCCAAGGTGGAACTGTACATAGCGATTGTATTGAAAGTCATGAATATGTCGAATAGTGTTTGAGAACCAAAAACTGCCGTGCCTCTTTCTTTTGGGATTTTATCATCTGCACCATGTATGCCACCTGGAACTGAGAAACCAGCAGCAAATGTAACTGTGACTATTAGTATAGCCACAAGTATGAGTGCGTTGGCTGCTTCTTTTACGTTCCATTCTGTATTGATAGATGCTACATGCCTTGCACCCAGTATATTTGTCTTCAGGGGGACACCAGCACATTTCAAAATCACATCTGCTAGGAACTACATGGTAATAGAATCCAACAATTATATCTTTACTTGAGACGTATATATCATCATATAAAATAAGGAAAATATAATTGTTGGTCTTTATCCTTTTAGTGTGTTTTTGGTATCAGTCGTTATATTTTTTTTCGTTGTTTCTAGTCCCTTAAGTTTCATCCATATGTAATAGTAGTCCCTTGAGTTTTAAATATGGCCATAAGTAGTTTGAAATGCTAACATACACATAAACTCCATTACTTCTTATTGTGACTTGTTAAAATTATGATGAGTTATATCAGAAACTGAGTAGAAGACAAAAAGAAACAAGCAGGACATTAAATTAGAATCTTTAAATTTGCAATGGGTGATGCTTCAGAAGGAAGAAGACGGTTAGGAAAAAAGTCACAAATGTTAGTAATCCTTTTGCTCATACAATGTCTAACTCATTATAGTTTTATAAACTCAACAACATAATTAATAGAGTTATTTACATATTAGCAGATTTTACACTATCAGTCACAATAAGGACGAACACTGCAAATAAATGAAACTTAAGAGACTAGAAGCAACAAGGGGAAAAAAAAAAAAAAGGTATACGAAATAAAACCAAAACATGTTAAAAGTATAGGGATCGAACCAATTGTATTTTTTCTATAAAATATAATTAAAAAGTACGAGGACTATAAATAGTAGAACTAATCTAACAGTTTATGTTAAATATAATCAGTGTATTCTCTCCGGTTCCCTCCCTGCTGCACTTACGTGGGCGGGTTGGTTTAAAAAACAAAAAACAAAAAAAAAAAACAAGAAGAAACCTACCTAGAGGTGAGGGTAGAAGGGAGGAAGCTAGTGGGAAACAAACCTACTCAGTAAATATAAAACAAGCATTTGTTAAAATATTTTGTAAGAAATTCTTAAAAAAAAATTAAGAATACTTATAATCATACCTCTTGACGTCTCATTGGGATTTTACATTGCACTCGAACAATATCTCGAGCTGTGAAATCTTTATTATTGACGAGGTTCACATCAATCTTTTTGTCTTGTGACAGAAGGAGCAAAGTCCAAAGACAAAGGTTTCTTGAAGCCAAATGAAGTGGGGTATCACCATTAACATCTCTCTCATTCATGATTTCACCATGAATAATCTTGGGGTTTCTCAACAAGTGTTTCACCACATTTTTTTCTCCATTCATTGCTGCAATGTGAAGCATGTTTTGGCCATTATTGTTGAGCCAAAGTCTAACATCATGCCAAGGAAACTTTTCTTCAAGTAATTTTTTGACCACCTGAACATGGCCTCCCTCGCAGGCAAGATGAACTGGAAGATTGCCTTCTGAATTCTTTTGAAAGGCTGTCAAAGTAGATTTGTTTAACAGTATGCTCACACCTTCCAAGTAACCAACGCGTGCTGCACAATGAAGAGGAGTTTCTTCATTTTCATCTCTTAGATACATTAACTCTTCTCTTACGTTGAGTATCTCTTGCAATACATCTGTGCATAAAGGCAAACATATATCAAGTGAAAGTGAAAAATAAAAACACAAAATATTAATTAACAAGGAAAACTTAATTATTTGGTCCCAATAGTTTTGATTTAATTATAACTCAATCCCTGAACTTTGACTTGTATATCGGTTCTTATAGTCTTGAATCAGATGCAATTTAGTCCTTAAACTTTAACTTAGTAAAACTCAGTCCTTATAATTTTAACCATTTAAAATATTGGTCCCGTATTTTTGAAAATAAAACTAAAAATATTAAAATTATTTGAAAGTTTATGGACTAAATATTCTAAGTTACATTTAGTCCATAAACTGTCAAATAATTTTAATATTTATAGTTTTATTTTCTAAAATATGGGGACCAATATTTTAAATGATTAAAATTATAGGGAATGAATTGTAGTGAGTCAAAGTTTAAAAATTGAATTACCAAGTCAAAATTATAAGGATAGAGTTACAATGAATTAAAGTTTAGACATTGATTTACAATTGATATAAAACTATAAGGATCAAATGATTAATTTTTTCATGTTAATATCACAAACACATAAATACAAAGCACATACGAGGTTTGCGTTCTAATATGGCGGCATGAAGAGGAGAGTTTCCTCGGCACTTTGAAATGGACAGATTTGAAGGGAATGGAATTTGCAAGAGACGACGAAGAATTTCCACATCGTCTGTTAGGACTGCCAAATATATTGGCGATTTATTAGGATAAGGGTTGTTCCAATAAATAGCCAGAGCAGTATCATCATGGGCATTTAATAGTATATTAACACCTTCAAGATTTTTGCTCAGAACAGCTTCATGCAAAGGTGTGTTCCCAAACTCGTTCTCTGATGTTATCAAGTGACTTGTATCAATATTTTCAAACGTCAAGAGAATGATCTTCATCACTTCATTATTCTTGGTTCTAGCTGCAACATGAAGTGGAGTGTCGCCTTTTATATTTGCCTTGTAATGGAAATAAAGAAGACGAAGAAATATCACATCTAGAAATTGAAAGTTAGATTATGAATAAAGTTTAGGATATGTTTAATCAAATGATTTAAGTTATTTTGATGAAATAGATTACTCTCAAGCATACTTAATAAAAAAAAGAATTTAACATGATATCAAGAATCATTTGATCAGACACAAAAAACATTAAAAACAAAAACATGAGAAAAAAGAAAGAAATAAAGAAAGAGAGAATGAATGAAAGAAGAGAAAAACGAGATTAAAATAAAGAGGGAGAAGAAGAAGAAGAAAAATTGAATAGAAAACTCTTGACACTGAAAAAAAGTATAAGCCTAGATTTCTAGACAATATAAAGACTTGAATATATAAAACTTTAGATGTACCAAATGGTTTAAATTATTTTGATAAAATAAACTACCTCAAGCATAATTAATACCTTATACAGAAGCTTGGGAAAGAAACAAGCTACTAGCTCTCCGATCTCTTTCCTCCCAAATTCAGCAGCAACATGAAGCAACGAATCACCAGCAGGTGTGACTTGATCGACAATAATGGACAAGTCGATCTGCTGTTGTCCACAAACTTCGTCCAATACGCCGACAAAGTTGAACACATCTTGGTTCTCATCACGAACAGCCTTGTACAATTCATAAATCATAACATCATCATTCTGGGACGCAAATAGGAAACGATTGTCTGCAGAACCAGACCATCTACGTACCATCAGTTTGTCTACTCTTTCGTAGCATCTGGGTCTCCATCTTGCATCCAATTTTGTCATTGTAACTCAATCAAATGCAAATATATCAAAAAATATTGTTGAGGCTTGTAATTGCTTACCCAAGTTGAAGTTAGATTTATAGGCAGTAAGAAACTCAGGTCAATGTCAGTCTACTGAGTAATCAGGACACGGTTTCCGCTCTTCTTCCTTATTTTCTCAATGTAATTTCTACTCACAAACGTATACATAGTGGTGGACCAAGAATTCCGTGTTCATATTAATTGAGGGACGTGACAAAAGGGTAGCCCCTCCCCTAAATTTTCTGTAACTGAACCACAAGTTTCTTATAAAATTTCACACTTTTCCTATGTTTATTTTTTAATAGGTGTCTCAATTAGAAAATATTATTAATAACATGCACTTTGTAATTGAGGATATTTTTAAAATATCTTATCAATTGTATTTTGAAAGATTCAAAATGCTCTATATTTTTGGGAGAATTTCATTTAAGGACCACCGTAGAGATTTAATTTCAAGTAGTGGATCCAAAAAAATTCTAAAATGTCAGATCAGTTCAGTTCAGGAGAAAAAGTTAAAAGAATTTCAATGGTGAAAAGACCAAAATACCCTTCACTTATTATGCAGAATCACTAGTTGTTTATTTTCTTACTACACTTGTTAATTTACCAATATCACTTGTAAATTACATTCATTTATCATACAATCAATAACATTAGTTGTTAATTACTTTATTTATTAATTTACTAACATTAGTTGTAAATTACAAGATCTATCAATAATTTATAATTGATATTAGTAAATTATAAGACTTGTCAGTAACTTACAATGGATATTAGAAAATTAACAAGTAAAATTAGCAATTTAACAATTGATATTGCTGCTTATGATTGAATAGCTGATGCCAAGTTTTATGTAATTATTAACAAGTTAACTCATATAATTTGCAACTCATATTTGTAAATTAATAAATGAAGTAAGAAAATTAACTAGTGATTCTACATAACAAGTGAAGGGTATTTTGACCTTTTCACCATTAAAATTCTTTTGACTTTTCTCCCTCGGACTGAATTAAAATTTCATAATTTTTTTGGACCCACCTAAAATTAAGTCTCTACTATGGTCCTTAACTAAAATTCTTCCTATATTTTTTAACATGATACTTTAATTTGACAAAATGTCTTATATTATTAAATTGAGAAAGTATATATGTATTGTGTGTGTGTGTGTGTGTTTTTGTAATTTTACAAGTTGAATGTATCATTTCAATAACCAAGTTATCACTTTTGGTATTGTTCAAAAAACTATCCCAACCCTTCAAGGGATTATTTAAAGTTCATATTTGACTTTCATGATTATTGACTGATATAAATTTTATATAGAGATGCTTGATTATTATTTTCTCTAGAAAATAAGGAAGGAGAGGGAAAAATCCAGCACTGCATTGACTCGTAAAAAAAAAAGTCCTTAATTATTTGACTTCGTCATCTAACTACCCCAAAAGTTCACATTGAGTATTCAACATGCCAACGACTTTGACTCCCTTGTGGAACGCTGAAAGATTGTCTAATCCCCAGTTGCATTGACTTGAGTTGTACAGTGAATACATAAAGGATCTCCTTTGGCTGAAAATATAATTATAAAAATTCTCTTTATCTTATTTGCTGCATTTCATTTACTCCGTAAATTTCCCTGTGCTATCGGTGAATTGGAAAGCTAATGATGCTATCAGAGGATTCATTGCATTTGTATTAGTTATGTCATTGGTACATGGTTATATCCATTGTTTAAAAATACTTAATGACATATTCGGGAAAAATGAAAAGATTATATAAGAATATTCTACCATTTACTCTCACAACATCATTTTCTAGTAGGTTCTGTTCCTTTTTTCTTTTGTAAACTGTATTCTCTGCATGCATTTTAAAACCGCCTGCTTTATAATAATAAGAGTTAAAGGGCATTTTTATTCCTTAACTATTTATTCAGAAGTGTCTAATTTTTTAAATTTACATGAGATGTAATTTTTTGTTTCAACATTTGAAAATGATGCTCTAGACAGTCACACCTTAATAAAGTTGACTTTAATCATTAGTTGACTTGGAAAATTATAGAAAATAATCCATAAAAATTTAAATTAGTACCTTATAAAAAAATTAATATCGATTAAGTCAAATAATGTGATCATTTATAAGCTTTCTTCCAAAATTTACAAGTATCCTTTCAAAAATTTATAGTTAGTGTAAAAAGCACATTTATTTATAAATAATAGATAGTTGAGTTGTAAATTTCTAGAAATATATAAATTTCAAAAATTAACTTATAAATTATGTCTGAAGATTTGTAAAACAACTATAATATATTTTTAATTATTTTTTTGTGTTGATGCCAACAATTGTGATTTGTTAATTACCAAGTAGCTGGTTAAATTGGTTAGTCAAAATTGTATTCTAGCTTTTTACATGAATAAGAAATAACATTTGTATCATAAATAGGGTACTTTTATATAATTTTTTAAGTCATTTTTCTGTAATTTTTAACGTCTTTTTTTTTTGCAATTTTAACTAATGGCAAGGGGGACAAAGCACCATTTTTAAATGTTGAAAGAAAAAATTGTACTATATATAAGTTTAGGATATTAAACATTCTTAAGTGAATAGTTGAGAGACAAAAATGCCTTTTAACTCTAATAATAAAGCTAGTTTTGCTTAAAATATTCTCTTGTAAACCATACATTTTATTCTCTTGGAAAGTTAGTATAGTATATAAGGCCTTTTTGCTGGGAGAAAATTAAATACAATGTGAAAATATAATTTACAGATAATTAGATATTAGAGTCACAGTGGAAGTCCTTTATGAAATATCTCTCGTCATTGCTTATTGATCTAGTATGCAAAGTGTCCATAAGTAGCAACTTCAGATAAGAACATAGAAATCAAATAAGTTTTGTCAACAGAAAGATTATCTGGGTATCTTATGACTAGTCAGGGAATTCTCAGAGAGTAGAGAGTAGGTTTTCTAATAGACACTATACTTTCACTCAAACAGTTGTCATTTACTTACAGTTTCCATCTGACTGTTTTTACTTAATTAAATAAATGACTAATAATATCCTTTAACCTAGACTTAGTCAACAACTAACTAGTGGGACACATCCAAAACATTTTATTTAACTGAAAATAGAATAATTAATAATCAAATATATTGTATAATTTAATAAAATATCTAACACTTTTATCTATCTTTTTCTCAATTTAAGTTCATGTGAATGTAGAAAATATTTTTGAAAGAGCTGAGCCTCACGATGCTTAAATCTTACACAATCAAATAACTATATATAAAAAAAGAAGCAACAGAAAATTTCATTGGCTCCAATCCCGTACATTAAAGTGTGTGTAGAAACATGCACATGCTCGTTACTAATTCAAATTAAAAATGACAAAGGTAGGATGAGACATAAATATTGTAACGCCCTCCAAAAAAAAATTATAGAAAATATATATTTTTCAAATATAACCATGTTTTGATTTTATACAAATAACATATACATATATAGGATTATATAAGTAATAAATAGGTACAGTATAATATAATTAATAAGTATACATGCATAAAAATATGTACAAGAAAAGGAAATGCATGATAAGTAGTTGTAATAATATTTAATAGTCATAATTTATATATTAATGTATATTTAGTATGTTAAATAGGTTAATAGTGATATACATAATATAATTACCATTAGCAGTTAGTAGATACTGTAAATATGTATTAAAAGTTTTTGTTGGTTTTGACTTTTCCATTACTATACACTATTACAAAATTTTAAATATTTGATGATATTATATTTGACGGTTATTACAATGATTGTCAAATAAGATGAGGTGAAAATCACGTACCAGTTGTTGATATGACAAATGACGGTTGAGAGAATAACTGTCAAATTTAAGAAATAAAAATTTGACAATTGTTTACATAAACCATCATACTAATCAACAAATATAAAAGAAATTTAAAACTTAAAAATATATATTTACATAAATGACAGTTTAGCTGAAAATTGTCAAATTTATATTATTTTACTTGACGGTTCATGTCTTAACCGTCAGATAAGAGATTTCAAAATCGTCTTCCAAATTTCATATTCTAAGTTCTCCTCTCGGTGCCCTCAACATTCTTCTTTTGTCTTTCCCTTTTCTTTGTAGCCTCACCTTCCCCTCTCTTCTCTTTTCTACCAATTAGTGTATCTCTTTGATCAAAACCACAAACCCATTGGAATTTTGCCTCGAAAATAGCTAAATCTCGATGCAGCACCCACATTAGAACCGATCATGGCAGCGTACAAACGAGCATTGTAATGATTCAGGAAAATAATGTGAATAAAAATCGATAATTACATAATTCAACTGTATTCATATTATTGTTGGTACAGACTTCTTAAAATTTTCTAGTAGTTCATTCGTAACTACTATTTATGCTTATCTTCAGGTCCGATGTTCGAATCCTTGTGGTGTACAAAAGGAGTCTTTATTATTTTGTTTTTTCTTGCTTTTGTTTATTTTGTCTAATCTGTATGATATTACCGTTATTCCTTCCAAAAAAAAAAAGAGAGAAACAGAAATAGAGTCAGACATAAATCGCACGCGCACACAACTCTTCATTTTTTCCATTTTCAAATCTTCAAGAATCCAGTGAGAGAGGGAACCTTCTGATCAAACCTCCACCGTCTTCTCGCCTCCTCCATTTCAGTTGATCACTGGCATGGGTGTCGAGTTCACTATGAGTTCGCTCAAGATCTACCCACTCCATCTCTGTTCAAGCTTCAGCGTTGATTCCTTGTTTTCTCTTTCTCGTTGGCGTCATCTGGGTGCTGTGAGTGGAGTTCGTTTCTCTCCCTCTTCCTTCGTGCAATAGCACCTTCTCCTTCCTCCACCACTGCGTTATCGCTGACAACTGTGCTCCCCTTCCTCCTCTGTTCGAGTACGTCGTGGCAGTGCTCATGGGTAGCCATGGAAGCTTGATTCTATCCTCTCTCTAGTTTGATTCTGTGCACACATATGTATTGGTGAGTGAGGTACAAACTTTCCATTTCTCTCCTTTCTTGGCTGTCGTAGGTCTGTGGAAAAATAAAATTGAGCTTAACACTGGTTTGTATGAAAATACACACATATGTGTATACATATAATAAGAACAATAATAAGGAAGTTTGATGAACTCAAGTCTTGAATAGAAAGATAAATAAAAAGTGTAGTAGAGATTGAATAAATGGAATTGAATAGAAAAAAGCTTGACATTAGTTTGAGGATCAATGCTTGAGAGGTATTCGATAAAATGTCTAAATGTAAGTTTTGACATATGATGGCAAAATATGTGTAGTGAAAATGTTGTTGATTAATTAAACAATTATTCTTTTTAGTGAATGTTGGGAAAACAAATTACGTATGACCAAGTTTTTGGATAGAAAGTAATTACATAATTGTTGAACGGATCGAAGAAGCTAAGGCATATAGTATATGATTTGGAACTTAGTTTATTATGTTGTAATGACTTTGGAAGGGAATTTGCGTGATATGAGCAAAGACCAGTAATTAATTCTTTAAATATTTTACATAGGGTGTTGAGAAGAAGAGAAACTTTTTAGGAGTTGTAAGAAGTAAATCTTTGGATTTGGAACTATGACAGATAAGTTGACAGTGTCCCAATTAATTTATCAATTAATACTTTTTTTAGTTATGAAAATTTATATTTTTGTGTAGATTATTTTAATAATAATTATATTGAATAGTGGATACTTTGTTGACTAAATTTCTTCATTTTTAAGTTATAAGATGGTGATGAAGAACATTTACGTCATGACATATGAATGTTTTATCCCTTATGAGATATACTTTCAAGGTTGATAAAAATTATTTTTTCACTAGGATTGGTAGTTTTTTATTATTCAATAAATGCAACCATGAGCATTGGATATGAAATTTTATTCTAACAAATTTTGATGCATAAAAAGTATTCATGCGAGTTTAATTTTAATAATAGAAGTTATATTTTAATAGTGATGACTTTCTTGCATGTTTGAAAATGGATTTGGAGGAAATTTTATACAGAACACTGGTTGGTAACAGCAGTTCTATTAGCCCTTGGCACGTCATAGTTAATAACTAGCTAGTTCGATTTTTGTGAGCTCTGTTCTCACGTTTGTTGTTCGTGTGTCTCGTGCTCACATTTATTTTCATGGCTTCAAGCAGCGTTTGGTTAGTATTATCCTTGTGGACTATGTATACATGTTTGTTTTGTGGCTTCGATTGTATTTGTTTACTTATCCTCGTGGACTATATATCAATGTTTGTGAATTATTTTGATAAATCCTTTAAAATTTAAATTTTTATTTAATTGATGATTTCACACTCTAATGGTTTTTAATTAACAAATGTTATTATTTTTATTTATAAATTTATTTAATTATTTTGATTTGTCAATATCAAATGTTAAAGCTACTTTATTATTATAGATTTAAATGTTATTGTTATGAAGTTCTTTAAAATTTTTATTTCAAGTTTACAAATTTGTTATATTGAATTGCTTTCTCATTTAATTTATGTAATGGTTATATTTTATTTATTTGATTCTACAAAATATTATGGTTGGGACGTTATTCATTAAAAAATATTTTTGATCTCTAGATAGCCTATACCTTTGTCAAATTATTCAAGGGGTTTTGCTGCTGGATTGAAGTTGAGACGCCATTTTGTTTAATCTTTATATTTTTTATGTAAAATTTAAAATATATATATATATATATATATTGTACTTTTATAAATAATGTTATAGGTGCTCCACATAAGTTATAGTTGGGATCCTTGTTTTGTTAGATTCTTTGTTTCCTAGCTGGTAAGAGCTGAGCTTCTAGTTGTTATAATATTTGCTTGAATACTTGTATTGCAGAATTTTGGAAGATCCCGTTTACAAAGGAGATTCCGTTGGAATTTTCATTAAATATTAACGCTACATTTAAATGAAAAGTATATTAAAAAAATTTAAATTAGACTTAAGGGATGCATGTTTAGATACGTATCCCATGCCAGTCACTCCCATAAATTGAGGCATGACAAGCATCTCTTCAAAATCAACTATTCTGAACCGTTACTCATTCGAATCAACTACCGAAGGGTTAATAGGGACTTAGGCATATCCTATCTACTCACTGGGTTTGGGTATTTGAAGATAGACTCGAGTTATTCAAAAGAGCATAATTCCTATTATCTTCTTCAATTTTCCCATCTGCTGAAAGTAAGTTTCTCGTTTCCTATTCCTCTTCTTTTTTTATTTTGGCTTTGAATAATGCTGTCCATCGAGGTTCTATATTGTGTATTCATTCTATTTGAGACTTCTTATTGGTTTTCCCAAATGTTGCTCCTGCTATGGTGCTTTTTGTTGGTGTTTTGTAGTGAATATGATGATATAAGTAATTTGGTGCGTGACTTATTAATGTTAAAGTAGATATATTTGACATACATAAGTGTTGATATTTGTCTGTCCTACTTGAGAACAAACTAGGTAAGCTGATATATAAGACACGTATATAACCCCACAAGAGGCTTATCCTTATTGGTGATTATTTGAGATCTTTTTCAGGCATTGATTGGACTCTCTCTTTCAACTGTTTACCTCGCATGAATTATAAATATGAAGATGATGATGAGCATGATATTAGTTTGTTGTATCAATGTCTTAGTGGGTATGTTTGTGGGTTAATGGGTCCATTATTGTTTGTCAATGTTTAGTGGTCCTGATTTTTTTCATTTGTTTGTTAATACTTTTTCCATTTAAATGCTCCCTTTTGTCACATATTGCTGCAGCGAAAATAAAATGAATTTTTATAACCTTTGCTTTCTCCTTGTATCTATCTATTTTTCCACCGAACAACATTTATTTTCTATTTGGTAGATAGTATAAGTTAGTTGTTATTTCCATTTTTATAAGCACTTATCATCATTCATCATCCCCACTTTATTTTGTAAAGATTTTTCCATAGGATGATCATTTCTATCATGACCACTATTAGTCTGAAAAGCGTTACTTTAACCTACAAGATTCAACCTAAAGTGAGTGTCTTTTGTACTCCCAAAGTGAGAGCCAGCCTTTTATGTAGTCATCAAGTATCCCAACATGTGTGATATTGATGTTTTGATCTATCTGAATCAGTTTTTGGCCAAAAAAATCTATTTAAATCAGTTAATTGATCTCATATAATAATATGGCCCTTTCTTATGATTACATGAAAAAATAATTACTCTTGCATGTTTTAGTTGTTAATAATAGGTTTTGGTAAATTTAAAACTATCATCTATTTCCATAAAATGAAATCTTAAGATTCCATTTAGAATTAGAATATATTCATTATTTTTCATTTAAGTATATGGATGACTTGCCTCATCTAAAAAACTCGACTCTTCTATATAGTGTTAGTTTGCATTTGCCAAAGTTGAATTTAGCTAAAAGCAAAATACTCAGAATCTGTCTATGGATTAGTAGAAGCAAGAATATATGGATAAACATAGGAGAAGACAAATTAAAGAAGGAAAATAATCAATAGACCAAATGATTAAGTAGTTGAATTGTTACTAATCCACTGTCAAAGTTCAAAAGTCATTGCTAAAAGTTTTTAGTGGTGAGTTTTCGCCACAAAAAGGTCATCACTATAATTATCATTGCTAATAGTTTTGGTGGTAATAAACATTGTAGTTGCCAACAATTTTTTACCACTTGACCACCATGTGCCATGTCACTTGCTGTGTGTGCCACCTCATGTGCCATGTTACACATTTGTTGCAGAATATGTTAAAGTCAAGGTTTGAGTCCTTGACCTCCTACCTTCAAGCCTTAAATTTTTTTTTTGTCAGTTGAACTAAAATACATCTGCAATTATTAAATGCAAAATTAAATATATGTTATTTAACTACACATATATATATACCAAATAATATATTATTAAAAAGATATACATATATTTTATTTTATTTTCAATTATTAATATGAAAAAATAATTTATATGAATATTTAAATTATATTTTTAATAAAATATTATTTTTTTACTAGTAAATATTATTTTTTAGGAAAATAAACTTAAAATAAAAAATATTAAATATTAAATAATATTCTTATATACATTGTAACCAAATTTTAAAATTTTTTTATTTTTAAATGAAAACTATTTACTATATAATTTATTTTTAAAAATGTATTATATTAGTTTATGTTAAATATCTTTTAATTTTTTCTTCTCCATGTTTTTCTAAAAAATTAATAAATTAAATGATTAAATTTTTATCTTCTCTCAAAATGGTTAAATTTCTCCATCTTTTATTAAAATATATGTTGTCAATAATTTTTCAATATATTAAAAAAAAGTATTTTAATAACAAATTAATTTCAACCACATAAATTTTGTTAATAATCATTTTGAATAATTATAAATTTTTAATAAATATTAATAACTTTGGCAATACAAGATAATTTTAAGAATCTCACATGTAATTAATTTAACTAACCTCTAATCATTCTCTCTATCTCATAGCAAGGTGGATTTGAGTAATTTTTTGTTCTTCTTAGTAATAATTATTTATAAAAATTTATTAGTAATTTCTTTTTTTATAACAATGAAAACCTAAATAAACTAGGCATAATCATATGAAATTCTTATCCAAAAGTCATTAGAGCTCAACAAAAGAAGTAAACATTGTGTGTGTACCAAGCTAAACATCAAGTGCATAATATACCAAGTAGTCTACATTATTATTTGCATTTCACGACATCTGTACAACTTTAATATTCCAATGTCATTTATAAATTTGTATATAAGTAATAATTTATGTATAACTTAACCTTATTATAATTGAAAGTAATAACCCATCAAGATCTTAATTTATCATGTTAAAATACTAGCTTAATAACATATTTTTAAAAAAATATGAGCTATATATGTCTAAAAAAAGATTATGAATAATAAAAAATTAAAAATGATTTAATAATTAAACTTAACATTTCTTCACTATTATTTTTTTTTGTTTCACAATCCTATATATCATTTATTTCTAATTATATATGTGAGAAAAGAAATTTAATTTCATAAATATATTTTGAATGATTTTATTTAAATTTAAATTTTAAAATAATTCATAAAAAATTTTGAATAATTTAAATGATAATTTTATATGTTATTTCATATAATTTAAAATTATTTTAATTTTTTAAAAATACTTTTAGTGGAGACAAATGTTGTCACCAAAAGTAATTATACAAATTATTTTTAATTTTTAAATTATTTTTTATACAAATACTTTTGGTGGCCACTCTTGGTGGCGACTGCTAAATGTCACTAGCAAAAGTCTACTTTTGGCAGTGACATTTAATTGTCGTCATCAAAAGTATATTCTTCGTGGTGACTTTTTGAATGAGCTTCCAATTAACACGTATCAAGCAAGACAAATGTTACATTCTATTGACATGAGCTATCAAGAGATTTATGCTTGCTCAAATGATTGCATAGTATTTAGAAATAAATATGAATCATTAACTAAGTATCAAAAATGTAAGGCATCACACTTTAAAGATAACAGTAGGAAGAATTCAAAGAAGGCATTATGGTATTTTTCTATTGTGCCTAGATTCAGACACTTGTATAGTAGTAAAGAAGATGCAAAAAATTTTACTTGACATGCGAATAAAAGGATTAAAGATGGAAAGTTACGGCATCATGCTAACTCTCCTCAATGGGGAACCTATGCCTTTTCATTATCTACTAACATAATGAATCTACATGGACTCCAAAGTAGTTCCCACAATATTTGGCTAGTGATTTTGATAATTTATAACCTACTTCCATGGTTATGCATGAAATGCAAATACATGATATTGTCCATGCTAATTTCAAGGCCAAAACAACCCAGAAATGACATAGATGTTTACTTAACTTTTCTAATTGAAGACTTGAAATTATTGTGAGAGATAGGTGTTGAGGTGTATAATAGATACATGAAAGAGAAGTTTAATTTGAGAGCTTTGCTATTTGGTACCATAAATGACTTTTTGTAAATAGTAATTTGAAATTTAAGGGTACGTGTTTAAACATTAATTATTCAATTATATATTAAAAATTATTCAATATTTTAAGATATTTATAGTTTTTTTTTTCACAAGCCCACGTCAAAGACCTAATTCCATAAACTGTGGATATTGTGTGATGAGATTCATTAGGGTCATCGCATTTATGCCAGGACTACAATCCTTGCCAAGGTTCATATTTAAGTAAACTACATTTTATATATAATAAAATTTCATTAGTTAACTAACTTTGTTGTGGTTATTATTTAAATTGCAATACTATAATGACACTTATTGTGAAGAATTTAGGGATGCTCACATCAATAAGTCATGGAAGAGTGGTGTTAACAAGTATTCCAAATATGGATGATGCAAAATGCACACTTTAATCCTCAGTGAGTAAGCATTTGGCTTAGGAGCAAAAGGAATAAGATTTGTGATTTAGGATAGGATTGTGATTTAGGAATAAGATTTGTGACTTTTTGAGCAAAAGGAAAAAGTTTTATGATTGAATTTGATTTTGGTTTCAATGTATATATATGTTCTATTAATTTTGAAACAACATTATTGATTATAATACTTGTTGGATTGTTTGCGTCCATTCTGTATGTAAGTTTGTAAATTTTGTTTCACGAGGCTGCTTAAAACACAACTCTCAGATTAAAAAAAATTACCACAATATATTTGATAGTTAATGAAATAAATGTCAAATATTCATGTATATATATATATATATTATTTGATGGTTATTTCAAATAACCATCATAGTTAGGCATATTTGAAACTTTCAAATATGACCTTCCAGCTAAGTGAAATGAGAATTACCACAATATATTTAACAATAATTGCAATATATATATATATATATATTTGATGATTATTTTAAATAACTGTCAAATATAATAAGACATATTTAACGATTATTTTAAATATTTTTTCTAACTTTGTGAAATAAGAATTTTTGGTATGTTATGCATGATGGTTGCTTAATAACCAGCAATTATATGATGGGATTCTATTTAATGGTTGTTAACTGTTGAATATAATAAAAAATAACCATGAAACGTAACCCTTGTCGCCGTAGTGATAACATATTTAAAAGAACTAAATTATGATGGTGAAAGTAGAGGTCACATCAAAGGAAAGGAAAGGGGAAGAAAGGATGTGTTTTGACAGGATAATGAATTTGAAGTGACGAGATATTATGTACCTCAATAATAATAATAATAATGAGTAGACAAAACTTGGCAGATAAGAATGGACGTGCGTGGTAAAATAATGCGTGGTAAACATAAAATCTTTCAACAGTAAGTGATGATTGCGTGAAACCCTAGCCATTCATTTTCCTCAATCATCCACTTAAACTCATCCGTATAAATAGCACCTGATAATGTTGGAGGGAATAGAACAGAAGAGACTGAGGAAAGGTTCTGGACAATAAAAATGATACAGTAAAATCTTTGTTTATACCATACACAACCTTAGAGTTAGAATAAAATATAATTTTATTTTTGTTCTTCTTCATGTGTAGCTGTACAAAGTACCAAGGTTAAGAACAGACCAGGAGGACCAGTTTAATCGGTATGATTGGGAACTGGCCGCTTGTCCGATCTCGTTGTTGCTGTAAAACTGTGGACCAGATGAACAGATCAACCGGACTAACAAACAAGAAAAAAGAAAAAAATCGAGCCCGTTACTTGTTCAAGCAGCTCAAGTGATCTGATCTTAAAAAAAAAAAA
This sequence comes from Prosopis cineraria, assembly GCF_029017545.1. Taxonomy (NCBI): domain Eukaryota; kingdom Viridiplantae; phylum Streptophyta; class Magnoliopsida; order Fabales; family Fabaceae; genus Prosopis; species Prosopis cineraria. The sequence goes on along the minus strand of NW_026555343.1, from coordinate 14,536,944 downwards.
AAACAGAGAGGGAAGCCAACAAAAAAGCCAGAGAAAAAATGAAGATGAAAAATGAAAGATATTCATTCAAAATCAAGAAAATATATATTTTATAGTAAAACTACCATCTTAAATGTGTTTTTCCGTTCACAAAACTACTTGATCTGCCATGAAATTATCTGAATCTAATAAGAGGAAACTCATTCATATTCTTTTGGCAAAGAAACGAATTCACGGCCGCAGAAAAATGTGGAGAAGAGAAGGATTGGAGGAGGGGAAGAGAGTTAGGGTTATTAGAGCAGCCAGAAGTGATTGAAATGGGAGGAACATGAAAATATTTATTTGTTTCTTGGATAATGTAAAAGTTTTTTATGGAAAAATTCGCACTTATATCGTTAAATGGTGCTTCTGGTAGGAAAAAAAATCTTATTAAATGTTATCCATACTAAAAAAATAAATAAATAAATTAGGTGAACGAAATAAAATGTAATAAAATATTATTTTGATAAAAAATTAACTGAGAAATTTATAAATAATTTATACACTTTCTTTGTTTCCTAGATGATTTTCTTAACTTACATATTATTTTTATTATTTTGGATGAATTTATTTTGTAGTATATGTATATATTATTTAAAAATATTAAAATAACCATATCAGTTTTGACTCCGATTTGGCTAGCTACCTCGACCAGTTCAATGACTAATCTAGTTTTTAAAGTTAAAAAGGCACAAAAATGGGTAAGTTACACTTACATACCCATACACATATTAAGGATTGTTAGCAGTAATTAATGTTTCTTATATAATATTTATATGAAATTTGTTTTTGAGAAAATATGCATGTTTAATTTAATGGTTAACATTTATTTCTTTCTATAATCATTAATTTTATACACACATATTGTTATTTAATGTTTCGTTTTTAGTAATAATTGTTTATTTACTCTATCAGTTTTTCATTTAATTTAATACTTTATATTTCTTTCTTTCTAATCTTGTTAGTTATATATACATATATACATAATTATTTAATGCTTCAGTATTAGCAATAATTTTGTATATTATGCATTGTCTTCTTAAATTTATTTATAGTAGTTACTTATTTAAACTGATGATTAATATTTGTTTTTTTATAATTGTTAGTTGTGTGTGTGTATACATTGTTATTTGTCATTCAATTTTGGCAATAATTGGTTATTGCTTCACGTATCTTGCGTTTTCTCATTAAATTTATTTATTTTATAAGTTACTCGTTTAGACACTTGATTAATATTTATTTCTTTCTATAATTATATAATTGTTATTTAATGGTCATTTTTGGTAGTTGCTTTATTATTGTTTTAATATTTATTTCAGCCAACGGACCAATTTATCCTAATATTATTCTATTATGATTATTATTGATGAATGAACATATAATTATTGTGATATAATCACACATATTTTTATCAAGGGAATTCCTTTTATGGAAAAAGATTTGGGATAAACTCAATAAAATTTCTATTTGGAAAGAAGATCTAGGGAAGAAAACAATTTTGTGTATCTACCCTAGGGGACGTATCTTAATACGGTTTCTTATGATAAAATGTAGTTAATGTAGAAATGTTTATTTTCATTTATTTAATAATGTAATAATTGTTTTTGGTGCTGCTAGCTAATGTAATTAATTATTTATGTTATAGTTTGTTATGTAACTGATTGTTTAGTATTGAAAAAAAAGAGTTTTCTACACTTGAGGAAATTGGACCATTATTAATTCAAATATAAGACCTTACTAAAAATTTTAATTAGAATTTTATTTGTTTATTTTTGTAATGTATGCTGAGTGAGAGGATGACTCTATCTCCTAACCTATTTAAAAGATAGAGAGAGAAGAATTTTTTAATCTTATTTATAAGTCATGTCATTAAATTATCATCATAAGTTTTCTCTTTTACCCTCCATTGAATGTTGAGAAAAAAATATGTTAATAAAGTACGTATATTTAATAGGAGTAAAGTTAAAAGCTTATTAAATTTTAAGACAGAGTTAATAACTTTAAAAAAAATTAATACTGATGAAATATGTTAAAAGTGACTTGTTAGTAGAATTAAGAGAGTATAGACATACACAGAATCCATACACACGTTTTATTGATCCACACACCCACCATTAATCACCCATCAAAGAAAAATCATGCAACCGAGAGATGGAAAAGAAATTCCTCCATCGAGATGACACTTATCATCAACTTGATCAAATTAAAATCCCAACCCCTAATAGGGATTATCAGGACACAATCTTCTTCTATTATCAGGACACAATCTTCTTCTTCAAGGATAGGTCTCAACAGTAGTAGAGCAAGACCCGGAATTAGGGATGCAAGATAATTTAATAAAGAATAATATTTTTAAAATAATAATTTAATAATTATAGTAAAATTAAAATTATAATAATGTAAATTGATTGATAATCAATTTTTATTTTAAAAAAATTATTTTAAACAGATTAACGTACACACAGAAGCAATTTCTTTCAATCGGCCACCCACACACACTTTTGAGTCTTTTAATATCTTTCATCCAATCATCTTTCGTCCATCTGCTTTCGTGCCACATGCTTAATTTTTATCAATCTTCACGGTGTTAGAAGTAGGAATTGGTCTAGGTGCTATGTGTGGACCATCCAGATTCACACATTTAATTTAATTTTTTATTTAATATTTATTAAAATAGAAGTTAAGTTTTTTTTAATAAATCTGTCTTATCAGCCATGTTACACTCCAAAAATAAAGTGTGATTGGCAGATGATATATATATATATATATATAAGTTATATCCTATGAGCCTTAATTCAATAGACTTTTAATTTAATATTTTGAACTCATTAATAATAAGATTAAAAAAATGTTTCATGCTTTTTTCTGCACAAAAAGAATCATATACTCTTTTAAACATTCTATGGATCCTCTCAAAAATTTCTACAACAATAAATTTATAATAATTTAGCAACAAGGAGCTCCACTCCTTAGCAACAAACCGTTAACATATGCAACAAGTCAAGATTCTATCTATAATTAATAGAAAACACATGAAGTTGACTATAAAATAACACATAAGCTCACATTTAGATCAAGTTGATATTTCTCTAAAGAGATTCTTCTATTTTAGTTTAGTGATAAAGCTCTTAATGATCAATAGATGATATAGGTCCAGCTTTTATCTAAGATCAAAATATTTTTCACTAAATAACATCCCGAAATAAAATTAAAAATGATAAAAGAAAGAAATATAAACAGAATAAGCATGAGTTTAACTTAAATAATCATTTAGAAAAGCACTAGTGTATAACTCAAACCAAATATTTTCATTTACACATTTAATCCAAAATTTTCTAACAACATAATGGTCAAATTTCACTTTCTAAACTATTAGGCTCATATTAAACAATAATTAAGAAATGCAACTCTTTCATTACAAAGAAATCCATTTATGAAAATTAACTTGTCTAATAAGATTCGTTTAAAAAAAATTAATTTCAAAATATCCTTTAGCAGGACTTTATCAAAATGAATAACAAGCGTGAATACACAGTCTACGAGAATAAATAACAAATAAGCGTGGACATACAGTCCACGATGGTAAGTAACTAGTCAAGTGTGGCTGGAAGCCACGAAACAAGTGTGAGTACAATGCTCACAAATATCGATCCCTTCGTTTCACGTGTGTTGACCTACGTATGGGGTTAATACCTCCTACAAATACTCTGCTAATTAGGTGTATTATGAAAACTTTCATTATCAACCAACATTTTTCTTTTGGTCCCACATTTTAAATCAAGTATGCACAAGTCATAATAATAAATCATTCTTTAACACATAAATCAAACACTTTTCAATATAATAAATAATGGTAGATACCCAATCGTAAAATAATTTTAACTCATCTTTCAAAACTTAGTATATTAAAAGCATCTTTCTTCATAATAACAAACAATAATAGAAGTTTATCTACAATGATAAAATAGTCATTAATATGCTTAAACATTATTTTAGAGGAAATAAATTTATTAATAAGTCATTTGGAATTTTATTTACTTAGCTGCCATATTTTCCAAATGTAAAACTTACTCCTAGTTGTCACTCTTGCATCAATGCTTGGCCTCTAAGTTCCTAATACCCAATTAATATCATTATCATTTCCTCTTATATGCTTTATCATTAAAAATCTTTAATCCAAAATGATTTTAAAAAATAAAAGAGAAAAATCTTAACTTCAATCGTTCTCAAATACTACATCAAACACTCCAAAGGTATGCCAAAGATGAATATATAAACAACAATTTGGCCCTTGAATCATCAACAAAATATCTTTTACTAAGCATACTATAAAGACACCAATTAAGTTCACCTATTTAATAAATTTCTTCATACAAATAAATATACGAAATCATCCAATGATTAATCGCATTTAAAACATGTTTTAGCTATTCAAGAAACACCTTAAATGTAACACTTGTCCCTGAGTGTTAACAAAAACACAACACAACCAATAAACTAGTATGGTTAAGAAATTGATCTTAAAACCAACTTAGGCAACAAACTATTTAAATCACTAAATAATTTACATAATAGCAAAACAATCTGTAAAACCTCTTAAAAACTTTAAAGGATTAAAGTGTAGCATATGGAAGAAAATTGGGCAAATAGGGAAACTCATTGTTGTTATGACAGCATTAATATGCCGTTATGATAGCCCTCCCAGGCAAAATGTTGGGTGGCACCGTTTCTCTGTTTGATCTTCGATCAAAGTAACTTTAAAGCTCACACATCTCTTTTAATGAATACTAGTAGTGTTCCAAATTTCAAAATAATCCAATGGTCGGTTTAAAATTTAGACACTTTACAAGATTGGACAAAGTTGTTGTTATGACAACACTTCAAGACCAAATTCCAAAGTGCACCATTTTGTCGTTTGACATCTGATTGAAGTGATTCCAAAGCCCACACATCACATTCAAAGTATACTATTAGTATACCAGATTTTGAAAAGATCCAACTGACAGATTAAAATTTATGTGCATCCCAACCTTAGTAATTGTTATTGTCATGATAGCACCTCCAGACCAACTTCTAGAGTACGTCATTTCTTCATTTAACGTCCAATTGAGGTGATTCTAAATCCCACAAGAATACTATAAAAGGTTTTGCTTGTGACCTAAATTTTAGGAGAATCCAACAGTTAGATTGAAATTTAGACACCTGAATGCAAAAGTGTAACTTTTTGCTAAAAACCATTTTCAAAATTGTCCGAATCTTATCCTAAGGGTCACAAACCTGTGGGAACACTTTAAACACATTAAATAGGACTAGGAGTACCTAATAGAACATTTAAATAATGAAAAAAATCTCTTATATCAAAATTTAACCACCCGGGTGTCATTTCTCAAAATGGACCCTAAATCTCCAAAATTTACAAATCACACAAGAGTAGTCAAATATCATTTCAAACACCATATACACACATAAACGCACATGCTAAATATTTCTACTTAGCTCAAAGATTCTCGTGGGGCCCATGCAACCACTCTCTCTATCTAAGATATATGTTTACCCATAGCACACCATTCGCAATACAACCACTTTACATTTGCTTGTAGAATCACATATATTCATATATATACCAAAACAAGCATTTGTTTGTAGTAGAGGTCTACTAAATGAATCCATCAAAATCACACACCATAACTAAATTTTTGAGCCACAAGTCTACAAATAGTAAAAACTCATATATAAGTACATAATCCACACATATTTGCATATATGTATGGTCACATCTTACTGGCACCCTAACCTAAATATATTACAATAGATTTGCTTAAAAGAAAAGGTTTGTAATTCTTTATAGTTCACAAACAACCCCTAGCTCTGCTCCTTTCCCCATCCACCACTGGATTCTTCGCTTGGAGGTGAGACAATCACAATCTTAGTAACAGAAAAATCTATATTTATTACTACAAAGTAAGCCATAGTCAAATAAATAAATTATAGATTAAACATAACATATAATTTAGTCATTTAAAATGCATGAATGCATGACATAGGCTAGTATGACTTTTCTTAACCATAGAATGCCCCTTGGCACTAGTTAGCTTGTAGGTAAACTTTATACCTACTTGTACCTCCACAAGTATAAAATATAATCTAAGGCTTGATCTGATCCACCAAACTACTTGTGCCCCTTTGATGTGAACCCTGAGCAGTCGAAGCTAACTCCTTCTTAAAGTCAACCTGATTTACTCTCCATGTGAGGGCTACTTTGACTTAGGCACTCAACCTCACACTTCATATTCTAGATTCCCTCCCCCACTAAAAGGTGTTAAACACTCAATCCACTAACCACTTTAGTGTAATGAGCCCACAATACGAAAGGCAACACTAAGTACTAGCAGTGTGCCATAGAATATTACAAGTCCACACCTCCCTATTGGTGAACTCCCATCCAAATCATGCCTCTTACTCTTGTCTATCTTTCTTGAGTATTAACCACTTCAACACTTTAAGGTAGCATAACATATATCACTCCTCCCTTAAGTAATTCTTTAGCCTATCTAAAGTATCTAAACTAGTTACACTTTTTAAGTACAACTTCCATTCTCTATAATTACAATGCATGCAGACAGCCTTATTTTCATAAAAAAAACATTATTGTTAAACAAATAGAACACATATATGCACTATTATCCATGTAGTACCCCATAAGTCCTTATAAAATAAAATTAATTGTATTTAATCATTTAAAACATGTAATGCATGATAACTAGTAAAATTTATTCAAAAATAGCTAAACAAAGCAATAAGAAATATAAATTTTTCTGTTACCTCAACTCGATACCAAAAGGGTTTTTCCTTGTACAAAAATAAGACTTGGCTTGTCTCTTAACTTCCGAAAAAATTCCACCAACAATCCCTACAACATATAAGTGATCCATACAACTTATCATGGCAAATAACATAAAAAGGGACTGTAACTCATATCACACAACTTGGGTCAATGAGCTATAATCCATCCCAATGGTCTAGATATTAAACCAACTACTCACATAGTATTACTTAACCACTAAAACAATTTATTAGGCACCATAGGCCAATTTTCAAACTATATAATGTTTAATCAACCAAAAACTTTCACTTAGTGTTGGCAACTTTCACAATTAGTTGTTATAATAAAAAACAAAGCTTAATATAAATATTATTGGATTCAAATAGCACAATTATAACTAAATCGATAGGCTTAAACCATTAAAAAGTCAAACATAATCCCTTAGGGTTTAGTTTTTGCCCTAAAACTCCCTTTTTCATCCAATTGTCCACTCAAAACATTAAAGTATCATATAGAAACTCCAAACAACCTTTATAAGACCCAAGAAAACCAAAGCTTACAAGAACTAAGTTTTAAGGGATTAAAATCAAGAATTTTCCTCTTCGAAAAGCTCAAGAAAACCAAGAGGAAGGAAGAGAATTAAAGTAAGGAGCTTACCTAATATGTACCCAAGCTCGCAACCTCCATAAAAGCCTCCTAAATCTGAGCCCTAGCTCCCTTTCTTTTGGCCTCTCTTCGTTCCTTGCTCTTTGCTCTCTTTGTTCATTTCCTTTGCTTCTTTGTTTTCGTTTCTGCGTGTTTTTCCCTTTAAAAAACTGATCTAAACACATTGGAAAAAATTACAAGGAAGGGACCAACATTTTTTATTATAACACCAAAGCCTGGGCCGACTTTGATAATTTTTCTCATATTTAAAAATCAAATAAAATCAAACTTTTGTTTAGTAGAATTCAAACTCTGAATTTTTATCAAATTATTCTTAATTTTAATTTAATTATATATTTTTTATTTAAAATTAAATTCAAGTCTTAAAAAAAATTTAGAATGTTACATTAAAACTTTATCATATTCATACCACTTACCAACCATCTTGATCCTTAAAAAATTATTCTCACAAGGTCTCAACACACATCCTTCTAGTAACCATCTAATATTCACATTGACACAATCATTTTTTTTTTTTTGCAAAAGACACAATCATTTATTTAGTCGTGTATAATAGTACAAAAATAAGTGGCCCAAACATTACAATTAACTATGAATAACTTCGTCAAGTTTAGTCACTCATTTGAATAAAATTTTCACTTAAACATTATGACAAACACCTGGCGTACATTCAAAATTCAACCATGTAACAACCATCTTACTCTTTAAATCCCTTTCCCAACAATGTTTCAATCATCATCATTTACATTATTGTTTCCCAAATCCATTTCTTTACCAATAATAAATTTAAAACAAATAATGATGATGATGATGATGATGGTAGGATCTAAATCCATCACGCACCGCTGCAAGCAAAATATTAATGAAAGACCAAAATGCTGTACACTCATTTGCACACAGCAGCAAAGGAGATGTGTTTCTGAACTTACTCACTCCAAATGACGCCAAAGGAAAAAAAAAAAAAAAACTAAGCTCTCCCTCCCATGCACACCAGAATAGAGATGAAGCGAGCAAGGGAGGAAAAGAACTTGCAAGCTAAACGGTAATCTGCAGCAATGGTCAAACAGCAAGAAGGAAGAACAGCAAACGCCATATCAAGGAAGAGGAAGGGTCTGATGATGCAAAACAAGGGAGAAGAACATGCAAACAGAACAACACTCTGCACACACCTACTTGCCGGCGAATAGTGGAAGGATGAAAGGCGAAGGGGATGGCAAAAGATCCCTCCACGTCCCTCTCTCGTTTGTGAGTGACGGTAGTGATGGAGAAAACTGAAGATCAATCTCTCGCGCGCAGAGAAGAGGTATGGGAATCAGATGCAATATTACACTTATGCAAAGAGAGGATTTGAACCCAACAATTAACGTTATTTGTATTACTAAATTTAAATAAAAATTAAAAAAATCTCTTGTCATAATTTTGATTATTACTAAAATTCATGAGTTATTAAAAACTATATGAATAATACAGATTTAATTTAGACAGTCCAATTTTTATTTTTGATTAAAAAAATAATGAACATCCAATTTAATAATAAAATTTTTATTATTTATACAAATTTACTGTCCAGATGTATGCATAATAATTTGAATTTAAGATTAAATTTTTTTTATTTTTTTATTTTTGTAATAATAATATTAAAAATAAAGATAATATCTAAACTGAAATTTTTAAAAAAAATAAAAAAAATTTGTGAGTAAAAAATGTTAAAATTGGATTGTTCAAAGTAAATCTGAATAGTCAATTTATAAAAATTTTAAAAAATTTTAATATTAAATTGGACCATAAGATTGAATTTATATTGTCTAAATTGATTATAAAATAAATTTATTATTTTCTCATACTTTCTATTTTAATTATTATAAAATAAAAAAATATCTGGATGGTCCAGATTGCTCATCACATGATTTAATTAATCATGCAAGTTAATTAATAATTAATAATATAACCATATACGAGAGAAGTTAATGAGGAAAGAAGTCTAGCCACTCATGTCACCACTTCCAACGGGTCCGGTTTGGGTAATACAATGTATTTTTATTTGTTCCATTATTAGTACGGTTAAAAACATGTTGAGCGAGATATGCAAGCATAAACAATCAAGTGTATTGATTGCATATAAATATAGATCAAAGATGCTTTTGTCATATATAATTCAACACCACATTACTAGACCCAAAACAATGGTCATATATACCAATACAATCAATGACAAAGTGAACCATAATAAATGAATATTGAATTAATTATAAGCATGCAAGGTGATATATACATATTTTTTTTTTCAACTGGCCCATCCTCCTTACTTAGCATAATGTGACAAAGTGAACCATTATAAATGAATATTAATATCTTCATTTCTTATTGGAAAATATCTTAGTACTTTAGTATTTTTGCATTAAACACGATACAAACACGCTCATTAAAATATAAAGTATCTTTATGCATGATAATACCTATATAGGAGCAACATGCTCTTGAAAGACCTTGGATGATAATCCTTAAGTTGATCTACTATATCACAGAGTTTTCCCCTATGTGTTCCATTTATATTTGTGAACTATGCGCCTTTCATTCACTATCAAGAGCTTAATGTCCATGGAAAATCGATGGCTGCTCTAGTACTTTCTTTGGTGAACTTCCCTATGTTGAAAGCTGGTGATCGGAATGTGGCACAGGAGGACGACCACCTGTAAAGAAACATGAAGGAGGGTAAAGATGATGCAAGTGTGACTAGTTTGAATGGATCCTTTGTGGATGGACTGAAAGGAATAGATCAAAATGCTGTCAACCAAGAGAAGGTGAATGTGAAGAAGTTGAGTTTAGGCATAACTATAATTAAGCATGAGAGAGGGGGATCAAGATACTAGCTTTGTGATCTCAGAAGAGGGAAAGAGGAGGTTGTGTGCCCCTTACCAATCAATTTTGATTGTGAAACTGTTAGAATAGGGGATAAGGGTTAAAAAACTGGAACTAAAGTTGTAAAGTTTGTGAGCGAAGGCAGAGGTTATTTCAGTAGTGGATTTGAGGAATGACTCTTTTGTATTTAAGTTCTCTAACAGGGATGATTATCAACAGGCTCTATGTGAGGGACCTTGGTTGATTGCATATTGTTATCTAACTATTTAAGAGTGGAGAAGGAATTTTGATCCTATGAGGAAGGAAATTGAAGATATGCTTGTGTAGGTTCGACTCACTGATTTGCCTTTAGAAAACTATGATGAAGAATTACTGGTGGCTATTGGAGACAAAATAGGCCATACAGTGAAGGTGGATGTGGCAACCTTGATGCAATCTTGAGGTAAGTTTGCTTGAATTGGAGTTCAAGTTGATCTGACTAAGGCACTCTTACTTAGATTTATCATTGATAATCATGAATAGATGGTAGAGTATGAGGGCCTTCACCAGTTGTGCTATTAGTATGGAAAATATGGACATATTGAGAAGGAATGTAAGGAGAAGATTGTTGCTAAGGATCAAGAGCAAGGTAATAGTGGAGGAGATGTAAAGGGTTCAACGAGAATTTTAAGACCTTGGAATAAGGTTTAGAAGCCAAGAAAAGGGAGGAGGCTAGATTTTGATAATAACGAGGAAGGAGGAGTCAAGTTGGGAAAAGGGCAATCAAGTTTATGGTTTGAAGGTTTAGATGTTGAGGAGGTCCAGGATCCCAATGAAGATTATATAGAGAAAACACAAATGAATATGGTGATTGAATAGCCAAATTATCCAAAAAGTGCCAAAAAGAGGATAAAACTTGGGAGAAGTTGGTAAAAGAATGGCATAAAGAGAGTCAAATGGAAATTGTAAAGGAAATACTAGTGATTCTTTAGCAAAGAGAGAGGTAGATTTAGGGTAATATAAGGAGGAATGATAATAGGAGTGTGAATGTAGTGGATGAGAAGGTGATTATAATAGAGGATAGAGCTATATGTGTTTATAAAGAGCCCCTTGCATATTTCATAGATTAGGTAGGGAAAAAAGGAAGTTTACGAGTGGAGGAGGAGGCAAACCTCTTGATAATGGTCATATGAGTGCTGATGAGGAATTTAGACAAAGAATCAGTAAGAGGATTTTGATAACACTGTTATGTGTTTGGATTAGACCAGGGTTGTAGTTTTCCTTATTTTTTGGTTTAATATGACCAAAAATATTTTGGTTTGGATTACAGACGTGCAAGGGGAAAGGAGGTAGAGAAGGGTGTTAGAATGATGCTGAGAATGAGAAAACTAGCAATTATTGCTCTTTAAGAAACAATAGTTTCTTCTGGGAAGGCGAGAGATTTTTTTAGGAAGTTTGGGTTTCAAGACCTTATTGGTATTGAAGGGGTGGATTTTACAAGAGGGATTTGGTTGGTATGGGATGTGAATGCTATGGAGGTGAATTATATGAGAATTCATAAGCAATTTGGGCACTTTAAGGTTAGATCTGGTAGTGAAGATTGTTGGGACCTTGCTAGTGCCTATGTTAGCCCAAGAGAAGCAGATAAAAGAGTTTTTTTTTTTAGGATGAGATCATTAGAATGGCTCCTTTATTATTGGATCCTTGGTTATTGGTTAGAAATCTAAATGATATTAGAGGCCTTGTGGAAAAGATTAGGAGAGCAAAGGTTAATTTGAAGAGGTGTGAAGTGTTTGATGACATAATTAATGCTTGTAATTTAATTGAAATGGAAACTTGTGGTAATAAGTTTACATGGAAAGGCCCTCTTATACCAAGGTATAAGTGGGTTTTTGAGAGGTTAGATCACAATCTTTGTAATGAAAAATGGAAATTGAGTTTTAAGAGGGAATTATTAAGGTGTTACCATGCCTGGGATGTTCTGATCATCATCCTTTGCTAGTAAGTCTTAAAGAGGTTGATGTAAGGCGCTCTAGACTATTTCATTTTAAAGCTACTTGGTTGCTTCATGAAGAGTTTGATAATGTTTAGAAGAGTAATTGGATGAGTAATGGTAGGGTATAAGAGAATTTGAAGAAGAAGTGGAGTTCTTGATGTGTGGAATAAGCAGGTGTTTCAAAGCATTCAAAAGAGGAAAAGAACTTTAATTGCAAGATTGGATGGTGTGTAAAAAAGATTAAATCTTTTAAACGACCATATGGGTACTTGTTTCATTTGAAGAGGAAGTTACAAAGGGGATTAGAATAACTGTTGAGGTAGGAGGAGTTGCTTTGGTTTTAGAAATCTAGGGGTGAGTGGAATAATGATGGTGATAGGAACACTAGATACTAACACCTTAAGACTATTACTATAAGGAGAAGAAATAAGGTGTCCATGATGAAAAAGGATGATGGAAGTTGGGAGGAAGATCCAGAGGAGTTAAAATATATGGTAGTAGGCTTTTTCAAAAAATTATTTATAGAAGAGGGAGTGTAAGTGGTAGGAAATTTATCTAGACATAATTACCTAATTATTGAAAAAAGTAGTGGATGTGTAGACCAATTTCGGATGGGGAGATCAAGCATGCTATGTTTTCTATTAAGGCTTTTAAAGCCCCAAGAGTAGATAGATTTCTTGCTAGTTTTTCATAATGAATAGGATATTATTAGGAAGGGAGTTTTTAATATTATTAGGGATTATTGGGGAGGTATGAAGGATATGAAGTGTATTAATGGTACTTTACTGGTGCTAGTGCCTAAAGTGGAAAAACCTGAATCATTAAGGTAAATGAGGCCGATTGCTTTGTGTAATGTAATTTACAAATGTATTCCTAAGCTGTTAGTGAATACATGTAAGCCTTTTCTAAGTAAATTAGTGGCTCCTAATTAGATTAGTTTTGTACTGGGAAGGCATATTTAAGATGACATTGTAGTTGCTCAAGAGCTAATTCATGGTATGAGGAGAATGAGGGAGCTATTAAGATTAACCTATAGAAGGCCTATAATTGAGTTAGATGGGTTTTCTTGAAGGAGATTTTAGGGGAAATAGAAATGAAGGAGGAGATAAAGGAGTTAATCATGCCCTGTGTTAATATTGTTTCAACCTAGGTTCTTTGGAATAGGTCTAAAATAGAATGTTTTAAGCCATCTAGAGGAATTCGGCAGCATAATGCCCTCCCTAACATTAACATTTAATCTTTTGTGCAATCTACCAAAATAGTTTGAAAACTATTTTGTTTAAAAGGATTGAGATCCTAACATAAAACTTTTAAAAATCATTTACAACACTTCTAATTTTTTAAAAATAGTAGACAACAAAAGCATTCAAATATGTGCAAGAAACCATAAAAGAAAATTGATTTTGAAAAATAAAATTAACCAAAAATGTGAGCCATACGCCATGGCTCATGCCACTGTACCAGGCATGTGGCACAGAGTCACTGGCATCATGCTCTATGCTATGCGCCACAGCATGTTAATACATGAGCCGTAGTACACATACTAGATTCTACTGTCAAATAGTAGATTCTGGTGTAAACTTCGGATATGCATTGCTTTCACATTTAGTGTTCAATTGGGGTGATTTAAGCGTCCACACGAAGCTTGTTTCAAAATCTAACTAATGATACTAGTTTTATTCAAATCTGATACTCCATTTAAAAGTTAGACACCTAAGTGAATTTTAATCATTTTAAGTCAAAATTCTCTACTTGAGGGTCACCATTTGAAACCACAAGTCATTAGCCACTTTTAGGCCCTTGACCGCATCCAAAAAGACAATTGACACTTGATTAAGCAATTATTTATGCAATACACTACACATACAAACATTTGGCCATTCAATTGCCCTTTTTTAATGAACTCAGGCATAATAATAACATTACTCATACTTGGCCAAACTTTCACATTTATCATTACATTCATTTTCTCCCATACACATATACTCAATCACTAGCCTGTAATGTCATATAAGTATAAACACATATACATGAACCACACTGGGCTAGGATACAAATTCACCATACACATTAACATTCACAACAATATACACATGCACCAAATCCTATGGCAACTTATATATATATATAAAACTTATATTTTTAAGTCATTGCACCAATTCTTACAAAGGGCATTATGGAGAAATCATTATTCTTGGCCCAATTCTTTTCCCTTTGCACCACTACTACCAAAACCTGAAAAATATAAATAATCATGGGTGAAATCAAAATCTTAGTAACTAATATAGCTCATTTAATATTCATTAACATAAATAACCATGTTAAAGTATTTAATTTAATTTAGCTTTGTGTTTAATTTAATTTAACATAGATATGTATTTCATATAGACTTCCCTTATGATACCAAGCAGAAAAAGTAGCAATAATTCGTTGGGGACAATGGTATTGGCACGAGTTAATCTTGATTCTCCTGTACTAGATGACAATGAAGGAACTTCTTGTTATTTTTATCTAGAGAATCAAAAAAAACGTGTTGTTGTTGAAGGTCAAGTATACAAGCTTGGGTCCACAATTCATCATCAGAAGATTCGAGGGGACCAAGTTAGGGTAACAATTACACGTGTTCAAAAGGGTGAGAATAATGTACAATTGTCATTTCCCACTTCTAAGTTTACAATAATAAGCCAAGCAAAAGGTTCTTTCATTCTATGGCCTAAAAATCTTGTGTCAAAAATTGACACAACATCACTAGAGGTAAAAAATAAATTAACATTATGTTATTTTCTTTAAGTTATTTAATTACTTATATAACTCCTTCATTTCATGTTTTAATAGGAACCTAAAAAGCAATTAAATTTCCTTGCCTAGCACAACTACATGAAATTTATAAATATATGAAAGAAGGCATTACTATTAAAATGTCACTTGGATTCATGGCTATGGAAAGGGGATATGATTTTGGATTTGATAAGACAAATCTCAAGGAGTTCCTAAATTTAAAAGAGCTAAACATATTATGGGCTAAATTGGGAATCTTGTAATTTTTTTGTCTACTTTTTTAATTTAGTTCATTTTATTTTCATACTACTAACATTTTGATCTCATTTCAATGATAGGTACCTCTATAATATTTGCTGTGCAATGGAAAAACAAAACACATTTGAATTTTTGTGCCCAGAAGCTGTGCAGAAAGCTCACGACATAGTACATAAAAGAATGACATTTGTGATAAATCATATGTCAGATATGAAAATGCCATATTATCTAGCATCAATTATTGATGGGCAAGTATTTTTTTTTATTTATGAATGTGTATTTGTGTGTGTGTGTGTGTGTTATCTATTACTCATTTAAATTTTTATATGCTGCAGCTACTATTGGTCACTTTGTGTTATTTATCCAAATTAAGGTGTAGTATATTAGTTTTCTTCTCTAGGCAGAACACCAAGCAACGAGTTAATATGGATTTTCAATAAGTAAGCTTTTATTTATATAAAATTTTACTTCTACATATATTTATATTTTTGTAATGTTTTTTTATTTACAAATAATAATAGTGTAATAGTGTACTTAAGATCTATTATATGCTTACTAGGGAACGCAAGCAAAAATCATTAGTAGAATGGATTTACCCAAATGTAAGTAAAAACCTCTAACTTTCATATTTAATTATTCTTTACATGTTTTAGTTTAATTTTAAAATTTTCATTTATTTTGATGCCGTAAGCAACCAGAAAGCACAAAATGTGGATATTATGTTATCCGTTACATGTGTGAGATAATTCAAATTGAAAGTATTGAAAGATTACAAGAGGTATTTGGTTTTGTTATTTTAATTCAAATTCTTGTATTTAATTTCTTTAAATTATTAGTTTGATTAATTTTATTGTCTAGATTTTTGATAATACGGAGCCTTATAATGAGGAAGAGATCGATGGCATTCGGGATATTTTGGCTGAACAACTTCTCCAAGAATACTTTTCAAAATGATTGAACATATTCTATAGCTTTTAGTAGTTGCACAAATATATAGTGTAGTTGTAACTTGTATATTGATTGTGGTTCTACTGATAGGCTGTTTATAATCTATGCAGTTTTCATTTTATCAATTCTGGATGTACAAGAAATCAAAATAAAATATTTTAAAAAAACTTTTAACCACAATTTCTTAAAAACCATTGTTGAAAACCACTTTTAACAACAGTTTTTAACAACGGTTAACATAAATAACCGTTGTTAAAAAGACTTTTAATAATGGTTTTTTAATAACTGTTGTTAAAAGTCTAATTTTTGAAAAAAAATTGAATTAAAGTTTTACAATTTTTCAACGTCGATTGTACAAATAACTGATGTTGAAAGTGTTGTTAATGTTGATAAATTAACCAACGTTAAAAGTTTACTTTCCAATTCGCATTTTTCCACTTTGCCTTAAGAACCAACATTAAAAGTCTAAAATAACCATTGTTAAAAGTTCATCCTGCAGTAATGTAAATAACCAAACATAGCTTATGCTACAAAGATAAACATAGACACACAGTTCATAAGAGTAAGTAATCAAACACAGCCTAAGTTGTGAAACAAACATGGACATATAATCCACAATGGTAATACTAAACAACATGGCTTGAAGCCACAAAAACAAACACAGGTGCAAGACCCATGAATATCAAACGTGAAAACATAGCTTATGAATATCAAACGTGAGAACAGAGCTCATGAAAATTAAACTAGCTAATCATTAATCAAGGCGTGCCAAGGGCTAACGGAACTACCATTAGCAACCAGTGTTCTGTATAAAGTCCCTTCAAAATCCCTTTTCAAACATGCTAGGAAAAATAGACATTCTTGAAATAGAATTTTCATTCTTAATACCAAACTCACATAATTCATCTTAAACATCAATTCAATACTTGTCAAAATAAAATTCATAAATAATGTCTATTTTTGCATTTATTTGATAACCAAAATTTTCAAAGCTAATCAAAATAATTTCATCATCTTAAAAATATAATTCATAAGAAAAAATACATGTACATGCCATAATTTTTCTTTACCACAAATTTTTTTGTTATATTTTCACAGGATAAAATAATTTAACTAGCAAGTACCCAACACTTATCATACTAATTAAAATAATTTACATAAAAATATAATATTTTAATAAAAGAAATTTTATTAATAAATTAAGTGGAATGTTATTCACCTACCTAACATATTCCACAACTATAAAACTTACTATTAGTTGGCACTCTCACGTCAATGATTGGTCCCTAAGTTCCAGTACATCAATTGATGCTAAACCAGGAAAAAGAATAATCTGACATTCGGAAGGAAGGGAAACGAAACTCAAAGCTCATGCACACAAACTAACATGCATCACAGACAGAGGAGGGGAAAAGATCGAGGTTCCCCCTCGCCACACAAACATGGCGGCGAGCAAAATAGGGGAGGAGAGTTGAGTTTTAATGTTGCACGAAAGGGAGGGAAAGTGAGGCATCGACTGTGAAGCCAGGGAGACGACAAACTCATGGCTTTGATCTCAATAGTGGCAAATTATCCACAAACGCAGGCACCAGTGGCAAATTGAGCTAAGTGGCTGGGGTTTTTGGTTTGAAGCCTGTCTCGATCTCTCTGATCCTGAGGAATGGGAAGGAGGAAGAAGAAGGTAATTCTTCAACTCTCACTCTCTGACTCTCTCTCCACTGAAAATTGCAATTCGAACGCACCAAAAGGTCAAAAGAAGAGAGAGGAAAAAAATCTTTAGGTGTAATCTTTTCTTTAAGGGGCATTTAGTAATTTTGCAATTAAAAAAAAAAAATCTCCCTCACCAACGGAAATTGCCATTGAGGTGCCCATAATTTGATAAATTTATTCCATAATTAATTAAAAAAACACTTGAAATATCTAATTACAAATTTTAGTTTACTTCATTTTTTTCCTGAGTCCTTACAACAACCTGTAATAACCCATGAGTTTAAATTAAATTAAAATTTATGATTACATATTTTAATTTATTTTTTATTAATTTTTGGGGCAAATATATTAAGACAAGATCATGGTCAAGTATAAATTTTGTTGACAATTAATCCCTCAAGTCATTGGTTCAAATCTTGCAGATGCATGAAGAGTTTTATTTTTATTTTGGTCTTTGAATAAATGACCATTACGCCTCTCTGGGAAAAACAAAACAAAATAAAAGGAAGGAATGATACATATGCATATAAGAACTGCATATTTCCTTCCCCTTTCATATTTTTTCCTCGGCCGAAATTGATATTGCGAGTTAGTTCCACAAGCTTCATCCACCTCTCTTCTCCCTTCTTTTTGTTCATCAATCATCGACAAATATAAAGGTGTGCCGTTCGTCTGCCGCTTTAGTGATTCTGTGGAGTTGTATTTTTTCCTCCCTCCCCTGTTTCGGCACCGTTAGTCCTGCTTTCTTACTCTGCTGCCAGTCTGTCGCTGATCAGTGTTTGCCGTGGGTTCGTCGCTATTGAGGACGTTCTTCTTCTTCCCCTTTCATGTCCGCATGACTTGTATTCTGCGCTCCCTGATTCTAGTGTTATTGAGATTTCAGGTGTGAATCTTTTAGTCCTTGTCCTCTGTGCTGAATCTGTGCGTGTGGGTTTGAATGTGTTGTTGTGAAATTTATTTTCTTTCTCTGCTCTAATTGTTGTGAATGTGAGGAGCTTCGAATCTTTCCCTTCCTTTATGATTTTTGTGTGCATTTTTTTAAATGGCTGAGATTGTAAAAATTTTCCCCTGTTCAGCATCGAAGTCCTCTCCCTTCATTGTTGTTGTTACCCGAGGCTGGTATGAGGGAGCTTATCCTCCCATCTTCATCTCTGACGATTTTGTGTAATATATATCAATATATATATTGTGTGTGTGTGTGTTGGCTTTCCTTACTTGCTTGTTCGGCTGTAAATGTGTCGTTTAGAATTGAAATTTTTTTTTTCTTGAGTTTAATTTGATTTTTGTTGAGGAAGTGGACCGGAAAAGTAGGATGAATTTAATGATAGATATATGGAAATTATCGGATAAGAGATTGAGGCTGACCAAGTTTTATTGAATGGCTTAAAAGTTGTCCACATAAGGTGTTTGGTATAAAGCTTGAAAGAGAATCATGTTCCAATAGAATAACTAACTACATCTATAATATTATGAAAAAATTGTGATATAAATGATGAGATTTGGGACAACTTTGAATCATTTAGATGGATTATGATTGTGTTAAGGACCAAAAAAAAAATTTAAATTTAGAGTCATGTTTTGCTCTTATAGGAAGTCAAATCTTGTTATCAAATTGAATCTATGAAACTTTATAAAGAACTTGTTGATGCTTGAAGATTGTAATGGTTGGCAATTTATATATTTTGGTATCCATGTATGATTTGATTTTAGAATGCATTTAATATGTTTGATGAAATGTTGTGGGAAGAGTTTAAATGTAAACAATGGTATTGTTTAGTTAAAATGTGTTAGTAGATTATTGTGACTTGGGCTTTATAAAAGAATGCAGAGGTTATGAATTTTTTTAGAATGGAAACTAAAAGATTGGTGTCCAAGAACAATGCGAGAACATACTATAATAATTACGTGAGTGAACAATTATGAGTGTTATAAAATTTTAGAGGTTCAATTATTATTATATTAGATATTTTAGGAATAAACCTTATTGTGAGAAATACTAAGGGATAAATTATAATGTTGGGATTGCTTCAGATAAGTGGATAATATCCCAATAAATTTGTTAACAAATTTCTTTTCACTGAAATATTATTTTTCTCAAATATATTTCATGTACTATTTCAAGTGTTTAATATTTTGATAATTATATTGCTTTAAACTCTTGCAATGGTAATTTGTATGGTAACAAGAAATCAAGTTATAATATTTCTATATACTCATTGTAAATTATACTTTGAAGGCTAATGAAAAGTTTTACTAGCTCAAATAGTAAAAAAATTTTATGTGTGTGTATATATATATGTATTTGATAAAGGCAAATGTGGAAATGGTGAAGAATTTTATATTGAGAAGAATTGAGTTTTTAAAAGGTTCACACGAGTTTAATATTAAGAGTACAATATTTTATTTTGAAAATGATTAATTTCTTCCATGTTTAAAAAAGTGATTTTAAAAGATTGTACGCAAAACATTAATCACTAACGATAGTTCCGTTAGCCCTCGATGTGTATTGGTAAATGATTAGCTAATTTGATTTTCTTGAACTTTGTTCTCAAATTTGTTATTCATGGACTTTATAGTCCTATTTGATTTTGTGGCTTTAACTGCATTTAGTTATTTACTCGCATAAACTGTGTGTTCACGTTTGTTTTCTTGGCTTTAACCACGTTCATTTATTTACCCTCATTGACTGTGTGCAATGTTTGTTACTTGTAATGCAAAGCCCTCAGATTTAATTGATTTGTGAATATGTGTATTTATATACACTTCACAGATTTTAAACAATGAATGTCATTATTTTTTTACTTAATTTATTTCATTTTACAAGATCAATTACTAAAGTTTTGTCATTGTAAAATTACTGGTTCAATATTTTCGAAACTATATGAAATCTCTTAATCTTCAAATTCAGTCTTGATATTATATTGATGTTCTCTTTTAATTGTGTACCAGTTTACTTGTGAATTTAATTATCTTGATTTTTATAAATTTTATTATTGAGATATTATTCACTGAAAAATATTTTTAGTCTCAGATAACTTATACCTCTATTAGGTTATTCAAGGATTTTGCTACTGGATTGAAGTTCTGACATCATTTTGATTAATCTCTATTTTTTTAATGCAAAATTTTAATCTATATATTATGCTTTTATAAATAATGTTATAGGTGCTCCACATAAACCATATAAGGATCTTTGTTTTGTAATATTTTATCTGCTGGCTAGAAGTAGCTGAACTCCTAGATGTTATAATATTTCTTTAAAAAAAATTGTATTGTAAGATTTTAGGGAAATCATATTTTTAAAGGAGATCTTGCCAGAATTTCTACAAAAATATTAAGGCTTCATTTAAATAAAAATGTTTTTAAAATGGAACATCTCTTGAGTTAGGCT
The DNA here is from genome assembly GCF_029017545.1 of Prosopis cineraria. NCBI lineage: Eukaryota > Viridiplantae > Streptophyta > Magnoliopsida > Fabales > Fabaceae > Prosopis > Prosopis cineraria. The sequence continues at coordinate 14,515,518 of NW_026555343.1, read as the reverse complement.
TAAAGGATGTGTATTTAAGTGCACATCCTATACTAATCACACTCATATTTCGAAGCATGACACTACCAATTTCATTGTGTCAAGTCTATTCCACAGCTCATAAAAATACAATCAAAAAACATTATTATATATTTTAATTTTATTTAATATATGTTGGTTATTACATGACTATTCTCTTTAATAAATACAAGAAGGACACTTGTAAAATAAAATAATTAATGTTCCATCAGAAGCTTTTAAAATGTAAAGTGAAGTTAAACTAAAAAAAAGGGACTTAAATAGTGCATAAAAGGACCGGAATAAATAGTAAGAAAAATGACAATAAAATTTCACCGAAGAATATAAATAATAATTAAATAATAATTAGGTCTTTCAAAATGCTACAACTCCTTTAAAGTTCCTTTGTACCTTTCTAGCATTAATTATTTTAAGTTAAATGACTAAAGAGTCTTCTTTATCCAAAAAAAATAACTAAATTATACTTTGTTTAAAATAAAAGCAATGAGTGTGGATCATTTTTTTCAATCATGATTTTTATTTAAAAAATTATAAGTTTTATTCTATAAATCACAAAAATTAAACAAAAAATCTCAACTCCTCATGTTGATTTTTTTTTTAATGATTGATAAACAAGTTTTGAAAATAACCAGTCCCACTCAATTTTTGTTTAAACAATTACAATTTAAATTATATGATTTGCAAAAATTGAATATGAAATCACAACTTTTCAAATGAAATTTCTTTTATCATAGAAGTCCAAGTTCTTAAAATAACCAATCATAATTTTATTTAATAAATCACAACTTTTAAATAAAATAATTAATGTTCCATTAAAAAATTTTAAAATGTAAAGTGAAGTTAAATTAAAAAAAAGGGATTTAAATAGTGCATAAAAGGACTAAAAAAATATGAGGAAAAACAACAATGAAATTCACTGAAATATGTACATGACAATTAGATCCCTAAGAATGCCAAAATTCCTTTGTACCTTTCTAACATTAATTGTTTTAGATTAAATGACTAAAAATTCCTTTATTTAAAATAAAAGCAATAAGTCTGGCTCTATTTTTTTTATTACAAATTTTGTTTAAACAATCACAAGTTTTGTTTTGTGAATTATAAAAATTAAATAAGAAATCATAACTTCTCACATGATTTTTTTTAATGATTGATTAATAAGTTTTGAAAATAACCAATCCCAATTATAATTTTTGTTTAACCAATCACAACTTTAATTCTATGAATCACAAAAATTGGACAAGAAATCACAACTTTTCAAGTGAAATTTCTTTTATCATTGAAGTTCAAGCTCTGAAAATAATCAATTACAACTTTTGTTTAAGAATTCACAACTTGTATTCTATAAATTGTAAGAATTAAATAAGAAATCACTATTTTTCATGTAAAATTTCTTTTATCATTAAAATTCAAATTCTAAAATTAACCAATTACAACTTTTATTTAAGTAATCATAACTTTTATTCTATGAATTACAAAAATTGAACAAAAAATTACAACTTTCTATATGAACCCATTTTTTTTATTTTAAAAAGTGGGCACTTTAATCATTTTATTTAAAATCATTAATGTCAAAAGGATACATAGGAACTTTGTCGTTTATATATTTTGGTTTATTGTCATTTTATTTAAATATTACTTGCTCCCATCTTTTATAAATCGCTTTCACGATTTTCACCACAATCATTGACACTTAAACTCATCAAGGTTCTAACTAGGCTTCTAACAGAGGTTATTATCCTTGACGGTGGCATTATAACAAAAGAGAGAAGACAAATCATTAGCTTCGATTGAATTATTTGTGCCATCAACTGGATCCCATTTTCATATGACGAATAAGAAATTCATACTTCATACTCAATATTTTAATCTCTCGACCTCCCATGTAACGCGCAACAATCACGTGCCTCAACTATAGTTCATTGACTTGAGTCGTTCAATGCATATAAATTAATGGGGAGGCTACAGCTGGTAGCCACACTGTCAATTTAAATGGTGATGCACATTCATCAGATCCAATGCATTATATATATATATATATATATATATATAAGTCATGTCCATTTTAAACAACGAAGAACAAATCAAAATACACTGATATTTGTAGCATTATAACCAAATATAGAAGAAACATTACAACTAGGCATTCTGCTAAAATATTCATATCATTTAATGCAGTGCCATGATCGATCACATGCTAATGTCTTCTAAATTGTTATAAAAGAAAGAAAAAACTACATATAGGTCTCATAGAGCACACTAATTTATAGATAAGTCCGTCACAATTCTAAAACAACAACTAGATCCCTTGAGACCAGAGTGTAACTAGAAATTGAGATACAAAGAAAATAATACCTTTATTAAAAATACATTACATTTATTAAATAATTTATAGCTATTTCATTAGTACTTTAACTATCGTTTTAAATTTTTATAACTGTAACTTCACATATTTAATAGTTAAACTGGTCATGTGTTACTAATAAAGTTTAACACTAATTATTTACAATTATCTCATCAATAATTTATAATTATCACTTTAATATTTTACAACTATTGCTTTAGTATTTACTATCATCTTTGTACCTTAATTTCAAATTACACCAAGATTTCTAGGGACATTGCTGTGGTTTTTAATTTTGTGGGACTCATTTGTAAATATTTTGCTCCACGGGATTAGCACGTAATTTCCCTGAAATAAATGACTTCATATATGATGCAAAGACCGACCATAGTCATCCCCACAAACATTTTGAGCCTTGTACAATTGATTATAGCACTAGTTGTAATGAGCAATTCGGATGATGTTGAAATTCATGCGGAAGAGAAGAAGAATGTGGTAAAGAGATGCGTGAACTGGTGGAAAATAAGTTCAGTTCGTCACATGATGATAAGAAGCAGTCAACTGGAAGCATGATGTTAATGAAGCCGCAATTTTCATCCATGTTCTATAAATTGTATAAGGCTATTCGCGATCGGGAAAAAGATGCAGATGGCTTTGTTTCACTCTTGAAGTCAACATGTACAGTAAATAAAGTTGATTTGGCCACCATTTTTAATAATGTAACTCCCACTGGTGATTCGTTGCTTCATGTTGCAGCTGAGTTTGGTAGAGAAGAAGTTGTGGAGCTGATTGCTTCTCACTATCCCAATCTTCTGAGTAAGGGAAATAAGAAAGGTGATACTCCACTTCATGTTGCTTCGCGAGCAAAGAATGTTGAAGCGATCAAAGTTATTCTCCTCGTTATATCAAAGAAGGCCGAATTGATAGATAAAGCCGAATTCGTAATGTTAAGAAATAATTATCAGAGGACGGCTTTGCACGAAGCTGTTTTGAGCAAGCATTCAGATGGGGTGGTTCTGCTTTTAGATGCACATAGGAGAAGTGATTTGGCTGCCTATTGGACTTGGAACAAGAATTATGGATGCAAATCACCAATGTGTTTGGCCGTCACGATAAAGAATATGGTGATTCTTGGTCATCTCCTAGAGAAAATTGCAATTCCTTCAGATGACCAGGCCATTTCAAGTGGAGACTCTCCGCTTCAAGCTGCGATATTAGAACGAAATACTGGTCAGTACATGTATTTATATTTACTCATAAGTTATAACATGCTTGCTGCTTTTGATCAGTTTGTTTTTCTTTCACCTAATATGTGTTTGTTTTTTAGTGAAGAACTATTGAAATACATAGTGAGACAAGGACCAGAAGAGCTCATGTATCAAAAAGGTGAAAGACATAATTCTCCCTTCCATTATGCAGCATACGCTGGTTTCTTGGGAGGTTGTTCATATCATGTCAAAATATTCTTCTCCCTTGTTTGCTTTTCAGCAAAACTTAGACGGCAATCTTCCAATCCACCTCGCCTGCGAAAAGGGCCATGTTCAAGTGGTAAAAAAGCTGCTTGAAATTCGGTGGTCTGATGCTGGATTTTGCCTGAATAATGAAGGACAACATTCTTCACGTTGCAGCAATCAAGGGACATGCAAATGTGATAAAATACTTATTGAAAAATCCTATGATTCATCGTGACACTGTCAATGAGAGAGGCTTGTATGGAGATACCCCGCTGCATCTGGCTTCAAAAAAATTACATCTTTGGACTCTGCTCCTTCTTTCACAAGACAAAATATCAATGCGAATCTGGTCAATAATGAAGGTTTAACAGCTCGAGACGTTGTTCGGATACAATGTAAAACTCCAATGACACGTCAAGAGGTATATATGATTAATACGTATCTATGATTAGCTGTGTCTTCTAATTTTATAGAAGAATACAAGGTTCATTTTCTTGCTGAAAGGATAGAAATGGAATGGATTGGAGAAACAAAGACAAAAATAAATTGAGGAATATGTGAAAGAGAGGTAGTTCAATCATGTTCATAATGAGAGAAGGATAATTTCAGTCATAAGGTTGAAAGTCTTGATTTTCATGAAAGTTTGTGAAAGATGTGATGTTTTCTATATTAATAATATTTGGTATTGGGTTTTATCATACTTACGAAGACAGGAAGGATAACATAGTTCATTTTTATTTTATTTTTTAATTTATTTCATTCACATCATTTCTAGCCACCAAACAGCTCTATGTTATGTCACGCATACTTGTTTGATTCAATTATGATGCAGTTCTTAGCGGATGTGATTTTAAGAAGAGCTGGGGTGCTGCTCAAGGCAAATATGCTAGGTGTGCCCTGGGAAGTATCAGCCAACGAAGATTGGAAAGTGAAAGACGCAGCTGAAACACTCATACTTGTGGCCATACTGATAGCTACAGTGACATTTGCTGCTGGTTCACAGTACCAGGTGGGTTTTACTCTTCTGATGACCCAATCACAGAACAAAGAGGCTTGGCACTTTTAACTCACCAAACATTATTCAAGGTATTCATGGCTTTCAACACAATAGCCATGTACAGCTCCACCATTGGTTCTACTATTCTTCTTTGGGTCCCGCTAGGTGATCTTCGTTTTGCAGAAAGAGCGTACGGACTTGCTAAGATTTTTGTTTATGTTGCTCTTATAACCATGCCTGTGGCATTCCTAGCTGCTATACGTTTGGTTATCAGCAATAACACGTTGCTTGCAGATGTCATCAGTGTCATTGGATTCATCTCCATTTTCTTCATCATATTTGTTCGCCTCTTAGGAAGGTTTCCTCTTGGATGTCGTCTTCCCATTTTTCGTCAACTTGGAGATTTCTTTATGTGGATTATTCTTATTTTATTTTATGGAAGCAATGACATTTTTGTTGAAGATGATGGTGAAATTGATCGAGAGTCTCAAGATGATGAAGCCAACCAAATCAATCTAGTCCGTAAATATTATTCCCTACTTTCTCGTTTTGTTGCTTTCCATCTTCCTCGCTTTGGTTTGCCTCTATCTGCTGTGCGCACGTAGGAGCCTCTGGTGAAGGGGTAGTTGCTGTTTTGATTTGTTACTTTCGTTACTGTTTTGTTAGTGATTACAATTATGGTTGTAAAGCCGACTTAGTTGTGTGTTTGTTTTCAGGCTACCTTTTACAAAAGTCCATTTGAAAATCCAACTATCTATTAGATTTAGTAAAAGTATATTCCAAATGTAATTTGAAGGTGTTTTTTATGGTTACCCAAACAAGCTTTAAGTCTTCTTTACCATTTCAAAATATTTTTACCTTCAAGATGGCCCAAATGTTAAGTTTTAAGTAAAATGTTATAAAAAGTTATGGCTAAAGTTGTCACACCTCAAAAATAGAGAGTGATCGGCACTGGTGTGAACCACTCACACATCTCGGTAAGCCTTGAAATGAAAATTTATTCCATTTTTATAAAAGGAAGAAAATTAATCAAATTACATGAGAATTAAAAGAATATATATATTTTTTAAGCTAATTGTCATAAGAAAGTGTCAACGTTTATGTAAAAATTTCAGTAGAACCTTCCCTGTAATTAGGATCTCCCGAAAATTCTACAACAAAAATTTCTACAGATAACGATATAAATCAAGAGCATATCTCCTTCTAACCAACAACCAATGTACAAACCAAAATAAAGTCTACCAACAATCCATGTGGAGCATTTATTTTTCCTTTCAAACAAAAAAGACATACAAATTATATATTTACATTAAAAGCAATAGTACCAATCAAAAATGTCCATCCATTATAGTTAATTGCCCTTTAGAGGTTGATGGTGGGATTGGCATCAGCTAACAAATCTAAAACCAAAATAATTTTTTCAGTAAATAGCATTCCCATAATAAAATTCTTAAAATTTAAAATCAACAAACTCTAATAATGGTGTCAACTAATTAAAATAATTCCTCAAAGTTTTATAGACCAGTAGGTCATAACCATAATTGTAAAATATGAGTAAGTTGAAAACGATTTATGCTATCATACTTGAAAAAAAATTTTACTCACATATAACTCAAAGTGGTAAAATTGTTAGCCAAAATCATGTAAATTTTGAAAACATATTAATCAAAATTTAAAATTTTGAGAACACAACAGAACAGGCAACAAATGTGGACACATAGTCCATGAAGATAAATAATCAAACACAGCTTATGCCACGAAAATAAACGTGGACACCCGATCCATGAGGATAAGTAACCAAACGCAGCCGAAACTACAAAACAAATGTAGACACACAGTCCACGAAGTTAACTAACCAAACATGACTTAGGCTACAAAATCAAACGCGAGTATAAAGCCCATGAATACCAAACGTGAGAGTACAACTCAAGAACCAAACTAGCTAGTGTTTAACCACAGCGCGCTACAGGCTCACGGAACTGTCGTTAGCAGCAGTATTTTGTTTAGAGTCCTCTCAAAAATCGCGTTTCAAACATGCAAGAAAAATAATTATTTTTGAAATACAATCTACATTTTCAATACCAAACTCGCATGCATCATTTTAAATTTCAATTTAAGATATGTTGAAAATAGTCTTTCATAAAATAATATACGAGCTTGCGTTATCTAAATAATCAAGGATTTCAAGAGTTTAATAAACGAAATAATTTCATAAATCTTTGAAACATATTCCCTGAGGAAATAAATGCATATATCATCCTTTAACCATCCCACATCGATTTCTCAAAGTTTCAAAACTAATGTAATTCACAAGAATAAAATATCTCAATGAAAAATTTATTAAAAAATAAAAATACCAATAAAAATAAATTAAATGGAATGCTATTTACTTACTTGTTGCACTTTCAAATCTCTAAAATATTCTTTCTTTAATTTCTATTAGGATCCTCTTCCTCCACACGTCCTATGAAGATACTAGTAGACAAAATTTAATAAATCATCTTTTAATTTACAAAGGCTTCCTTCCAAATTTTAGCTTCTACCGATATCCAGTTATTTTTAATTGAGAATTAAATCCACACTATCATCATCTCCCTTTTTTTATTATATATTTCAACTTAATTCAAGTTTTTTTTCCTCCATACAACACACATACAGTCACGACAGCAACACAAAAGAGAACAATTTTCAACATCCAACTCTATTATTCCATCCATTCACATGCACAATAGACCAACAATTGAAAGAATACAAAATTTCTCACCTTAGTTAGCGGACAGTGCACACACACGTAGGGAGGAAGAAAACTGAATCTACAACTAAACAGGGAAAGAAGAATATAGCAATATTTCAGCCTCAACTCACGAATTAATTCTTCCATAACACCATATCAGCTCTTCCTTCACTTCCCAACCACAAACGGACAAAATAAAGGAGGAAGAGACCAAGAGGCTGTCAACCGAATAGGAAGAGAAGATGAGATTTTTGTCTGAACCAAAAAGAAGGAAAACAAAGCATCACTCACAAGAAGAAAAATGAACTCAGCGCTGATTCAAATTCGTAATCAGTACACCCACTCCAGCGACCTGATTTCTTCCATCGACCAATGACCCAGATGTGCACAACAAAGATAGAACAGTAACATGAAAAAGAAAATGAACAGAGGTAGGGAGCATGAAGAAGGACCTGGACATATCAAAACAGTGATAAGCCTCCACTTCTATTGTATCGGTACCGAGCTCAGAACAGAGCAGAGGATGATGATGGGCAGTGACTTTCTTTCGGCTGAACCTAGAAGCTTTACAAATGAAATTTCTAAGTCCCTCTTTAGCTTTGTACACGTGTATTGGAAAGGAGAGAAGAGAATAACAATCAAATGGAAGAAAGGGTTGTTTAGTAATTTTGGAGGAGCTGAAACCAAAAATAAAATCCTATTTAGCATTAGGAAATTTGAATTTGGGATCTTAGTAATGGGTATCATACACACTCCTACTCTACCAATACTTCATATTGTCATAATGGTCCCAAAAATTAATATAACTATAATTAATACACCTTATTATATATTTAATAAAATTTTTTTCCACAAAACTTTATAGGTTATTACAAAAGTAATACCTTTCATTCTTTAACTTTATATAAAGTTTTATTTTTATCATTTAATTTTACAAAATATCTTTTCAATCATTTAACTCTAATACCATTAATTTCATTATAATAAATTTTTAAATTAAAATTTAAAATATTAATAAAATATTCTCAAATATTGACATATTAAATTTAATTTTTTTCAAAATTATAAAAATAATCATTTAAAACTAATAGTATTAGAATTAAAAAACTGAAAAGGTACTTTATAAAATTTAAAAACTAACTTAAAATCTTATATAAAATTAGAGGATCAAAAGTATATTTTAGTCAAAAAATTATCATCTACGTTCAATGCATGACACAGGAAAACAAAATAGAGAGAATGACATAAATCCCAAAATAGAGAATTAAGAACTATTAAGTCCCTGATAGAATTTTTTGAAAAATCAACTGCAAATATTGATTTAGACAGTTTTAAATTTAAGAGTTTCCATTGCAAATAAGAGATTTAAATTTTAAATATAACTCTCAATTTGTAATTGCAATTCTTATTTACAGAATCAAAATTTGTAATTTATTCTTTAAAAGATTTGGTCAAGAACCTTATTGTCATAAATTTCTTATTTAATTACCTTTTTTGGTTAGTCTTTCTCTAATATTTTGGCTTGTCATCCTTATTTAATTTCAGTATTCTTTCATTTGTAAACTAAACAAATGATCACTCCGAATGTTTTATAAATTTGTTCACCTGTTATTACATTTAAAAGTCCATCTTGGTGTTATTTACAATAAATTGGGTTCATTTTTAAAAGAAATTGAGGAAATTACTAATTAAAGGTTGAGTGGATAGTGCTCAATTTTGAGTTGGATTTTGGGCCCAGTTCTATACTAATTAATGCATCATCATGTTTAAGGCTTGGGCAAGTCCAAAAGAATGGATTGGTAAGAAATAACATTTAGATGCCTTTGCTCCAGCAAAAAAAATTCACTGTAGTGTAAATTTTTAGCATAATGCAAAGTTTTGAAATCCAAACCAATGTGAGGGTTTGAGGGTGTTGAGTTTGGATATCTATCAATTCGTACAACAAAAATTCATCCTCACAAGGGAAAATGATATCAAAGAAAAGTTGGAGAAGGATTAATTAAAATTCAAGGGTTTGGCTAGAGCCAAGAATTTGGATTATTTTAAATAACTGTCAAATATAATAAGACATATTTAACGATTATTTTAAATATTTTTTTCTAACTTTGTGAAATAAGAATTTTTGGTATGTTATGCATGATGGTTACTTAATAACCAGCAATTATATGATGGGATTCTATTTAATGGTTGTTAACTGTTGAATATAATAAAAAATAACCATGAAACGTAACCCTTGTCGCCGTAGTGATAACATATTTAAAAGAACTAAATTATGATGGTGAAAGTAGAGGTCACATCAAAGGAAAGGAAAGGGGAAGAAAGGATGTGTTTTGACAGGATAATGAATTTGAAGTGACGAGATATTATGTACCTCAATAATAATAATAATAATAATGAGTAGACAAAACTTGGCAGATAAGAATGGACGTGCGTGGTAAAATAATGCGTGGTAAACATAAAATCTTTCAACAGTAAGTGATGATTGCGTGAAACCCTAGCCATTCATTTTCCTCAATCATCCACTTAAACTCATCCGTATAAATAGCACCTGATAATGTTGGAGGGAATAGAACAGAAGAGACTGAGGAAAGGTTCTGGACAATAAAAATGATACAGTAAAATCTTTGTTTATACCATACACAACCTTAGAGTTAGAATAAAATATAATTTTATTTTTGTTCTTCTTCATGTGTAGCTGTACAAAGTACCAAGGTTAAGAACAGACCAGGAGGACCAGTTTAATCGGTATGATTGGGAACTGGCCGCTTGTCCGATCTCGTTGTTGCTGTAAAACTGTGGACCAGATGAACAGATCAACCGGACTAACAAACAAGAAAAAAGAAAAAAATCGAGCCCGTTACTTGTTCAAGCAGCTCAAGTGATCTGATCTTAAAAAAAAAAAAAAACAGAGAGGGAAGCCAACAAAAAAGCCAGAGAAAAAATGAAGATGAAAAATGAAAGATATTCATTCAAAATCAAGAAAATATATATTTTATAGTAAAACTACCATCTTAAATGTGTTTTTCCGTTCACAAAACTACTTGATCTGCCATGAAATTATCTGAATCTAATAAGAGGAAACTCATTCATATTCTTTTGGCAAAGAAACGAATTCACGGCCGCAGAAAAATGTGGAGAAGAGAAGGATTGGAGGAGGGGAAGAGAGTTAGGGTTATTAGAGCAGCCAGAAGTGATTGAAATGGGAGGAACATGAAAATATTTATTTGTTTCTTGGATAATGTAAAAGTTTTTTATGGAAAAATTCGCACTTATATCGTTAAATGGTGCTTCTGGTAGGAAAAAAAATCTTATTAAATGTTATCCATACTAAAAAAATAAATAAATAAATTAGGTGAACGAAATAAAATGTAATAAAATATTATTTTGATAAAAAATTAACTGAGAAATTTATAAATAATTTATACACTTTCTTTGTTTCCTAGATGATTTTCTTAACTTACATATTATTTTTATTATTTTGGATGAATTTATTTTGTAGTATATGTATATATTATTTAAAAATATTAAAATAACCATATCAGTTTTGACTCCGATTTGGCTAGCTACCTCGACCAGTTCAATGACTAATCTAGTTTTTAAAGTTAAAAAGGCACAAAAATGGGTAAGTTACACTTACATACCCATACACATATTAAGGATTGTTAGCAGTAATTAATGTTTCTTATATAATATTTATATGAAATTTGTTTTTGAGAAAATATGCATGTTTAATTTAATGGTTAACATTTATTTCTTTCTATAATCATTAATTTTATACACACATATTGTTATTTAATGTTTCGTTTTTAGTAATAATTGTTTATTTACTCTATCAGTTTTTCATTTAATTTAATACTTTATATTTCTTTCTTTCTAATCTTGTTAGTTATATATACATATATACATAATTATTTAATGCTTCAGTATTAGCAATAATTTTGTATATTATGCATTGTCTTCTTAAATTTATTTATAGTAGTTACTTATTTAAACTGATGATTAATATTTGTTTTTTTATAATTGTTAGTTGTGTGTGTGTATACATTGTTATTTGTCATTCAATTTTGGCAATAATTGGTTATTGCTTCACGTATCTTGCGTTTTCTCATTAAATTTATTTATTTTATAAGTTACTCGTTTAGACACTTGATTAATATTTATTTCTTTCTATAATTATATAATTGTTATTTAATGGTCATTTTTGGTAGTTGCTTTATTATTGTTTTAATATTTATTTCAGCCAACGGACCAATTTATCCTAATATTATTCTATTATGATTATTATTGATGAATGAACATATAATTATTGTGATATAATCACACATATTTTTATCAAGGGAATTCCTTTTATGGAAAAAGATTTGGGATAAACTCAATAAAATTTCTATTTGGAAAGAAGATCTAGGGAAGAAAACAATTTTGTGTATCTACCCTAGGGGACGTATCTTAATACGGTTTCTTATGATAAAATGTAGTTAATGTAGAAATGTTTATTTTCATTTATTTAATAATGTAATAATTGTTTTTGGTGCTGCTAGCTAATGTAATTAATTATTTATGTTATAGTTTGTTATGTAACTGATTGTTTAGTATTGAAAAAAAAGAGTTTTCTACACTTGAGGAAATTGGACCATTATTAATTCAAATATAAGACCTTACTAAAAATTTTAATTAGAATTTTTATTTGTTTATTTTTGTAATGTATGCTGAGTGAGAGGATGACTCTATCTCCTAACCTATTTAAAAGATAGAGAGAGAAGAATTTTTTAATCTTATTTATAAGTCATGTCATTAAATTATCATCATAAGTTTTCTCTTTTACCCTCCATTGAATGTTGAGAAAAAAATATGTTAATAAAGTACGTATATTTAATAGGAGTAAAGTTAAAAGCTTATTAAATTTTAAGACAGAGTTAATAACTTTAAAAAAAATTAATACTGATGAAATATGTTAAAAGTGACTTGTTAGTAGAATTAAGAGAGTATAGACATACACAGAATCCATACACACGTTTTATTGATCCACACACCCACCATTAATCACCCATCAAAGAAAAATCATGCAACCGAGAGATGGAAAAGAAATTCCTCCATCGAGATGACACTTATCATCAACTTGATCAAATTAAAATCCCAACCCCTAATAGGGATTATCAGGACACAATCTTCTTCTATTATCAGGACACAATCTTCTTCTTCAAGGATAGGTCTCAACAGTAGTAGAGCAAGACCCGGAATTAGGGATGCAAGATAATTTAATAAAGAATAATATTTTTAAAATAATAATTTAATAATTATAGTAAAATTAAAATTATAATAATGTAAATTGATTGATAATCAATTTTTATTTTAAAAAAATTATTTTAAACAGATTAACGTACACACAGAAGCAATTTCTTTCAATCGGCCACCCACACACACTTTTGAGTCTTTTAATATCTTTCATCCAATCATCTTTCGTCCATCTGCTTTCGTGCCACATGCTTAATTTTTATCAATCTTCACGGTGTTAGAAGTAGGAATTGGTCTAGGTGCTATGTGTGGACCATCCAGATTCACACATTTAATTTAATTTTTTATTTAATATTTATTAAAATAGAAGTTAAGTTTTTTTTAATAAATCTGTCTTATCAGCCATGTTACACTCCAAAAATAAAGTGTGATTGGCAGATGATATATATATATATATATAAGTTATATCCTATGAGCCTTAATTCAATAGACTTTTAATTTAATATTTTGAACTCATTAATAATAAGATTAAAAAAATGTTTCATGCTTTTTTCTGCACAAAAAGAATCATATACTCTTTTAAACATTCTATGGATCCTCTCAAAAATTTCTACAACAATAAATTTATAATAATTTAGCAACAAGGAGCTCCACTCCTTAGCAACAAACCGTTAACATATGCAACAAGTCAAGATTCTATCTATAATTAATAGAAAACACATGAAGTTGACTATAAAATAACACATAAGCTCACATTTAGATCAAGTTGATATTTCTCTAAAGAGATTCTTCTATTTTAGTTTAGTGATAAAGCTCTTAATGATCAATAGATGATATAGGTCCAGCTTTTATCTAAGATCAAAATATTTTTCACTAAATAACATCCCGAAATAAAATTAAAAATGATAAAAGAAAGAAATATAAACAGAATAAGCATGAGTTTAACTTAAATAATCATTTAGAAAAGCACTAGTGTATAACTCAAACCAAATATTTTCATTTACACATTTAATCCAAAATTTTCTAACAACATAATGGTCAAATTTCACTTTCTAAACTATTAGGCTCATATTAAACAATAATTAAGAAATGCAACTCTTTCATTACAAAGAAATCCATTTATGAAAATTAACTTGTCTAATAAGATTCGTTTAAAAAAAATTAATTTCAAAATATCCTTTAGCAGGACTTTATCAAAATGAATAACAAGCGTGAATACACAGTCTACGAGAATAAATAACAAATAAGCGTGGACATACAGTCCACGATGGTAAGTAACTAGTCAAGTGTGGCTGGAAGCCACGAAACAAGTGTGAGTACAATGCTCACAAATATCGATCCCTTCGTTTCACGTGTGTTGACCTACGTATGGGGTTAATACCTCCTACAAATACTCTGCTAATTAGGTGTATTATGAAAACTTTCATTATCAACCAACATTTTTCTTTTGGTCCCACATTTTAAATCAAGTATGCACAAGTCATAATAATAAATCATTCTTTAACACATAAATCAAACACTTTTCAATATAATAAATAATGGTAGATACCCAATCGTAAAATAATTTTAACTCATCTTTCAAAACTTAGTATATTAAAAGCATCTTTCTTCATAATAACAAACAATAATAGAAGTTTATCTACAATGATAAAATAGTCATTAATATGCTTAAACATTATTTTAGAGGAAATAAATTTATTAATAAGTCATTTGGAATTTTATTTACTTAGCTGCCATATTTTCCAAATGTAAAACTTACTCCTAGTTGTCACTCTTGCATCAATGCTTGGCCTCTAAGTTCCTAATACCCAATTAATATCATTATCATTTCCTCTTATATGCTTTATCATTAAAAATCTTTAATCCAAAATGATTTTAAAAAATAAAAGAGAAAAATCTTAACTTCAATCGTTCTCAAATACTACATCAAACACTCCAAAGGTATGCCAAAGATGAATATATAAACAACAATTTGGCCCTTGAATCATCAACAAAATATCTTTTACTAAGCATACTATAAAGACACCAATTAAGTTCACCTATTTAATAAATTTCTTCATACAAATAAATATACGAAATCATCCAATGATTAATCGCATTTAAAACATGTTTTAGCTATTCAAGAAACACCTTAAATGTAACACTTGTCCCTGAGTGTTAACAAAAACACAACACAACCAATAAACTAGTATGGTTAAGAAATTGATCTTAAAACCAACTTAGGCAACAAACTATTTAAATCACTAAATAATTTACATAATAGCAAAACAATCTGTAAAACCTCTTAAAAACTTTAAAGGATTAAAGTGTAGCATATGGAAGAAAATTGGGCAAATAGGGAAACTCATTGTTGTTATGACAGCATTAATATGCCGTTATGATAGCCCTCCCAGGCAAAATGTTGGGTGGCACCGTTTCTCTGTTTGATCTTCGATCAAAGTAACTTTAAAGCTCACACATCTCTTTTAATGAATACTAGTAGTGTTCCAAATTTCAAAATAATCCAATGGTCGGTTTAAAATTTAGACACTTTACAAGATTGGACAAAGTTGTTGTTATGACAACACTTCAAGACCAAATTCCAAAGTGCACCATTTTGTCGTTTGACATCTGATTGAAGTGATTCCAAAGCCCACACATCACATTCAAAGTATACTATTAGTATACCAGATTTTGAAAAGATCCAACTGACAGATTAAAATTTATGTGCATCCCAACCTTAGTAATTGTTATTGTCATGATAGCACCTCCAGACCAACTTCTAGAGTACGTCATTTCTTCATTTAACGTCCAATTGAGGTGATTCTAAATCCCACAAGAATACTATAAAAGGTTTTGCTTGTGACCTAAATTTTAGGAGAATCCAACAGTTAGATTGAAATTTAGACACCTGAATGCAAAAGTGTAACTTTTTGCTAAAAACCATTTTCAAAATTGTCCGAATCTTATCCTAAGGGTCACAAACCTGTGGGAACACTTTAAACACATTAAATAGGACTAGGAGTACCTAATAGAACATTTAAATAATGAAAAAAATCTCTTATATCAAAATTTAACCACCCGGGTGTCATTTCTCAAAATGGACCCTAAATCTCCAAAATTTACAAATCACACAAGAGTAGTCAAATATCATTTCAAACACCATATACACACATAAACGCACATGCTAAATATTTCTACTTAGCTCAAAGATTCTCGTGGGGCCCATGCAACCACTCTCTCTATCTAAGATATATGTTTACCCATAGCACACCATTCGCAATACAACCACTTTACATTTGCTTGTAGAATCACATATATTCATATATATACCAAAACAAGCATTTGTTTGTAGTAGAGGTCTACTAAATGAATCCATCAAAATCACACACCATAACTAAATTTTTGAGCCACAAGTCTACAAATAGTAAAAACTCATATATAAGTACATAATCCACACATATTTGCATATATGTATGGTCACATCTTACTGGCACCCTAACCTAAATATATTACAATAGATTTGCTTAAAAGAAAAGGTTTGTAATTCTTTATAGTTCACAAACAACCCCTAGCTCTGCTCCTTTCCCCATCCACCACTGGATTCTTCGCTTGGAGGTGAGACAATCACAATCTTAGTAACAGAAAAATCTATATTTATTACTACAAAGTAAGCCATAGTCAAATAAATAAATTATAGATTAAACATAACATATAATTTAGTCATTTAAAATGCATGAATGCATGACATAGGCTAGTATGACTTTTCTTAACCATAGAATGCCCCTTGGCACTAGTTAGCTTGTAGGTAAACTTTATACCTACTTGTACCTCCACAAGTATAAAATATAATCTAAGGCTTGATCTGATCCACCAAACTACTTGTGCCCCTTTGATGTGAACCCTGAGCAGTCGAAGCTAACTCCTTCTTAAAGTCAACCTGATTTACTCTCCATGTGAGGGCTACTTTGACTTAGGCACTCAACCTCACACTTCATATTCTAGATTCCCTCCCCCACTAAAAGGTGTTAAACACTCAATCCACTAACCACTTTAGTGTAATGAGCCCACAATACGAAAGGCAACACTAAGTACTAGCAGTGTGCCATAGAATATTACAAGTCCACACCTCCCTATTGGTGAACTCCCATCCAAATCATGCCTCTTACTCTTGTCTATCTTTCTTGAGTATTAACCACTTCAACACTTTAAGGTAGCATAACATATATCACTCCTCCCTTAAGTAATTCTTTAGCCTATCTAAAGTATCTAAACTAGTTACACTTTTTTAAGTACAACTTCCATTCTCTATAATTACAATGCATGCAGACAGCCTTATTTTCATAAAAAAAACATTATTGTTAAACAAATAGAACACATATATGCACTATTATCCATGTAGTACCCCATAAGTCCTTATAAAATAAAATTAATTGTATTTAATCATTTAAAACATGTAATGCATGATAACTAGTAAAATTTATTCAAAAATAGCTAAACAAAGCAATAAGAAATATAAATTTTTCTGTTACCTCAACTCGATACCAAAAGGGTTTTTCCTTGTACAAAAATAAGACTTGGCTTGTCTCTTAACTTCCGAAAAAATTCCACCAACAATCCCTACAACATATAAGTGATCCATACAACTTATCATGGCAAATAACATAAAAAGGGACTGTAACTCATATCACACAACTTGAGTTAATGAGCTATAATCCATCCCAATGGTCTAGATATTAAACCAACTACTCACATAGTATTACTTAACCACTAAAACAATTTATTAGGCACCATAGGCCAATTTTCAAACTATATAATGTTTAATCAACCAAAAACTTTCACTTAGTGTTGGCAACTTTCACAATTAGTTGTTATAATAAAAAAACAAAGCTTAATATAAATATTATTGGATTCAAATAGCACAATTATAACTAAATCGATAGGCTTAAACCATTAAAAAGTCAAACATAATCCCTTAGGGTTTAGTTTTTGCCCTAAAACTCCCTTTTTCATCCAATTGTCCACTCAAAACATTAAAGTATCATATAGAAACTCCAAACAACCTTTATAAGACCCAAGAAAACCAAAGCTTACAAGAACTAAGTTTTAAGGGATTAAAATCAAGAATTTTCCTCTTCGAAAAGCTCAAGAAAACCAAGAGGAAGGAAGAGAATTAAAGTAAGGAGCTTACCTAATATGTACCCAAGCTCGCAACCTCCATAAAAGCCTCCTAAATCTGAGCCCTAGCTCACTTTCTTTTGGCCTCTCTTCGTTCCTTGCTCTTTGCTCTCTTTGTTCATTTCCTTTGCTTCTTTGTTTTCGTTTCTGCGTGTTTTTCCCTTTAAAAAACTGATCTAAACACATTGGAAAAAATTACAAGGAAGGGACCAACATTTTTTATTATAACACCAAAGCCTGGGCCGACTTTGATAATTTTTCTCATATTTAAAAATCAAATAAAATCAAACTTTTGTTTAGTAGAATTCAAACTCTGGATTTTTATCAAATTATTCTTAATTTTAATTTAATTATATATTTTTTATTTAAAATTAAATTCAAGTCTTAAAAAAAATTTAGAATGTTACATTAAAACTTTATCATATTCATACCACTTACCAACCATCTTGATCCTTAAAAAATTATTCTCACAAGGTCTCAACACACATCCTTCTAGTAACCATCTAATATTCACATTGACACAATCATTTTTTTTTTTTGCAAAAGACACAATCATTTATTTAGTCGTGTATAATAGTACAAAAATAAGTGGCCCAAACATTACAATTAACTATGAATAATTTCGTCAAGTTTAGTCACTCATTTGAATAAAATTTTCACTTAAACATTATGACAAACACCTGGCGTACATTCAAAATTCAACCATGTAACAACCATCTTACTCTTTAAATCCCTTTCCCAACAATGTTTCAATCATCATCATTTACATTATTGTTTCCCAAATCCATTTCTTTACCAATAATAAATTTAAAACAAATAATGATGATGATGATGATGATGGTAGGATCTAAATCCATCACGCACCGCTGCAAGCAAAATATTAATGAAAGACCAAAATGCTGTACACTCATTTGCACACAGCAGCAAAGGAGATGTGTTTCTGAACTTACTCACTCCAAATGACGCCAAAGGAAAAAAAAAAAAAAACTAAGCTCTCCCTCCCATGCACACCAGAATAGAGATGAAGCGAGCAAGGGAGGAAAAGAACTTGCAAGCTAAACGGTAATCTGCAGCAATGGTCAAACAGCAAGAAGGAAGAACAGCAAACGCCATATCAAGGAAGAGGAAGGGTCTGATGATGCAAAACAAGGGAGAAGAACATGCAAACAGAACAACACTCTGCACACACCTACTTGCCGGCGAATAGTGGAAGGATGAAAGGCGAAGGGGATGGCAAAAGATCCCTCCACGTCCCTCTCTCGTTTGTGAGTGACGGTAGTGATGGAGAAAACTGAAGATCAATCTCTCGCGCGCAGAGAAGAGGTATGGGAATCAGATGCAATATTACACTTATGCAAAGAGAGGATTTGAACCCAACAATTAACGTTATTTGTATTACTAAATTTAAATAAAAATTAAAAAAATCTCTTGTCATAATTTTGATTATTACTAAAATTCATGAGTTATTAAAAACTATATGAATAATACAGATTTAATTTAGACAGTCCAATTTTTATTTTTGATTAAAAAAATAATGAACATCCAATTTAATAATAAAATTTTTATTATTTATACAAATTTACTGTCCAGATGTATGCATAATAATTTGAATTTAAGATTAAATTTTTTTATTTTTTTATTTTTGTAATAATAATATTAAAAATAAAGATAATATCTAAACTGAAATTTTTAAAAAAAATAAAAAAAATTTGTGAGTAAAAAATGTTAAAATTGGATTGTTCAAAGTAAATCTGAATAGTCAATTTATAAAAATTTTAAAAAATTTTAATATTAAATTGGACCATAAGATTGAATTTATATTGTCTAAATTGATTATAAAATAAATTTATTATTTTCTCATACTTTCTATTTTAATTATTATAAAATAAAAAAATATCTGGATGGTCCAGATTGCTCATCACATGATTTAATTAATCATGCAAGTTAATTAATAATTAATAATATAACCATATACGAGAGAAGTTAATGAGGAAAGAAGTCTAGCCACTCATGTCACCACTTCCAACGGGTCCGGTTTGGGTAATACAATGTATTTTTATTTGTTCCATTATTAGTACGGTTAAAAACATGTTGAGCGAGATATGCAAGCATAAACAATCAAGTGTATTGATTGCATATAAATATAGATCAAAGATGCTTTTGTCATATATAATTCAACACCACATTACTAGACCCAAAACAATGGTCATATATACCAATACAATCAATGACAAAGTGAACCATAATAAATGAATATTGAATTAATTATAAGCATGCAAGGTGATATATACATATTTTTTTTTTCAACTGGCCCATCCTCCTTACTTAGCATAATGTGACAAAGTGAACCATTATAAATGAATATTAATATCTTCATTTCTTATTGGAAAATATCTTAGTACTTTAGTATTTTTGCATTAAACACGATACAAACACGCTCATTAAAATATAAAGTATCTTTATGCATGATAATACCTATATAGGAGCAACATGCTCTTGAAAGACCTTGGATGATAATCCTTAAGTTGATCTACTATATCACAGAGTTTTCCCCTATGTGTTCCATTTATATTTGTGAACTATGCGCCTTTCATTCACTATCAAGAGCTTAATGTCCATGGAAAATCGATGGCTGCTCTAGTACTTTCTTTGGTGAACTTCCCTATGTTGAAAGCTGGTGATCGGAATGTGGCACAGGAGGACGACCACCTGTAAAGAAACATGAAGGAGGGTAAAGATGATGCAAGTGTGACTAGTTTGAATGGATCCTTTGTGGATGGACTGAAAGGAATAGATCAAAATGCTGTCAACCAAGAGAAGGTGAATGTGAAGAAGTTGAGTTTAGGCATAACTATAATTAAGCATGAGAGAGGGGGATCAAGATACTAGCTTTGTGATCTCAGAAGAGGGAAAGAGGAGGTTGTGTGCCCCTTACCAATCAATTTTGATTGTGAAACTGTTAGAATAGGGGATAAGGGTTAAAAAACTGGAACTAAAGTTGTAAAGTTTGTGAGCGAAGGCAGAGGTTATTTCAGTAGTGGATTTGAGGAATGACTCTTTTGTATTTAAGTTCTCTAACAGGGATGATTATCAACAGGCTCTATGTGAGGGACCTTGGTTGATTGCATATTGTTATCTAACTATTTAAGAGTGGAGAAGGAATTTTGATCCTATGAGGAAGGAAATTGAAGATATGCTTGTGTAGGTTCGACTCACTGATTTGCCTTTAGAAAACTATGATGAAGAATTACTGGTGGCTATTGGAGACAAAATAGGCCATACAGTGAAGGTGGATGTGGCAACCTTGATGCAATCTTGAGGTAAGTTTGCTTGAATTGGAGTTCAAGTTGATCTGACTAAGGCACTCTTACTTAGATTTATCATTGATAATCATGAATAGATGGTAGAGTATGAGGGCCTTCACCAGTTGTGCTATTAGTATGGAAAATATGGACATATTGAGAAGGAATGTAAGGAGAAGATTGTTGCTAAGGATCAAGAGCAAGGTAATAGTGGAGGAGATGTAAAGGGTTCAACGAGAATTTTAAGACCTTGGAATAAGGTTTAGAAGCCAAGAAAAGGGAGGAGGCTAGATTTTGATAATAACGAGGAAGGAGGAGTCAAGTTGGGAAAAGGGCAATCAAGTTTATGGTTTGAAGGTTTAGATGTTGAGGAGGTCCAGGATCCCAATGAAGATTATATAGAGAAAACACAAATGAATATGGTGATTGAATAGCCAAATTATCCAAAAAGTGCCAAAAAGAGGATAAAACTTGGGAGAAGTTGGTAAAAGAATGGCATAAAGAGAGTCAAATGGAAATTGTAAAGGAAATACTAGTGATTCTTTAGCAAAGAGAGAGGTAGATTTAGGGTAATATAAGGAGGAATGATAATAGGAGTGTGAATGTAGTGGATGAGAAGGTGATTATAATAGAGGATAGAGCTATATGTGTTTATAAAGAGCCCCTTGCATATTTCATAGATTAGGTAGGGAAAAAAGGAAGTTTACGAGTGGAGGAGGAGGCAAACCTCTTGATAATGGTCATATGAGTGCTGATGAGGAATTTAGACAAAGAATCAGTAAGAGGATTTTGATAACACTGTTATGTGTTTGGATTAGACCAGGGTTGTAGTTTTCCTTATTTTTTGGTTTAATATGACCAAAAATATTTTGGTTTGGATTACAGACGTGCAAGGGGAAAGGAGGTAGAGAAGGGTGTTAGAATGATGCTGAGAATGAGAAAACTAGCAATTATTGCTCTTTAAGAAACAATAGTTTCTTCTGGGAAGGCGAGAGATTTTTTTAGGAAGTTTGGGTTTCAAGACCTTATTGGTATTGAAGGGGTGGATTTTACAAGAGGGATTTGGTTGGTATGGGATGTGAATGCTATGGAGGTGAATTATATGAGAATTCATAAGCAATTTGGGCACTTTAAGGTTAGATCTGGTAGTGAAGATTGTTGGGACCTTGCTAGTGCCTATGTTAGCCCAAGAGAAGCAGATAAAAGAGTTTTTTTTTTTAGGATGAGATCATTAGAATGGCTCCTTTATTATTGGATCCTTGGTTATTGGTTAGAAATCTAAATGATATTAGAGGCCTTGTGGAAAAGATTAGGAGAGCAAAGGTTAATTTGAAGAGGTGTGAAGTGTTTGATGACATAATTAATGCTTGTAATTTAATTGAAATGGAAACTTGTGGTAATAAGTTTACATGGAAAGGCCCTCTTATACCAAGGTATAAGTGGGTTTTTGAGAGGTTAGATCACAATCTTTGTAATGAAAAATGGAAATTGAGTTTTAAGAGGGAATTATTAAGGTGTTACCATGCCTGGGATGTTCTGATCATCATCCTTTGCTAGTAAGTCTTAAAGAGGTTGATGTAAGGCGCTCTAGACTATTTCATTTTAAAGCTACTTGGTTGCTTCATGAAGAGTTTGATAATGTTTAGAAGAGTAATTGGATGAGTAATGGTAGGGTATAAGAGAATTTGAAGAAGAAGTGGAGTTCTTGATGTGTGGAATAAGCAGGTGTTTCAAAGCATTCAAAAGAGGAAAAGAACTTTAATTGCAAGATTGGATGGTGTGTAAAAAAGATTAAATCTTTTAAACGACCATATGGGTACTTGTTTCATTTGAAGAGGAAGTTACAAAGGGGATTAGAATAACTGTTGAGGTAGGAGGAGTTGCTTTGGTTTTAGAAATCTAGGGGTGAGTGGAATAATGATGGTGATAGGAACACTAGATACTAACACCTTAAGACTATTACTATAAGGAGAAGAAATAAGGTGTCCATGATGAAAAAGGATGATGGAAGTTGGGAGGAAGATCCAGAGGAGTTAAAATATATGGTAGTAGGCTTTTTCAAAAAATTATTTATAGAAGAGGGAGTGTAAGTGGTAGGAAATTTATCTAGACATAATTACCTAATTATTGAAAAAAGTAGTGGATGTGTAGACCAATTTCGGATGGGAGAGATCAAGCATGCTATGTTTTCTATTAAGGCTTTTAAAGCCCCAAGAGTAGATAGATTTCTTGCTAGTTTTTCATAATGAATAGGATATTATTAGGAAGGGAGTTTTTAATATTATTAGGGATTATTGGGGAGGTATGAAGGATATGAAGTGTATTAATGGTACTTTACTGGTGCTAGTGCCTAAAGTGGAAAAACCTGAATCATTAAGGTAAATGAGGCCGATTGCTTTGTGTAATGTAATTTACAAATGTATTCCTAAGCTGTTAGTGAATACATGTAAGCCTTTTCTAAGTAAATTAGTGGCTCCTAATTAGATTAGTTTTGTACTGGGAAGGCATATTTAAGATGACATTGTAGTTGCTCAAGAGCTAATTCATGGTATGAGGAGAATGAGGGAGCTATTAAGATTAACCTATAGAAGGCCTATAATTGAGTTAGATGGGTTTTCTTGAAGGAGATTTTAGGGGAAATAGAAATGAAGGAGGAGATAAAGGAGTTAATCATGCCCTGTGTTAATATTGTTTCAACCTAGGTTCTTTGGAATAGGTCTAAATAGAATGTTTTAAGCCATCTAGAGGAATTCGGCAGCATAATGCCCTCCCTAACATTAACATTTAATCTTTTGTGCAATCTACCAAAATAGTTTGAAAACTATTTTTTAAAGGATTGAGATCCTAACATAAAACTTTTAAAAATCATTTACAACACTTCTAATTTTTAAAAATAGTAGACAACAAAAGCATTCAAATATGTGCAAGAAACCATAAAAGAAAATTGATTTTGAAAAATAAAATTAACCAAAAATGTGAGCCATACGCCATGGCTCATGCCACTGTACCAGGCATGTGGCACAGAGTCACTGGCATCATGCTCTATGCTATGCGCCACAGCATGTTAATACATGAGCCGTAGTACACATACTAGATTCTACTGTCAAATAGTAGATTCTGGTGTAAACTTCGGATATGCATTGCTTTCACATTTAGTGTCAATTGGGGTGATTTAAGCGTCCACACGAAGCTTGTTTCAAATCTAACTAATGATACTAGTTTTATTCAATCTGATACTCCATTTAAAAGTTAGACACCTAAGTGAATTTAATCATTTTAAGTCAAAATTCTTACTTGAGGGTCACCATTTGAAACCACAATCATTAGCCACTTTTAGGCCCTTGACCGCATCCAAAAGACAATTGACACTTGATTAAGCAATTATTTATGCAATACACTACACATACAAACATTTGGCCATTCAATTGCCCTTTTTTAATCTCACTCAGGCATAATAATACATTACTCATACTTGGCCAAACTTTCACATTTATCATTACATTCATTTTCTCCCATACACATATACTCAATCACTAGCCTGTAATGTCATATAAGTATAAACACATACATGAACCACACTGGGCTAGGATACAAATTCACCATACACATTAACATTCACAACAATATACACATGCACCAAATCCTATGGCAACTTATATATATAATATAAAACTTATATTTTTAAGTCATTGCAACCAATTCTTACAAAGGGCATTATGGAGAAATCATTATTCTTGGCCCAATTCTTTTCCTTTGCACCACTACTACCAAAACCTGAAAAATATAAATAATCATGGGTGAAATCAAAATCTTAGTAACTAATATAGCTCATTTAATATTCATTAACATAAATAACCATGTTAAAGTATTTAATTTAATTTAGAGCTTTGTGTTAATTAATTTAACATAGATTATGTATTCATATAGACTCCCTTATGATACCAAGCGAAAAGTAGCAATAATTCGTTGGGGACAATGGTATTGGCACGAGTTAATCTTGATTCTCCTGTACTAGATGACAATGAAGGAACTTCTTGTTATTTTTATCTAGAGAATCAAAAAAACGTGTTGTTGTTGAAGGTCAAGTATACAAGCTTGGTCCCACAATTCATCATCAGAAGATTCGAGGGGACCAAGTTAGGGTAACAATTACACGTTCAAAAGGGTGAGAATAATGTACAATTGTCATTTCCCACTTCTAAGTTCAATAATAAGCCAAGCAAAAGTTCTTTCATTCTATGGCCTAAAAATCTTGTGTCAAAAATTGACACAACATCACTAGAGGTAAAAAATAAATTAACATTATGTATTTTCTTTAAGTTATTTAATTACTTATATAACTCCTTCATTTCATCATGTTTTAATAGGAACCTAAAAAGCATTAAATTTCCTTGCCTAGCACAACTACATGAAATTTTAAAATATATGAAAGAAGGCATTACTATTAAAATGTCACTTGGATTCATGGCTATGAAAGGGGATATGATTTTGGATTTGATAAGACAAATCTCAAGGAGTTCCTAAATTTAAAAGAGCTAAACATATTATGGGCTAAATTGGGAATCTTGTAATTTTTTTTACTACTTTTTTAATTTAGTTTCATTTTATTTTCATACTACTAACATTTTGATCTCATTTCAATGATAGGTACCTCTATAATATTTGCTGTGCAATGGAAAAACAAAACACATTTGAATTTTTGTGCCCAGAAGCTGTGCAGAAAGCTCACGACATAGTACATAAAAGAATGACATTTGTGATAAATCATATGTCAGATATGAAAATGCCATATTATCTAGCATCAATTATTGATGGGCAAGTATTTTTTTTTTTATTTATGAATGTGTATTGTGTGTGGTGTGTGTGTGTTTATCTATTACTCATTAAATTTTTTATATGCTGCAGCTACTATTGGTCACTTTGTGTTATTTATCCAAAATAAGGTGTAGTATATTAGTTTTCTTCTCTAGGCAGAACACCAAGCAACGAGTAATATGGATTTTCAATAAGTAAGCTTTTATTTATATAAATTTTACTTCTACATATATTTATATTTTTGTAATGTTTTTTTATTTACAAATAATAATAGTGTAATAGTGTACTTAAGATCATTTATATGCTTACTAGGGAACGCAAGCAAAAATCATTGTAGAATGGATGTACCCAAATGTAAAGTAAAAACCCCTCTACTTCATATTTATTATTCTTTACATGTTTTAGTTTAATTTTAAAATTTTCATTTATTTTGATGCCGTAAGCAACCAGAAAGCACAAATGTGGATATTATGTTATCCGTTACATGTGTGAGATAATTCAAATTGAAAGTATTGAAAGATTACAAGAGGTATTGGTTTTTGTTATTTTAATTCAAATTCTTGTATTTAATTTCTTTAAATTATTAGTTGATTATTTTATTGTCTAGATTTTTGATAATACGGAGCCTTATAATGAGGAAGAGATCGATGGCATTCGGGATTTTTGGCTGAACAACTTCTCCAAGAATACTTTTCAAAATGATTGAACATATTCTATAGCTTTTAGTAGTTGCACAATATAGAGTGTAGTTGTAACTTGTATATTGATTGTGGTTCTACTGATAGGCTGTTTATAGCTATGCAGTTTTCATTTTATCAATTCTGGATGTACAAGAAATCAAAATAAAATATTTTAAAAAAACTTTTAACCACAATTTCTTAAAAACCATTGTTGAAAACCACTTTTAACAACATTTTTACAACGGTTAACATAAATAACCGTTGTTAAAAGACTTTTAATAATGGTTTTTTTGTAATAACTGTTGTTAAAAGTCTAATTTTTTGAAAAAAAATTGAATTAAAGTTTTACAATTTTTCAACGTCGATTGTACAAATAACTGATGTTGAAAGTGTTTTATGTTGATAAATTAACCAACGTTAAAAGTTTACTTTCCATTCGCATTTTTCCACTTTGCCTTAAGAACCAACATTAAAAGTCTAAAATAACCATTGTTAAAAGTTCATCCTGCAGTAATGTAAATAACCAAACATAGAGCTTATGCTACAAGATAAACATAGACACACAGTTCATAAGAGTAAGTAAGCAAACACACAGCCTAAGTTGTGAAACAAACATGGACATATAATCCACAATGGTAATACTAAACAACATGGCTTGAAGCCAGAAAAAACAAACACAGGTGCAAGACCCATGAATATCAAACGTGAAAACATAGCTTATGAATATCAACGTGAGAACAGAGCTCATGAATTAAATAGCTAATCATTAATCAAGTCGTGGCCAAGGGCTAACGGAACTACCATTAGCAACCAGTTTCTGTATAAAGTCCCTTCAAAATCCCTTTTCAAACATGCTAGGAAAAATAGACATTTTGAAATAGATTTTCATTCTTAATACCAAACTCACATATTCATCTTAAACATCAATTCAATACTTGTCAAAATAAAATTCATAAATAATGTCCATTTTTGCATTTATTTGATAACCAAAATTTTCAAAGCTAATCAAAATAATT
>NW_026555343.1:14428617-14487669 GCF_029017545.1 Prosopis cineraria | reverse complement strand
TTTTTTTTTTTTTTTTGTGAGTCACTCCCCTAAATTTTCTGTTTTCGTTTAATATACACTCCATCTGTTGAGTGTTATAAAATATTGATAATTGAATCACAATTGTCTATAAAATTACACACTTTTTTATTTTTGTCTTTTTTAATAGGTGTCTCATGAAAAAAATATCATTAATTACATATACCTCCTAATTAAGTGTATTTTGTAAAAAATCTTTTTAATTGTATCTTGAAAGATCCTAGATGTCATATACATTTTAACATGACACTTTAATTTAATAAAATGTCTTATATTATCAACGAAGAAACTATATATGTTATATTATATATATATATCTGTGTAAATAGTCATGTTTTAAGGGAATTTTTAATCCAGCCTCCCAAGAAAATTTTAATTCTTTCTCCTTTATAGTTGTTTATCAATTTATTTCAAACTAAAATACAGCAGGACTTGTACAAGTAACTTCTCATCTCCACCGTTTTAAGAATATTTAATCACAATCTGACGACCCCGAAAGTTCATTTTCAACTTTCCACCGACTTTGCCTCCCCTATGGAACGCGTGACGATTGTCTAATCCTTAGTTGCATTGACTTGAGTTGTATAGTGACAACATAAAGGATCTCCTTTTGCTGAAAATATAATTATAAAAATTTTCTGTATCTTATTTGCTTGCATTTCATTTCCTCCGTACATTTCCACTGTGCTATCATTGAATTGGAAAGTTAATAATGTTATCAGATTATTATTGCACTTGTATTAGTTCTGTCATCGGTGCATTCTTATCTTCGTTGTTTAAAAATATTTAATGATATATTGTATGAATTAATCATGCGATCAGAGGATTTATTGCATTTGTATGAGTTATGTTGCATTCTTATTTACATTGTTTAATAATATTTTAATAATTATTCGGGAAAAATTAAAAGAATATATAAGAATATTCTACCATTTACTCTCACAACATCATTTTCTAGCAAATTTTCTTCCGTTTTCTTTTGCAAACCATATTCTCTCTTTAAAACTACTCTATAATAATAAGGATTAAAGGACATTTTTTCCTCTCATCTGTTTGCTCAAAATCATCTGGTATCCTAAACTTACATGCTGTAATTTTTTCCTTCAACATTGGATCTTTAATTGATCTATAAAATTATAGAAAAAGAATTAGAAAATTACAAATTAATAGCTCATAGAAAAATTAATATCAATTAAGTATATAAAATAATGTGATCATTTATAAGTCTTCCTCCAAGATTTACAAGTTCCCCTTCAAAAATTTATAACTAAAGTAAAAAAAAAAACACATTGATTTATAAATAACAAATAACATTAGTTAAGTTATAAATTTCTAAAAAATGTATAAATCTCAAAAGTTAATTTATAAATGTAGTATATGAAGATTTTTAAAACAACCTATAGTATATATTTTAATTATTTATTGTGTTGTTGCAAACCATTGTGATCCCATTAATTACCCCCATTACTATAGAAATAAAATTTAGTATCATGTATTTTGTAGCAATAAAAAAATGAAACACCACGAACATAAAGCTAGAGTAGATAGGTGGTATCTCTTACATCAAATTCACAATTTAAAAATTATTTTCTATTTACAATTTTAGTAAATACACGAGGGTGGCATTTTTAAATGAAAAATATCAACAATTCTTGTTGATCAATAATTAAGTGATATTTCAATAATTAAATGCCACATTTACTTTATTATAAATTAAATATTTTGTTTTGTAACATTATATAATTATTTTATCATAATATATAATTAATACTTCCTCTATTCAAAAATATAAAGCATCTTTTGAGGAGTTTGATGTTAAAAAATGTAAGACATTTTTAGTCTTTCAAAGTGTAATCATTGCCTTTTTTTTAAAGTGCTTCTATTGATAATAACTTTATATTTATTATAGGGTGTTCAATAGAAATAAATATAAAATAAGGGGTTAGTTTGAAAGTAGGTAACTATTTTTATTGAAAGTGAGATTTAATTAAAAATGTCTTATATTTTTAAACGAGAGAGAAAGTATAAACTATCTATATATAACTGATTAACAATTTAAAGCCAAAGAGGTGGTGTTTCCTTATTATGTATTTAATAATTAAAAATAAAGAGGTGGTGATTTTATATTTTTTTTAAATAGATCAATTGTAAACTAAGGTATTTTTATAATTAAAAACAAAGGTTCCGTTTCCTAACGGATTTTTTATAATATTTATACACAGGGATGGCATTTTTAAATGAAATACCACAATTCTTGTTGATCAATAATTAAGTGATATTTTAATAATTAAATGCCACATCTCTACTTTATTATAAATTAAATATTTGTTTTGTAACATTATATAATTATTTTATCATAATTATATACTTAGTATAAATTATCAATTTATACAACTGATTAATAATTTAAAGCTAAAGAGAGGTGGTAAAGAGGTGGCGATTTTATAATTTATTTGTTTTTTTAACAGATAAATTGCAAAACTAACGTATTTTTAATAATTAAAAACAAAGAGGTTCCGTTTCATAACAGATTTTTCATAATATTTACTTTTTGCAGCTAAGAACTCACGCGGCGGGCAACCTAAAATTCGCCGCCATTTACAATTCGATTCCGCTCGTCTATGGGCTTTTTCCCTCCTCACCGTTACAGGTATTGAGAAATGCCCGATTCTACGCGCGGAAGGTGCACGTGTTACGCACTCTCCAGGGTGGCCATGATAGAAACGGGACACTTGGGGTGAAACTGTAATTAAGTGCCCATTATTATGGAAGTAAATTGAGCTTTGAGTTTGTGTAAAGTAAATGGAAGGATACAGCCAAAACAAAAAATCAAGAGGGAGGACGGCTTTGACCCACTTAAGCAACGTTTGAATTTAATTTTTTCCCAAAAAAAAAATAATTCAGCCAAGTAACGCTTTGAGAAAGAATCGTTGCCATTCAATATTTATTAGCTGAATTCATGGTTATCAAATTTCCAAATTGATTTTTTTGATTTTAACGTTTTTAGATTTTTACATTATAAAATTATGTCAACTCACTTATAAACTTTAATTAAATACATACTCAATTAAACTTATAAATTTTTTGTCAAAAAAAAACTTATAAATTTAACACTGAGTTTACTATTTCTATATTTTAAATTATAAAATTATATCAATTAATTCATAAATTTAAACTAGATACAAACTTAGTTAAATTTATTAAATTTGTCAATTTTTTTTAATTGAACGAGCTAAGTATATATTATAATGAATTCAATTCATAAAAATTATAGGACCTGATTTAAAGAAAGAAAAACTTAAAATGTAAAAATTAATATTAATAAAAAATATCAAAAATAAATTTCTTTATTTTAAAATTTTTATATTTTGTATATGATAATTTATCAATGTAAACAAGTTTAATTTTAATAATTTATAATTTTAATATATTTAAATTAAATTATGATCATATTTTAATAATTATCTACTAATAAATATAAATTTTTATAAATTTATGATTTAAGTTTATAATATAAATTTATATTTTTATTATAAATTTACTTGAACTTTGAATTTAACGACCTCGGCCGAATTTATTATGACGCAACCTCTAGCCTCTAGGTTGCCCGCCACGTTTAGTTCAAGGCATAAAGAACCTCCGGTCAACGCAAGTCTACCAAGTTATTAGGACACAGTTTCCACCCTTCTTCCTTTTTTTTCAATTTAATTTCCACTCACAAACATATACTTTTTTATTTAAAAATATCAAAATTTTTAAATAAATCTTACCGCTCAATAAAATTATTATTTATTTTTAAATTAATTATATTTTTATATATTCACCCCGAGCTATTAGGACAAAGAATTCTGTGATCATATTAATTAGGGGACGGGAAAAAAGGGTAGCCACTCTCCTAAATTTTCTTTTGTTGTTTTTTTTTTGGTGAAACTCTCCTAAATTTTCTGTTATTGTTGAACATGCGCTAACATTTTTAATTGAATCACAATCATTATATATATAAGAATAGGGTTAAAGGTTATGAGAGAATGTCACGTGTTTATTTTTAGGTTTGCTGTAATTATGTGCTTCGAAATATCTTTCATATGATTCTATGCTTCGAAGTTAAATTTGGGGTTAAGTTCAAGATTATTTATTATTTTTAATATATATAAATATATTATTTAGGTTTGGAGTTAGGTACAGGATGAATTATTAATTTTTAAATGTATATAAAAATTATTTTTTTACCTATTTGAAATTTAAATCTGATCATATTTGAATTCAAATTAATATATATCTATTTAAAGTTTTTATCCACCATAAGGATATGCAAAAATCTAAATTCATATGATTGAGTGTATACACACATATAAATATCCTGACAATTTTTGAATCTAGATTCTTTTTATATATAATAAAGAATTCTCATTATTTCTGAAAATTTTAACCTATTCAAAAGATGTTTGGAAAATTAAGCTTCATAAATGAATTGGTTAGAAAAAAATATTTTACATCTAAAGAGGATTATTATTTTTTATATTTATTTAAATTCCAAGATTATATAGTTAATTATGCAAAATTTACAGTTTATATATCAATCATATCATAAATTTGAATAAGAAGTTATTGATCTATCCGTGTGATGTTTGAAAATTTTGATCATATTATAAAGTGATATATCTATATATTCAAAATTCAAAATGATATTTAGTTAAGGAAAAAATAGATATTTTTATATATAAAATAATATATATGTAAAATAAATGAGTGATTACTGGTGGTATATGTTTTATTTTCTTTTAACTATATTTATCATTCAAAATTCAAGTCAAATCATATGAAAAGGATTAATCAAATTATTTTCTATATTCATACAATAATAAAATTATATTTTTTTTATATTTTGACAGGTCCAATTTGAAAAATAAAATTATAATACACACACGTATAGAGTAAATAAGAGGTTACTTATTTACCATATTTTCTTTTATTTGAAATTCAAAATAATATTTTTATATTAAGATTATAAATTGATTACTTGATTTTCAATTTCAATTTCAATTTATACATACATATACATATATATATATATATATATATTAATGATCCCCCTGCTTCAGTTGTTAATGATCCTCCTTAATTAATCAATTATTTTGTTTCGATTTTAATGATCCTCCTTGATTGAAATTTTAAAATTTAAAATTTCCTCCAACACTAGCTTAGGTATTAATTATAAATAGAGTGGATTGGATAGATATTCATTCATCAATTTTGATTTTGGTTCTTATATTTTATCCGTTTTTGAGACCACTGTATATTTAGATGTCTCATCATTCTTTTTTGTCTCTTAATTAATTTATATGAGCATTAATTATTTTTTATTTTGTTAGCTTGGGTTGTTTGTTTTGATAATGTTACTTGTGCTATCAATCCTAATGTGACTAGCATCTCATGGTTTAAGTGATTCATCCTGAAAATATGTTTTGAATTAGTTTTAGAAGATACTAATGTAATTTTTGTGTCTATTCTCTTCTTTACCATAGAAACAAACATGAAAGCTTCTAAGCTTCTTCCTTCTCAATCTTTCATCACCCCCACAGCTCAGTGTTCACAATACTGGATGAAGCACCATCCATAATAACTATTGCATCATAGTCCATCTCATCTTATTCTTATCTCTAGCTTGAAGGCATCTAAACATTCCCTTGGTGTGAGCAATAATTGACTCAACATATAGATGAAGACTTATTATTAAAAATACGTTCACTTCTCTTTTTCCACAACAGCCAACAAATAACCACAAAAAACTCCTTCCATTTCTTCTCATTTCTCCCAATGTTATTCTTCAGATTTCACTCACACTAAGCCTTTAAAGGAGATCAAAAAAGGATACCAGATCATACATTTTCAATGTAACATTACCTTCGTGTAGTTAATTGCAAATAAAATCAAGAAAAATATTAAAAATTAAAAAATATTTAGTTATTTTGAATTCATAATTAATCAATTGCATAAATGTTAATTCCTTATTTTGTTTAGTTTCTGCTTCTTTTAGTTTTTCCTTTGCAAAAAAAAAAACAAATAAAGGAGAGATTTTCATGTTATCAAAAATTATAATTTCTCATATTTAATAATATTTTATATTTTTTATCATACCCATTATATATCGTTTTATTTGGGATAATAAGAACAGAAAAAAACTATTTTTGGGGTGCAATTCTATAATTCCTATCAAATTTTTTTTAAAAAAAATTTCCAGTTAAATTTTGAATATATGCTAAATTATAACATATTCGTTATTTCAAATTATATTAAAAAAATTAGTAATTAAAAATACATTTCAATCAAAAAATTTAATATTAATGTAAAGATCAATGATAAATATTTCAATAATTTCTAACTTAATTATAATATAAATATAAATAGTTTTAATAATATTTTAAATGTATTGTAATTTTCAAATTGACAATAAAATTTTAATAGACAGTAATATCAATATTATCCGTGTATAAGTTAAACAATTTATTCTTCAGATATTGAATCTTCGTCTTCCATCATGTTACTGGAGGAAATGAATGATAAATTAGAGTTAGATAATAAGGATATAATGTAAATTAAGAAATTAATGAAAAAAATATTAAAAATAAAAAATAAAAAATTATAAAAAAATTAGGATATATTTGATTCAAACATATTTTAAAATAAATATTTTTTGACCCATGCATCACTTTATTATGTACTTCAAGATGTCTTTTTGTAATTTTATGCTTCATGAGATAGGTTTAGTTGTTAATTTGTGGGTACATTTTTATTATTTTTTAATTATTTTTATATATAAACTGAAAAAGTGATTAATGTATAATATAATTTCAATCTTTTAGATTCAAATCCACTTAATTGGATATTGTTATAAGCTCCTAATACAACATAATATGCTATCAACTTATTTTACATAATTATAAAATATTGTGATTTGAATTGCAAATATTTAAATTTGGATGAAGTTTTAATAAGATCTAATATGTATAATTATTTATGCTAAATATAATCAAATTTCAATATTCATGCATATTACTTTCAATTTGAAATTGGTAGCTTATTAACTCCAAAACGGCATAATCAAAATAAAATACTTAGAAATTTTTTAATCAATCATATAATCTCCAACTAAATTTAAAAATGATCAAAAGTTAAATCTTGATCTTATCATCTTTTAATCTATCCCAATAAACCTTGAATGTTTCAAATTTAAAATAAAATTATTTAAACAGAAAATATAAATAACATCATTTAATTAAATAATATAAATAAATCATTGAAATTTAAATATCGAGATGAAATTCATAATGTTGTTATTAACTCAAATACCAACCCGAATTTATTTTATATCATTAATCTACAATATAAAAAAATTATATTTTTAATAATTAAGAAATAACATATTAGTTCAAATGTTCACTCAAAAATAACAATATTGAAAAACGGTGTGAGATTAGATAATTCTAATCTAATGTCATATATCTAATATCTATATAATGTATAGTTGTATACTATATTGCATAGAAGTCAAAAAGCATATATTTTTTATATATCAATTTGATTTTATACTTTATGCTTTTTATATTTCACTTATATAATTTTTCAATATTCTTCAATTTTTATTTTTTCTTTTTTGCTCAACACATGTCAGCATAACATTTTTAATAAAAATTTGTGAGCCTTGCCTAATTACTCACAAATTTTTCTTCTAGCACATATAGATTGAAATACTTCCTCTATTTTAAATTATAAGACAATTTGAGATAAGATTACATATATCAATAAAACACAATAATAACACTTTATAAACTTATTTTTTTAAAAACAAAACTATAAACGTTTAAAAATACCCTGCACACTTAATTATTATGCTACAATATCATTTTAATTCTTTCTTTGCCTAAAAGATAATATTAAAAAAATATAATTAATGAAACTTTATTTTTCTCAAATTGTCTTATATTTAGAAACAAAAAATTCCTCCAACTTTATTTTATAATTCAAAATGGATGAAGCATATAATTTATTTAAACTAAAGTTGTTAATACTTAAACTAAAGTTGTTATTATAGGATAAGGCTCTAATAGTGTAAAAGTTTTATTTTAAAGCTTTTGACAAATGTTTAAAGAATATTCTAAAGTTAAAAGCTATTGTGTTTCATAGAGAGTTTAGTCAAACATTTCCTATTATTCCAAATAGGTTGAAAGAAGACATTGTTTTCGCTATCATTAAATCTTCATACATTTGGAATAATAGTCAACTTCTTACATTGACAAGAAACATGAGTCTTCTAGCAACAAATACTAGAGCATTTATGCTGGAGTTAGTGAAAAATCTGTGGATATTAAGATCCCAACTGATTTGTTATTGAATGGTTTAGAAAATCAATAAAATCCATTGTTGATTCGACTTTCTCACATTTCCTTACCAATATCTATACTTCTTCATATTTTAGATATATGGCTATCTTAGCTTTTACATTAGCTATGATTGAAGAAATAAATATGTGCATGTTGTCCCTACTCCTTAAAAAGAGAGTTATATACTTGAGCTTTAATAGTGTTGCAAAAGATGATAGGGATATGAATTCACTTGATAACCTTCACTCTACAAATTTTTTAAATTCAATTACAACATCAAGCCTTTTGTATTATAAAATAAGGCTTAAAGTGGGTGCCCCAATTATTTTTAATGTGAAACATTAATAAGTTTATGGGATTATGCAATGGCATATGTCTTATAGTCATACGAATTGGAAAACATGTTATTAAAGCCTAAAAAATGTCTGGATCAATTTCAAGGACAAAATATATGTGTGTATATATATATATCATGTATTATTATATGTCTATTTGATTCCAAGCTACTATTTACCACAACAAAGAGGCAATTTTCCATTATGTTGGCTTTTATAATGACCATTGATAAGAGCCAGGGCTAGAGCCTGTGTCATGAGGGTTTGTACTTATCTTCTTGTATTTTCACCCACAGCCAATTATGCATTATTGTTTCTCGTGTTTGAAGTAGGGAGGGTTTAAACATATTAGTTCTTGATGAGGATGGTCACTTCATGTATATAACTTCTAATGTTGTTTATAGAGAAGTCTTCGATAATTTGATCTAATTAATTATAATTTTTTGTTAATTTGCTTCCCACCGTATCCATTTACACCGTATGCATTTAGTTTTTACCATTTTCTTAACTTTAATATGCATATTTAATATTAAATATGATAATTAATTAGCCCTACTATTTATGAGATGACATGGAGAATATGTTTATTATAGGTTATTCTTTTAAGAAAGATCTTTCTATAAGATTGAATTTATTTATAAAAATTGTAGTATAAGATCAGTGCATTGCACGGGTAATCTACTAGTTGTCTATAAAACTACACACTATACTTTATCTATGTTTATCCTTTATTAATATAGTTGTCTCAATTAAAAAATATTGTTAATTACATACACCTCTTAATTAAGGGTAATTTTTAAAAATCTTATTAATTTTATCTTAAAAAATTCAAAATGCTTTATATTTTTTTAACATAATACTTTAATTTGACAAAATATCTTATATTATTAAATGGAAGAAGCATATATGTATTGTGTGTGTCTGTGTAAATACTCATTTTTAAGAGAATTTTTAATCCAGTCTCCCTAGAAAATTTTATTTTATTTTCTCATCTATAGTTGCTTATCAATTTATTTCAAACAACTAGAATACATTAGGACCTGTACAAGTAACTTCTTATCTCCATTGTTTAAGAATACTTAATCATATTCATCCGACGACCCCAAAAGTTCATATTGCCTCCCATATGGAACAAGTCGACATTGTCTAGCATTACTAGGAAACACTAATAAGGAATTTTCTCCCAAAAAGATATTGGATAGAAGTTGTCTCAAAATTTCTTTAAGAAAGCCTCTTCTAAAAAAATTAATCACGAAATTTCTCACAAAAACTCAAATAGAGAAAAATTTCAAGAGAACAATATGAGAAAATTAGAGAAAAAAAAACCCACTTCTTGGCAAGAAAATTTTTTGTCAGTTTAATCCTTGAAAAATGTTTGAGAAAAATAAAAATTGATAACAAGAAAAAATAAAAACAAGTTAAGTTTGTCTCAAATTTGCCCAAGAGAAGCTTTCCCTCAAAAGAAAATCAGTGAGAAGTTCAATGAGTTTTCCCAAATAATATTGAAAGAAATCTCTTAGATTAAGTCGAGAGAAATATTCTCTTGGCTTTTTCCAAGAGAAAATTTCTCTTAAACAAATCGGAGATAATTTCTTCCAAATTAAATCGAGAGAAATGTTTCTCTCATGACAAATCAAGAGAAAAATGTTTCTCAAATTATTTAAATTTTTCTCTTAGAACAATCTAAGAAATTTCAAAATTTCTCTCATATCTTTTTAAGAGAAAAATTTCTCTTAGATCTTTTTCAGTAAAAAACTTTACCTTAAGAAAATTTTTGTACTCGAGTGTCTTAATCTTGATCGAACCGTTAGATCGTGTCTAAACCTATCTCATTAATTAGCTTATGAGATAAGCTTCATGTGGGCATTTGAACCACTCTAATTTAAGGTCATATGTAAAAACGGCACATGCCAAAAGTCCATCATTTTGCTGTCAAATGACAGTAAAAAATTTAGACTAACGCACCACAGTGCATGACATAAAGGGTCAGGCGTGTAGCTCTGTGCCACATGCCACGATGCATTTACTATACATCATGATGTATGGCCCATATTTTGACTTGACTTCTTTATTTATAAGGCATGCAATGTTTATTATGAATGCATGTGATTTGCTTCCGCTGTGTAACACTCAAATATGTTGTGATTTCAATGGTTTTACAAAATGAGTCTTGGGCGCAAGCTTTTCAAATAAAGTATTTTATTACCAATTATTGTGATTAGTGTGGTGATTTGGTTAACCCTTCTTAATATTATGTGGATATTGAAAAAGGATACAAATGGTGCCAAATTGATTAATCTACAATTCAACCATAAGGATAATCATTAATATCCTTATTTGAATGATTTCAATACTTTACTCAACCTTTCCAACTCACATAAAAATACAACCTCCCTTTTTTTAACATGCCATTAGGTTTACTAGATGCCTCTAACTCATATTATCATTCATGAGCCATTAAACCACCATTAGTGACTTCAAAATAGCTCCAACCACTTCCATTAATATCATCATTAGCCATTTATAGCCTCTACTAACCAAAAACTAGTAAAACCATTAATGCTAGGTTAAATAATCTAAATCACTCCCATTAACTTTAATTTAGTTAATGGATTTGGATTCATAACTTATATAGACTGAAAATTATTCTCTAACTCAAATCTTAACTCAAATCTCCAAGAAAAAGAAAGAGAAAGGGAGAAAAGGAGTTTAGAAACCTTACCTTAGGTGTTTAATAGCTTGGAAATGCTCCCAAGCTTCCAGTTTAGAAAACCTTAGTAGAGAATTCTTGTGTTTTATGTCTCTTTTGGTTTCAAACTTTGTCATAGACTCTTCAAATTTTTGGCCATGTGCCACAATGCACTTATCACATGCTGCAACGCATGGCACAGAGAGGTCCTTCCTTTATTAATATCCATTTGTGCACCACGGCGGATATGCTGCATGCCATAATATGTGGCACAAAATCATTCCTTTCATATTTTCTCCCTCTTTGATGCTTGGGTGACCCAATTTTGCTTCAGACCTAAATTTAGGGCTAAAATCACACCTAAATAATTAGACCTCTTTGGCCACACTTCATTAATTAACTTAATTACCCTACCCTAGTTTACTAAATTTGATATTAAATTTTTCAATATATTACGAGGGGAATTGACCAATGCATTGACTTGTCAAAGCAATGTTGTTAATTATTTGACTTCATATGATGACCCTAAAAGCCAATGTAAACCTAGTTGGTTATTAACAAATTAAAATACACATAACTAAATTATGAGGCCTACTAGTAAAGTTTACACAAAATTCTATGCCTCTAGTCGTTTTCCCCAATAATGGTTCAATGAGCTAGTCTCTAAAATATTGAAGAATGATAAATGAGTACAATCACTTAGTAGGTTAACCTAACCTAAACAATTGCATATCAATTAATTATAGATGAAAATGAAAATTAAAATTCTTTTCACAACCAATATATGCATTTCAAAAGTTGCCTTAACCACAACACTGACGATCATATGGCCAAATCTAAACACATATCATCTCATACATATGATCAATAATACACACATGGAGTCACAATAATAACAACCATGTGGCAGAATATGAAATGTATAATCGATGTCAATCTTATACCCTCTTGATACCTCCGACATGAAACCGTTGGCTATCTAGTGACTATGTCCATAACTCAGACTAATCAAGCTTTCCACTCATGAGAAGCTAGCTAACTCACTCACTTGTAATCCACAATTTTTTCCAATACTAACAACATGGGGTGTCATACCCCTAATCTAGCCTTCTCATAAATAGGTAGAGACAAGTTGGTTTGAGTTTATTGAAGAACTAGTGGGATAGTCCTTAATCAACCATGGTACAATGGCTACCTCTCGATTTCAAGAATTAACAATTAACTGACTTCTGATTCCAACGAGAAGTTGCTATTACCACATAGATTTAATACTACTCCTTTCCCTAAATGAACTCTTGCCATAAATGATCATGTTATGCATACATTAACATATAGTATGCAAAACTATTGACAACCAATACATTATATCATACTCATCACAAAACCATCTCCATCATACTCCGCAAATATCATCATACACTATATATCTCTTGATATTCATATGTGTGTATGTGTGTGCATGCATGTTTCTATTCAATAGCATTATTAACATATCTAAAACATATTTATCATTCTTCATCATCTCACTAACATATTTTCATGAATAACACAAAAACTTGTCGAGCATTGCATCGAATATGAATTTACAACATTAACGAGCTTGAGATCATTCCTTCTAACATATAATTAATTAATACATAAAAGCATAGACTAAATTTTTCTTAGTTACTTCAAACCTTTGAAAGGTCAAAGATTTACCCCTTAAAACACAAACTTCTAAAGCCCTCCTCAAGCTTGAATGGTGCCAAATTGGTTAGTCTTAGGTGTAGGATGGCTTGGAAGTGCTCCACAACCTTTAAATTGCAACCCTAGTAGAGCAAATCCTTATTCCTTCATCCCTCTTTTTTCTTTTACTTTTTCTCCTTTCGTTTCTATCTGACTCACAAGCAACTTATCAAAAAAATTGGCCATGCTTTATAGTACACGTATCACTTGCCGCAATGTATGGTATAGAAAGGTCATTCTTTTGTTGTTTGCCATCTATGCATCATAACGGATGTACTGCATGCAGGGGCATATGGCATAGAGACTCCTTCAACTTTTCTCCCTTTTAATGCCCCAGTGACCCAACTTTGGTTTGAGCCCGAATTTAAGGCTGAAATCACAATTGAACACATGCATTAAACCCCTCTAGCCACATATCACATTAATATACTTAATTATCCTAATTAAGCTTAGTTAATTAGGGTTAAATTTCTGGGATGTTACACCTTGATACAAGTGTTAGAGGAATTCTAGGATTGTTTTGCATGAGACTATATGTAATAACCTAAGAATTTAAGTTAAAAAAAAGGAGGGGTAAATTTATAGGTTGGTATTTTAATTATAGTTATATTAATTTTTAGACAAATATGACAAGAAAAGAAAGCTAATGTAGTGGCAGCAGAATAAGTATTATTCCATCAAGTCTCAAGTTTGAATCTGATCGAGACCAAGGAGATTTTTATTTTGTTTTCCCCTAAAATTATGAAATTGCCCTCCACATCATCTGATAAAAAAATTTTCATCCTTTTTGTTTCTTTGGGGGTTCCAAAAAAATCACAAGAGAGAGAGAGAGAGAAGGATGCTCTGATCTGATTAATCCATGTTTCTTCCTCTGCACCTTTTTCTCTGTCTGTTCCGCCCATGACTGTCACCGACATTTTGCTGTAGCTCCGTCCGCCACTGGTCCGTCAGACTCGTGGCTTATGTTTCTCTTCTGCTCCTCTATTCCAAATCGATGAGGCTGTGTTTCTTCATTGTTGGTGTGATTATATGGGTGAGTTAAATGGCTTGCTTCCTTTATTTCCTTTATCAGTCATCAATCTACTCATCTTTTTGTGCTCAGCAGCAACTTTTATTCCATTGTGCACACAAAATTTTCTCTTCCTCCCCTATTCGTGTGTGTTAATTCATCTAATATTAGAAGCTTATATCTCTGCTCCTTCTCTTCGAATAACCTGTGTGTGTAAGTGGCTGGGATGATATTGTTGAGAGTATGATTTTCCTTTGATTTTCTGATGCACGTGTTGAACGTGGGAGAAGAAAGAAATTCAAATTGAGCTGTATAAATTTGTCTTGAGGCTTAATAATGATATTTATATGGTTCAAATATTTAAGCTAAATTGATTTGATTGGAATGGTTGATCTTGAGTAATTGTGAGAACGAAGTTGGAAGAGAAGAACTTAAATAGGATAATTGGAGATTAATATTTATAAGATATTTGTTAAAATGTTTGTTGGTAGAATTGAACTTGATTTTGAAATTTTTTTGATTCTTGTGAGAAGCAAAGTTAGCTTAGATGTGATTAATCTATAAATTTAACTTGAAAGTTGCAAAGGATATTTGACTATGAAATTAATAATATGCAATTACTGGAATGCTTGGAGATCGATAGTTTGTTGAGAAAATATTTAAATGTTAGAGTTTTTTTTTATGAGGGGATTGGAAAGGATGTATTTAGTATCTTGAAAAAAATGCTAATGAAGAATATTGTTTAAACAAAGCTTTGGTTTTAAAATTTCAAATGTATTATAGTCGATTATCGATGAGACTGATGAAATGAAATTATTGTACTGGCTGAGAGTTGAATAAAATTTTTAATATGATTTATAAGGTGTTTGGAAGAGGAGAAGTTTGATTAAAGTTGAGAGGAGAAATTTGAATTCTAAAAAAATTTCAAGTAAGTGAATAGTGTCCCAACTAATTTTTCAATAAAGATTTCCTTTACTATAATAGTACATTTGTTTGCAAAGTTGTTTTAGTAACGATGATATGGTTATTGAATAGTTTATTTATTAAACTTCTTTATTTTATGAAATTACCTTTATCAGTTTTGAAATGTTAGTTAATCAATATATACAAGTTTGGACTTTGATTATGGAATTTCATTCTGAAAATTAGGACTACAACCTCCTCAAATTTTTAAATTTTGCTTAGTAGTTTTTTATAAAATTATCCATTATTCATAAGTTGAGTTGGGAAAGACCACATTAGCAACAAAGCTTTCCTAACAAGTATTTAACACAATTACATGTACAAGATTTAATTTGAACTTGAAACCATTGGTTAAACTAGTACAACCCTTACCAATTGAGCCATGTGCTCGTTGATTTTGCTTAGTATTATATAGATATTATATACTTTCGACCTTCCAAAACTTATGAATGCTTTGTAGTCTATATGCTTTTTAATCTCGACCCTTCATGGTTGAATCTGACTCTACCACTTATTTTGGATATAAGATTATAGTACCATTTACTCTCACATTATGTTCTAGTAAATTTTATTTCCTTTTTCTCTTTTATTATTGTAAACCATATTCTCTGCGTGCAGTTTAAAAATGTTTAATGATAATAAAGCGAGTTCTGCTCATAATATTCTCTTGTAAACCAACTAGTGTCCCATCTCACTTAGTTTAGGTGGTTTTCATAACCTTCATCAGGCACTTATAAGAATTTCTTATGTCAAACATATTTTAAAATGATAACTTTAAAATTCATTTTAAATTATTAATTAAATTTACAAATTTTATGTTAAATTTATTAAAATATTTATTAATTTAAAATTATTTTATATTGAATCTATAAATTAACAAATGTAAGCCCCCCCTCTTTTTTTATTTTTTATTTTTTACCTGGGCTGTAGGTAGCAGACTCGAGGCCCAGCCCTCTAAGGCACATAATTACTTAGGCGCGAACGGGTTGAAAGTATTTGCCGCCATCAAGTTTTCCTTCGTTCTCCATCGTCTCAGGGGAGTCTTGCACACTTCATTTCCTTATCAAGCTTCAACCGAAGATCTACACTGTTAACAACGCAATCTGATTGCAATTCTTCTATCAATTTCGCCTACGCCAGCAATTTCATTGTCTGTATCATTCCACATCTTAAATGGTGCTTACCAGTTTCTTCCCCAAGTTCTTTTGAGTCGAAATTTGTAATTTTATTGTGCTTTCTTCTGAATTGCTACTGAGTAGAAATAATGTGTTATTACAACTGTTATCCTGACGTCATTTTTGTAATCCTTTGATTCTAGGGTTGTGGCTTCTGTACTGTGAAGTGGTTTTTACCTGTGTTTGAGTCTGATTATTTCGTTTCGTTTCTGTAGTTAGTTGATTTGCATTTATCCTAATGTGTATTGGCGTTCAAACAAAAGATTTGTAGTTGCGTTATGAACTAACTTATTGCAATCACGCGGGGGGAACTAGCTTGATGTCCCAATCAATGTTGAACACGATTTTAGTTAGTTCCTATCTTGAAGATGGGGCAGTTCAATACATCTATGTTTTTGTACAAAATTCTGAACAACATTGTTGCGTAAGTTATGATTCAGTTTTGGGCTTGAAACTGTTAACTGTTGCTTGT
Organism: Prosopis cineraria; assembly: GCF_029017545.1. Classification (NCBI taxonomy): domain Eukaryota; kingdom Viridiplantae; phylum Streptophyta; class Magnoliopsida; order Fabales; family Fabaceae; genus Prosopis; species Prosopis cineraria. Next base: position 14,470,902 of record NW_026555343.1, on the reverse strand, counting down.
AGAGGTGTTTCAGTGCAAAAATCAGGATTAAAATTACTGCAACACTAACGTTTAGTTTTGGGCCTTGAAATTTCTTTATAACAGCTATGATCCTGGGAATAATTCTGCAGTAGCTTTGCTGCACGAGCTAGGATTCTGTCTTTGGCTTGAAACTACTACAAATTCTGTATTAAAATTGCTGTGCAAGTTAGGATTCTGTTTTGGGCCTGAAGTTTGTGCAAAGTTCTTCACTAAAATTGCTGCGCATGTGGGGATTCTCTTTTGGACTAATATTAAATACAGCCATGTTTATCTTGGCCGAATACTGCCATGTTTTTTAGTGCTAGAATTCTGCACATGGCTTCACTTTGTCCTGGGACATGCTGCCATATATTTTCAAGATTTTTCCTTAAAAGAAGGCTCTACTTATGGTTCATTTTCAGTGTGACAAGTCTTGCAAAGGATATAGCATTGTTCTGTGGTTAAAGTGGCCATTCGCTTTGAAATTGTGTTTAAAATTTTCTTTTGCGAGCAAATTCATGGGTTTAATATTATCTGGGCAAAGTGCTATTCTGTGAGAGAAATGAGATAATTCAGTTGGCTTTCAAGACTGCCACCAGTCTCCACCAAAACCATTAGTTGCCCCTTTCTCGTGTTTCATTTCCAAATCATTAGTCACCAACACTTCCTGTCGTAGAAAGCTCTATGAAACTCTACCTAGAACTGGAAAAGCACCCCAGCAGCCCTTTATTACTTTCTGCCCAATGTGTCAAACCATTTACCTGTGCTGCATCTCCCTTTTCCCGGCACCCAAGCCTATGCCTCCTCACATGTACCTTATGATTGGCACCCTATCAAGTATCAAGGAATAAATTTGCATGGATTTGGGATTTATTATGAGGTTAAAATTTACTAGTTTTAATTGGGAAAATTGGTATTTAAACAAGTGGGATTGTTTGGGATTATCATCAACAGATTAGTTGATTTGTAAATTTGTATTTAGCTTTCTAAATTTCCCTTCCATTTTTTCTCTCTCCCCCTTGAGTTCCCCTATGAGTAGGGGAAGATCATCTGTACTTATGATTGGAGTCATGCCATGCAAAGCATCTGTAACCCAGGTTCTTCACGATCTAATCTAACCGCATGATAATTTCAGTGAAAGGTCAAGCAGCCATTGTTGCTCATAGCTTTAGTATTTCATCTTCTCTTCTATGTTTATTTGAAATTTCATTAGCCATCGACTGTTCTTGTAAAACATGGCATTTGATTTTGAGCTTTGAATCCGTGACTGAATTTTGTATCTTAGTGTTTTCAAAATTATCTTTTCATTGCTATAATTTAGCATATCCTCTGCTTGTTTGGAAGTGGTTTGTGACATTTGTTTTGTGCCCCCGCATTTCCGGAAATAAGCATGAAAGGGAAAATCTTGTAATTATTTAATGGATGGAAGTCTGATTGGTAGAGCCAATTCTTTTCTTTCAATTTTCAGTCACCTATCATTGAAATTCGGAATCTTCTTATTGAACATAAAACTTTTTATTAAAACAAAAAATATTCATTGCTCATTTGTTTACTTTACAGAATTGCACAACTTGATAGCATTTGTGTCTTCTCATGCTGTTTTCTATCATCTTTCTTCTATTCATGCAGTTATCGCTCACTGATGAGTGCACCTAGTAACAAATTCAAATATTGAGCTTTGATCAAATTACCTGCGTATTCTTGCTATCAAGGGTAAATGCTTGACTCTTGCCCATAGAGGTCACTTTAATCTGTACTTAGTGAGGCTGAGAATGGGAGAATCACAGCGGTTTTCTAGAGGGGCAGAAGCACTCCTTCATCTCTCTCCTGGATCTTCAATTTCTGTTGCTTATCATCCTCTTTTTGGTCCTCATGATGATCTCATCTTCCTAGAGCTTGACGAGAAACTTGTCCCAGAATTTCTGCATGAAAGGTAAGCAATGGCTGACATTAGATGCCAACAGTCTGTTTCAAAGGTTTATTACTATTTCCCTGCCCTCCTATTTCAACTGGCTTCGTGATTTTGTACCCTGTTCCAGGGTGGTTGTAAGAGGACAACCAGATGAAGATGCAGTTCTTTGCACTCAGTCCAAAACTTATTCTGTCAAGTTTGTTGGAACTTCCAATTCTGTATTCCTTGTACCACCAAATCAATCCGAATATCATCAACCTCCACAAGAGAGTGATGATCATAATCATCATGACCAAAAAGTTGTTGCATCTGTGATCAAAGTTGTACCTGGTAACATGGAGCTTGTTGAGGTTGCTCCTAGACTTGATAAACTCAGGTCTCTTCTTTCAGAGAACCCTTACAGATGTGATGAGTTAGAAGTAGAATATTTAGAAGGCAATCATGAATCAAGAACAGGATTATACAATTGGAATGACCTCGTTGGCAATATTCAAGCTAGTGATGATGAAATAAGGTCTGGACTACGGGAACTTTCTGCAGTTGAGATTAATGGGCATTGGAGATTAGTGGATGAGACTTATATGTGCACCATTCTTAGAATGCTTTTGCACAATTCAGTGTTGAATGACTGGTCGCTCAATGCTCTTAATGAAGATGAAATTGTGAATATTCTTGAATCAGATGGATTTCCAAGGGTACTTGCTAAACACTGTTTGCATGTATTTGGTGAGAAAGAAAATGACTGTCTGGGTAGCTTTGTCTGGAAATTGGATGACAAGCGAGTGTGCGTGCAGTTTGCAAGGGAGATACTGAGAGGAGGAAAGAAAAAGTTGGAGAGTTTCATGGATGAATGGAGGAAGAAGATTCCAGATGGCATGCAACCCACTTTAGATTTTTTGGAAGGAGAAGTTCTGACTGAAAGGGTTGGTGTTGAGACTTGGATTCATGCCTTTAGTGTTTCATCTTTGCCATCCACTCCGGCGGAACGTTTCTCCATTCTTTTCAGAGAACGGAAGAAGTGGGATTGGAAGGATCTTCAGCCTTACATCAGGTTTATATTTCATAATAGATTTACAGGAAAATATAACTAGTAGTCCTTGTAGTTTTAACATGTTTTGATATAGGTCCCAATAGTTTTTTTCATTGCTTTAGGTCCTCTAGTTTATCCCGTCTGCAACATTAGTTCCTCTATTTTTAAATATATCCAAAATAATGACAAGATGATACTAATGATGTTAAACACGTTGATCTGGGACTAATATCATTAATTTACACTAGGGTGGAATTATAATTCAACAAATTAAGAACGCTGTCCACCCTATTCTGTTTCATGTTTCAATCGATTGAATAATAATTCCACCTTAGTATAGATTAATGACATTAGTAACAAATCAGCATCTTTAACATCATTATTGTCATCTCATTGTCTTTCTAGCCATATTCAAAAATAGAGGAACTAACACTGTAAACAAGATAAACTGAAGGGACCTGGAGCAATGAAAATAATATAGGAGCCTATACCAAAAAATGTTAAAATATAGGGATTATTAGTTATGTTTTTCCTACATTTATATAGTACGTGATAGGTTTTATGTCGGAAACTGTCAAATCCATGGTTTTGGTGGAAGCACTCTCAGGACCATGGTTTTGCCGATTTTCAACTTGAAATGATATAGACTGATGGCTTAAACATCTATAATCCTTTTCCATTTGAAATTAATTCACCTTTGGAATGTTTCAGGGATCTAAACGTGCCAGGTCTTTCTTCAGAAGCTTTGCTTCTCAAATACACCCGAAGAACACAGCCAACTTCAGATGCAGAACCAGTATTCAGTGCAAGATAATAGTCTCGTGTGTACTGAATTGAATCCCCTTCATGCTTATTTTTATTAAATTTTATGAAAGTGAAATCGAGATATGTTATAGTTGTTTATGATTTAAGAAAAGCACAGCAGAGAGAAGTGGGGATGGAAAAAAGCTTTTGCTGCTCAACAAATCAACATAGTTCAAATGCTCTGCAAATCTTGCACTGCCAAAATATTATAATAGAATTTTATTATGTACTCTTCGGCAAAATTATAAAATTGATCTTCCATATTTCGCTAAAAGTCTGTGTTTAATGCTCCTCGGATCCTTTTTATTTGGCTAGAAGTTTATGTTTAACTAAGTTTAACCATGTTCCCTTCAGTTATTTGTTTTTTCAAAAAATAAATAAATAAATAAATAAAAATGACCAGAAGGAGTTTATATTTCATTGAAGTTTTGAAATAGGACCCACATTTGAAGAGCCAAGCTTCAGGGGTTCGGGCCCAAAAAACCTGAATATTTTACGGTTAATGAAGCCCGAAAAAATTGGTTGGGTTTTGTGATTGAATCGGCTGAAAGTTTTGAACTGTTTTTGTTGTTAGTATAAAGTAATTAGCATTATCTTTTGATAAACTTTTCTTTTTTAATATTCTAGTAATATATATACAAAAAATTTTTACATGTATTATACATATTATATATATAAACTAGATTTTTACTTCCACGTGCGTTGTACGGAAAGCATCAACTAATTAAATTTAATAATATTCGGTGCATGTTATTCATCTAAATGTGTAATAAATTTATCTTACATTTTTATAAAACTTTAAAATAAAATCAACTAATCATACAATATTTTTGAAATTAGTAAACATTTCAGTATTAATAAGAGTACTAAATATATAAACAATTGAAATGTTTAAAGTTAATATAATACTCCATTTTTTGTGAAATAAAAAATTCATGAGATGGTTCTAAGTGATAACTTTTACCACGTTTTGTAGCAGAAATTATTTAAGAACATATAAAATATGTTGTCTATTATAAAATAGGCAATAATTTGTTTGTTGTTGAAATGTAATGTGCATGTTTTAAATAGAAAATAAAATACAACCGTTGCTTATATAATTTATAATCAGCCAACTTCACAAAACCATGCCCTTATTTTTTTACACCACTTTGTTCTATCAATTGTTTCTTATGTTGGAGCCTCGTAATTTTATTTTTTAATTATTTATCCTCTTTTTATAAATTTTGTTAATTATCGTAAACATAAAAATACATGAGAATTAGAATTGCCCAAAAATAATGATTTTGATTTAATATGTTTGTTTTTTGGTAAAGATTTAGATTTAATATGAAGATCCACGTTCACATATTCTTACTATATTGTAATATATTTTATGGTATAAAATATAAAATAGAATATCTTTTCAACTTTCGGACAAGGAAAAAAAAAGATAAACATTTAAACATAAAAAATATTAAAATATAAAATGCAATAAAACAAAATGATAAAAAAACAAAATAACTAATAAGATAGCATAGAAAATAAAAATATACGGTGGAAAGCTAGGGAGATATTTTCTAGAAACAAAAAGGCCTCCAAGTTCCTCATTCACTACTTGTAGATGTCTTCATTCACCGCCTCTAGATGTTTTCATTCACTGCTTAAAAATTCATAGATTTCTGAAAGCATCAACTTCATTTGCAAGAGATGAAATTCCTATAATTTGAGATGGCTCGCAATCAGAGAGATGCTAGGAGGTGGGGATGAGACAGAGATCTTCGTCAGAGAAGATGTCGTCGACACTGGACCAAGTTGATTGAGAAGGAAAGAGATCGAGGAAGATGAAGAAAAATGGAGGACGAACGATGAAGAAGTTGGAAGAACTCAAGACTATGGAGTAGAGCAAGCTACTGCATGTCAGTGATAGGTTCAGATGAAGGAGATCTTCCACATATCTTGCTTCATCATAGTGTTCACAAAGAGAGGTAATATCTAAAATTCCTTTTCTTTTAATTTTTCTTATCTCCACTTTCTTTGTCCATGATTAAATGATTGATATGTAATTAGAAATGCTGGAATTATACAACTGATAGTGAAACCGATTGCTAATAGCTCAGAAAACATTGGATCACAGTTGAGAAGTAAAGCCCTAATGGCTTTAGTTAGTATGGGTTAAAATGAAGAATGCAAGGTCAATCATCTATACATTTTTTAATATTTATAATTTTCTCAATTAGTGAATGAAAGAGACTTACTCTTCTCGAAGTTTTCAAAGAATATGACAATAAGAAGGCATGTCATACTAAGAAAATTATTGAGAAAACAGACTTACTCCTCTCCTAAATACTTATTCATTTACATCGTATTTTATCTTTGCTGTGTATTCACATCTTCATTATGGTCATGGGTCTTTGAGTCTGCAACCTCTATGGGTTATACATTTTCATGCATGTGCAAGGGCCTTCCATCCAAGTGCTTGCATGGCAGTGTTTTAAATCTCAACATAAGATAATTTAAACGTAAGGAAAGCCATAAAGCACAGCCTAGTAACTCAATTGAGCCCCAGTGTGCTTATAAGCTATTACATTTTACTTTATCATTCCGTTATGCTTTCAAAAATTCAATCAAAGTGAAAGATATTTATAATTCAAACAGGAGAAAGAAAGAGAGGGGAAGGGAGAGAAGGGAGATTGAAAGAGAGAAGAATAGAAAGGGGCATAGAGAGAAAATGACAACAAGAAGGTGCACTGAATTCTTAATTAAATTATTCCAAATCATAATCTGAATACAAGGCAGGTATATTATTTGTGGGCTCAATATCCAACCTACTCCAATAGTCATTTCCTCACTAACTTTTCTTACTTCTATTCCCATCACTTTTGTAATTACAATCATACAAAACGTACCTACTCTCTTTCAAACTTCTAAGGCTTGTAACTTTTTTTTAATTTGCTTATTATGCATATATGTCTTCATATTTATATCTTATTTATGTAGTACATTTTCAGCCTTTTATTTTACTGTCTTGCTTCACTTGGTAAACACTTATCTATTGCCTCTTGCCTCAAGGAATTAGGAAAATCCAGCACTTTTAAGGGTCTCTCTAATGTTTGCATTATTAATCTTCAAAAGTTTATCCTTCATGCTGTCCTGCACATTTTTATTGTATGACTTAATAATAAACTGAGAAAAAGGAAGAGTTCATGTTAGAGGCCACTTTTGCGTTGAAATTTGCAATTTGTGATTTGTGCTAGTGATGCAACTTTTTCCTTCTTCCCTTATAAATGATATCTGCAGGACCCATATCTTCTTCGCTCTTCCCTCTCTTCTTATTTAGCTCATAACTGCATAGGGAACATTACAGCCTTCTTTATCTATTAAACAGTACTTCATTCAATATGCTTTAATAAAATACTTTGAGTTCAGGTGATGAGAGGTTCATTTATGTATTTCAGTTTGGTTTTTTTTTTTTTTGTCTTGTTAAATACATGGAAACTCTTATGTTTAATTAAATACTTTAGTTCCATCCAACTTGGTATGATATAAATATAGAGGAGATGGGTAAGTTAGTAAACTGTAAGAAAATCATAATAAGAAGCATAAAGCGTGATACATAGAAGGCATGACAAAATTAAGCATTCTAGTTGATAATAAATTCTGACAAATGAAACATAACTCAAGATGATTTTGAACTATGGCTCTGTGTTTTTTATTAGCAAATACAGTTAGAACACTGTTCATATGTTAATTTTATACATTCCTCTTTATTTTATATAATAAGAGTTTATATAGAACCTATAATAAAAATATTAAAAAAATTTGTGTGAGACCCATAGTAAAAAAATGTTTGTAAATATGAGACTCTTAAAAAAATAATATGTATGAGATTTAATATTTTTTCTGTAAATTTGCAATACATGCTTAGTATAATTAATTGTAAATCTTTTTTCACATCAATGATATAATAACAAACATTTCACACAAGTAATTCAAATAAAACTGTCTTTGTCAATTTTTGTAACAAACGAAATAAATTAACACATCAAATACAAAACGTTATAAATGAGTCAAACTAATTAGAGAGACAACATCTTGCTCAAGGTATTTAGAAGTACAATGAGAAATTCCTTAATCACGAAGCAAATTTCTATACACCCCTTTGTAAACAACATTGTTTGTTGATATGCTTTTTTCCTCTTCATTATCATGCAACAAAATCTTCAATCCATCTATTTTCTTGACTCTTGATAAAACAACATATATTTGGCCATATGTAAATACTGATTTTAATAAATATAGTCTAACATATTGCAATGATTGTCCTTAACTTTTGTTGATAGTCATTGCAAAAGATAGATTGATCGAGAATCATTTTCGTTTCATGTGGAAAGACCATCTATTTTCTAAAGGATTCATGTCTATTTTATAGATTAACACTTTCTCTGTAATGACCTAAAAAAATTAATTAATTAACTAATTAAATTATTTTTCCTTCCCTATTGAGATTTTATTTAATTATTTTATTTATAGCACATGAGGAGTATTTAGCCTAATGAAATTTGTACTAGTTACTTATATGGAGATCTAGAGTTTGAATCTTAATTAAACCAAATGTTAGTTTATTTTCCTTTATATTGAGAAAGTACCAAAGTACCCTTGCTTTTTATTTATAAAAATAGTATAATATTAATAATAAAATATGGTAGGGTAGTATTTTGATATTTTCCCACAAATTGTGGGTCTTGTTTTATAATTGTTCTTGAAATAGAACAGTCTAGTCTTCTTTTTTTCCGCCGCCATAGCACTTCCCTGGTTCTTCATCATCGGTCACCTCTCTAGCTCTTCTCGTTAAGCTCTTTTGCTCGCTATCGACTTGTGTTTCTTTGCTACTGCTAGTTCATCCGTCGCCCTTCTTTTCACCCATGTTCGTCAGCTATGATAGGGGTTGGGTCGCTGGAATTCTCTTCCCCTGTCATCGTTTTTGCTGTGTGTCAACATGAGGTGAGGGGTCTTTAACTTCTCCTCTTGTCGTCGTGTCTCTATAGCTGGAAGAGTTGAAGTTGTCGGACTTTTTCTGTTTGGTTCGCTGTTATTTGTTTTCTTTCCTGTTTTGTGGCTGACAGTAGCATGCCTATGTTTAGTTTTCATTTACGCTTCCTCCTCAACTGTTAGCATCACGTGAGCGCTTGATTTTTCATCTTTACTTCCTCTTCAGCTAAGGGTGCGGTGGGAGTGATAATTGTGAGCTGGAATTCTTCTCTTTTGTAAGAAAAAAAAATCAGCCTTTGGGAAGGAAAGAGGTTAGATATGATGATAGGAGATTAGTATTTATAAGATGCTTGTTAGAAGAATTAAATTTAATTTTAAAATTTCATCAATTCTTGTGAGAAATAGAGTTAGTTTAGAAGTTGTTAATCTATAAATTAAACTTGAAAGATGCAAAGGACATTTGATTATGAAATTACTACTATTAGAATTCTTAGAGATCAATACCTTGTTGAGAATGTATTTAAATGTTAGAGTTGTTGTGAGGGGATTGAAAAGGATGCATATTTGGTGACTTGACAAAATGCTAATGAGAAATATTTTTTAGTATAAAACTTTGGTTTAAAGTTTCAATTTTTATTATAGTTAGTTATTGATGGGAATGTTAAAAGGAATTATTGTACTAGTTGAGGGTTGAATAAAATTTTAATATGATTTATAGGATATTTAAAAGAGGAGGAATTTAATTAAAGTTGAGAGAGAAAATTTGAACTCTAAAAATTTCAGATAAGTAAATAGCATTTCATTTAATTATTTATTAATAATCTTTTATTGAAATATTTCATTTTTATGAATTATATTAGTTTTAGAAATTTTGAAACAATGATGAAGGATGATTACATTATGATATGTGTTTTTTTTTTTCAAGAAATATATTTCTAATATTGGTGAAAGCACCTTTGTTTATTAAATTTCAAAATTTCTTGGTTACACGATTAATGCAAGTTTATACATTCGCTATGGTATATTAATTTGACAAGTTTTACATATTTGAAGTAATTCATGCGAGTTTGCTTTTAAGAATGAAAATTTTATTTTAAAAATAATTATTTCTCTTGCATGTTTAAAGTGGGATTTCTAAGAGGACTTTATATAAAACATTGTTGCTAATGATAGTTCTGTTAGCTCGTGGCACACTATGGTTAAGAACTAGCTAGTTTGTCTCGTGAGCTTTGCATCCACATTTGATTTTGTGGCCTCGAGCCGCATTTGGTTACTTACCCTCGTGGACTGTGTATCCACATTTGTTTTTGTGGCAAAAGTCATGTTTGGTTAGCTTTACCCTTATAGACTGTGTGTTCACATTTGTTTCATAGCTTTGGCTACGTTTGGTTATTTACTCTCATGGACTGTGTGTCTACATTTATTTCATAGCTTTGGCTATATTTGGTTATTTACTCTTGTGGACTGTGTGTCCACGTTTGTTACTTGTTCTGTTAAATCCTCAAAAATTAAATTTTAATTAACTCGCTCATTTGAAATTCCAATGGTTTCAATTAACAAGTATACTATTTTGATTTGTGTATGGATAATTTGTTTTCTTTAACCAAGAGAGAATAAAGTGTTTCTAATTCACTTTCATTTTATGGTTATGATTATGATTTAAAAATTTATGAAGTTATGAATTATCAATTTTTTTACAATTATTTTACACAATTATTTGAGTTTATTATTTAAATTCTTTTAAATTCAACTTTGGGAATGCTATTCACTGAAAAAATTTATTTTGGTCTCAAATCCATTAGCTAATATTGATCCTGTCGCTGACCTTTAAAGGGCAATACATCTATGTTTGGTGGAATTTTTATTTGATATTATTACCTTTTGATATAAATATTTAAGTTTTATGTATTTTAACTTAGAAGAAAGATTAATTGCTCCACATAAATTATTGCTAGGATTTTATTTTAATTTATATATTGTTTGCTGGTTGGAAGGAGCTAAGCTTCTAACTAATTTTATAAATTGTGATAATTTTTGTGTTGTTAAATTTTCAGGAGATCCTATTTACAAGGAAGGTTCTGTCAAAATTTTTACAAAAACACTAAAGCTTTACTATGACAATTAGTATTAAAAGTGTTAGAATTTCTAGCATGACATTCTCATTGTTCTTCGAACCATTCAAGGTGACACCTTCAATGGCATTTTACCCAAATGTACAATCCTAATTTGTGTTCCATTACAAAGACCTTATGCTTGATCTATATTCCTCAACAATATCACAGGTACTCCTTCCTTTAAAGTAAGCTTGTGTGTAGGTAGGCTAGAACAATTAATTTTGTTTAGGAATTCAATTGTGTGTAGATCATCAAAGCTATTACTATCTTCAGTTGACTTACATACCAAGTCACAACTTAAGTAGTCAACAGGTTCACCAGGAAGTAAAGAGCACATGTAATCATTTACCTACTTCACACTTTCAATTGTTGGTCCAAGAATTGTTCTATCATTGAAGTATTGATTTTCTTAGAGGTTGTCTAATAGATTAGGATAAGTGGACTTCACAATTGCTTCCATAAGATCAGTATATCCAGTTATTAATAATGTTGTAGTATTTCAATTTTGGCAACCCCATCAATAGCTTCACCCAATTTACCATCACCAACATCTAGCAATCATTTTGAAAATTTCTTTGACATATCATGATCTTTGTTTGAAGGAGATGAATTCAAATGCATATTTTTTGTCAAGTTGAATATTGTGCAATGATTCAAAAGTGATGAAGAACTAATGCATGCATTCACAATAGGTGCTCTTATACCTTTTGGAATGACTAGAAGTATGTGATGAAAATCACTACCAAATAAGACACACTTACCACCAAATAATAACTCACATTGCATTATATCCTTGAGTGTTCTTTTAAAAGCTTCTATGCAGTGTCTCTAGACCATTGGAGCCTCATCCCAAATTATTAATTTAGTAGCCTGAATTAAATGTGCCAATGGTGAATTTTGTTTGATACAACACATTGATGCAAATAGCCTCCGATGGTTTCTAACAGAGGAAGGATGACATATTGCTTATACAATGTTCTCAGAAAGCTGTAACGATTGATAAGACTCAACACAAAAAGCTTTGAAATATAAATTATACTTTAAAATTAATAACCCAAGGAAGCTGTAACTTATATAACTCATTGAGCCATTTAGATTATTAACCACAAAACTTATTCCACAAACTCTTCTACTTGTGAGAAAATGCCTAGGTTCAGTCGCTTTGAACCAACCATGTTTTATGAGTTCCTTCAATACTAGAGCAATGAAAGAGTTACACTATTACGAATCTCAAGTGGCGCTCTGATCGTGTTTGAGGAAGAGGATATTGATACTGGTCATATTTCTATCAGAGCTTGGGAAGGAAGAAAAATAAGAGTTGGTTCTATACAATGGTATGAAGGTCGTTACCTTTTCTTTAGAAGTTTGTATGCTATTCTTAGGTGTATTGGTTTCTTCAACCTAGAATCGGACATTGCTGATAGTTGTGGGCAAGCACCAATATCATATGATACTGAAGAACTTAGAAGATATACTCCTCACCTAAAAGTTCGCTACCCAGAAATGATCAATGCACCTATCATACGCAACTTCTGGAATGATACATGGATGAAGATTACTCCAAATCTAGATCTGACAGCTGATCTTATGTTTCAACAGCATATTTATTTCTATCAAACATTTGTATTAGCTGGAACAATGGAGTTCATTCCACAATATGATGATTCACACAAAGATGAGGACATAACAGTGGCTAGTCCAGAGGAAGAAATTCATCTGCCAGATATATCAGAGAAAGTAGAATAAAGGAGTAGATGGTTGAATGAAAAGCAGAGGCATTGAGGTCCCAATTTCGTGAATGCCTGAACCAAGAAATAATCATTACCGATTAAAGTGCAAACTTGAACAATTTTGTGTATAAAAGATTGATCCACTAGGAATAACTAATAACCAAAGGAATAGGAAAGTGTTCTCGATGAATTATGAAGTGGTGGGGGAAGGGAACAAAAAATAGAAATGGACTTATTATCCATCGTACATGCAATAGCCCAAGAAGAACATGTGTCTCGAATATCACAAGATAACAAAATAAGGAAAAGACAACAGAGTTATTGTAGCTTAGGATTTCTAAAGGAAACAGTTATTTTATATATATATATATATATATATATCGATTCTGGTATTCTAGTATTTATATTATATATAAATTTTTTTAATTTTTAACATTAACCTGGGCTTTGCACGGGTTGATAAATTAATTAAAAATGTAATCACTTAAAATATTGTTAGAAGACAAAAAAAAAAATGCTTCAAAACATATGAGAATTAGTTGAGAAGTTATGGTTGAGTGGGAGAGAATATTCCAGGACAAGGGAAATTAAATCAGTTTTTGTCAATTTTAGAAATGATGTTAATATTATTTTTGTTAAAAAATAGAAATTAATGGTGGTGTATAGCCTAGAATTGCAATATTTTAAAAAAATGATAATATGTCAAGTTTAGAATAGTACTTGTTATTCTTTTATTATATATATATATATATATATTGCATACTTATTTATAATTTTATCTTTATTTGATGAATACATTAATTACTATTTTGGGTTCATGATTTTAGATTATTATTAGCTTATTTAAATTTAAATATTACGAAACTTGTTAGTAATGCTTTCTTTTTTTTTTTGGTGATTTAGTAATGCTTTATTTAGTTCTTATTATATTTATTTATTATGAAATTATTTGTCATATAAAATTGAAAATACATTAATTTTATTACTAGCGGTCGAATCATAATTTGATCGCTGTCAAGTTTATAAACCTTGATTTAATGTTATAAATGAGTTATAAATATTAATTTAAACAATTACAAATAAAAGTTCTAGTTACAACTGAAGTTTAGGGTCTATAATTTTTTGTTTTTAAAACAATTAAAAAACTCGTTTGAATAAGTTTTTTAAATTTGATTGCTTTTCAAATTGTTCTCTCTCTTTTTTTAAAAAAAAATAGAAATATCTTAAAATTGTTTTCCTTTTATTTTTTGATTTTTTAAAATATATTATATTTAATCATTGAAAATTACAGTCACTTTAAGTAATTATTATTATAAGCTGTCATATTAATTGCCATTATAATAACCCAGGAATTTTAGAAAATAAAATTTGTTACAAGGTATTTTGCAGATATTTTATAAATGTAGAGACAGACTCATCAAGATGTACTGGAGGTTTAATGGAAACTCTTATTGGTGTTTATTTTTAGGTTGCCAATTTGGATCTTAGTGGAACAATATGATTTTATTTTTCCTTCAGCCATCTAAATTACTAACATGCCCTTGATTTTTTTTTTAAAAAAAACATCAGATATATATATATATTATATATATATATTCATTCTTCGTTCTTGTGTTTGGCATCTATTATGAGAGAAGGAGAGAGCAGAGTTGAAACCTAGTGTCCTTCCTCATCCTTCCGTCAATTGCCGGTGACCGTGGGTATGTCCGTAACGCTACTAGAGGTCCGATTCACGAGCTTTTTTTCACCCTATTCATTTGGCATCGTCAGTTCCTTTCTTCCTCTTCTCTCTTCGTGCAACATCGGCATCAGGATCTCTCCTCTTCCTCATGCTTGTCATCTTTGTTCTACTAAGGCAGTAATAGCTGCTGGGGGCACGCCAATCAGATCACGGCCTCTTCTTCGTCTTCCCTTAGATGTGCCGATCTCTCTCCCTCTCCTTGTTTTGTTGACGCTACTGTTTGCTGAAACAAACCTTACACTTGTCCCTTCCCACAATTTAGCTTTGTCATAATTTTAAACTTATTAATTGATGAATGTCTGCTTATTAAATACTCATGGATACTTATTATATAATTAATGAATGGCTGTTTGTTAAAATAATTACTGCATTTGTCTCTTCCTGCAATTAAGCATTGTCAAAATTTTAAACTTATCAATTAACAAATGACTACTTATTAATTAATGAATGACTATTGGTTAAAGATGGCCTTACATTTGTCCCTTACCACAACCAAATTTTATTAAATTTTTGAAATTATTAATTAATGAATAACTGCTTATTAAATGCACATAGATATTTGTTATAATTAATAAATGATTTCTTGTTAAATGTGTTTGATTGCTTGTTAATTAATGAATAAATACGTGTTTAAACAAGTATACAATTTGAAAAATCAAAAATTAACAAGACAACATATATTAAATTTTTTTTCTTATACAACTAAAGAGACATAGTAACTTTATAACATTTTAGAAGATTTAATTGGTTGCCAAGGGAGGCCTTATTTTTAAAAGAAAAAGATTTGTGTACTAAATTTTATATATTTAATATATATTTACCTAATCAAATCAAGATATCTAAATTTTAATGTGTTAATGATATTAATATTGAACCTTGATTTTGATGATTATAGAATAAGATAAGTTTGTGTTTTGTAAGTTTAATAATTAAGAATTAATGGCTTATAATGGAATTGGTTATATTTACTTTGAAATTCTAACTCTCGAGTCTTATTCCCTTAGATATCTTTATTCCCAAATATATGTCTTATTCCCAAATAGTCAAAAAACACATAAGCTTTTCTTGTATCTATTCATATTGTGTTTCTCTTTAAAGATTAAGTATCCAACTTGATCTTAATTCCTTATGTTTTGTATTGCTTGAAAGGTTTTTCAAGTGAACTTAGAATCAAATTTAAAATCTGAGAGCCTTTATCAATTTTCTATATAATAGTCCTTATTCTGGAATAGCTCCTTTATTTTGGAATAGCTTATTCCTAAGTGAATTTCTTTATTCCCAAGTATCAACTCTCTTACCTCTTTAGAAATAGCTTATTTGGGAACAACTATCTTTATTTAGGAATAGTGTTCTATTCTTCAAAGCTATTTCACGATGCATCATTTCAAAGTTTTTTATTCAGGAATAGCTTATTTGGGAATAGCTTTTTTTATTTCCAAATAAAGATTTTTAGATCAACACTTCATAATTCTCTTTTGATATATGTTCTCTACTTCGAAATAATCTCTCAACATTTTCGTTTAGAATGTTCTTTGCTATTCCAAAATAGCCTCCCTTGTTTTGAAATAAATGAACATACTCTTACTTTGTTTTATGCAAGAAAAATAGGGGTTCTTCGTAACCTCTTCTGAATCTCTTCTTTCACGTTTTGAGTGCTTTGTTGATAATATAATCTCTCTAGAATCACTATAAACACGTTTATGAAGATGATGGCAAATATGAACACACATGAACAAACTCAGGCTATTCATATTTATTGTTTACCAACTCTTTGAGTTTATATTCATTATGAATGAGCTTCATTGATTATATATCAATTCTAAATAAGAGTACTTGATAGTAACACTACTACAGAAATGGGCTTTAGTGACATTTAAAATTTTAATTTTCTGACATTTATAAAATGCTATAAAATTTAATGTTATCTTAAATCTTAAGTGGCGTTTCATTAATTAATGAAACGCCACAAAAAGCTAACAACAGCAGTGGCATTTAAAAAAAAACGCTACCTCTTTACTTACTTTTAAAAATAAAAGGGAAGGGAGGTAGTGTTTTTTGAGGAAACGTCACCTCTCTACTTATTTTTTAAAAAATAAAAAGGAAGAGAGGTGGTGTTTCCTATAAAAAAGGCCACCTCTCTACTTAATTTTTAAAAAAATAAAAGGAGATAGGTGGCATTTTTTGCATAAGAAACGCCACCTATCTCCTTTTATTTTTTAAAAAAATTTAAAAATATTGCTTTTTTTAAAATATATATATATACATATATATAATTTTTTATATATCTATCAGTTCATATACATAATTTTCTTTATAAATACACAGTTAATTTATACAATAAATTTTAATCATATAATTAACAAAAATAAATAATCAATTTCATACTATATAAAACTATAATAAATTTAGAAAGGTCATAAAAAATTAAAGATAAAGAAAAAAATAAATTAAATATTAGTTAAGGGATATAATAAGGTTTATCAATAATTTTTGTAATATAGTTATAAAAAATAATACTTACAACAAAAATAAATAAACAATAAAATTAAAAAAAATTATGATTAATGTTTAACAAGTTTCTTCATCAATGATTAATAAAAATTATCACCATTATCTTCTTGAAAGTTTAAAACTTGACAAAATTAAATCATTTATCATTGAAAGCACAAAGATTAAGATCTCACTATCTATCCTCCAAATCTGAATAAAGATTTAGACCTAGAAAATTATTTTACCAACAAATATGCTTGGTAGCAAATTAAAAGAACAAACCCTTCAATAATGGAAAGAAAAATTGTGAGCTGAAGATCAACAACAGCAAAACCGTAAAGATCCATGTGTGTATATATATATATATATGGATATGTAGATAAGAGGTAATAAAAATGAAAAAAGAATCTGTTATTAGTATACACATGCAAGCAACCTTAGCTAGAGAAGACGACGAGAGCACTTTCAACAATTAGTGAATAGATAACTCATGGACTATAAGAGAGAAGAGTGAGTGGCTGGACGAAGAGAATGACTTAGATGAAAAAACTTAGCTAGGGTTTCAAAATTTAAATAAGAGTTAAAAACTATTTATAATTTTTAAAAATAATTAAAACTCACAGCGATGACATTTCTTCATGAAAGAAACGCCACCTCTCTAATTTTTTGAAAAATTAAATTCATTGATAAAAAATAATTTTGAAGAGAGAGGTGGTGTTTCCATCAACAGAAACGCCACCTCTCTCATTTAAATAATTTTTTAATATTTAAAAATAAATAAATAATATTTAATACTTATATATTTTAAAAACAAAATAATGAAAAAGGAAGAGAGGTGGCATTTCCAAGTTTGGAAACGACACCTCTCTTTAATTATTTTTTTAAATATTGTTATATATTAGTTATAAGTACTTAATAAGTAAATTATAATGCAATAATTTTTTAATATAATAAAATAAATTTTTAAAACAGTAAGAGAGTATAAAGAATGATATTTTCAAGTACAAAAAATTTGGTCTCTCTTATTTTATTTATTAAACGATGTGATATACTATTTAAAATTATTTCTTTAACAAATTATAATAAATAATTATTTAATCTGATAGAATAAAATATTAAATCAATAACAGGGCAGAGAGGTGGCATTTCCAAGCTGAAGAAATGCCACCTCTCTGCTTTCTAATTATTAAATAATAGTACATATTAATAATTAATAGTAATTAAATAAATTATGATAAAATAATATTTTATCTTATAATAAAATGTTGGAAAAGGAAGAGAGGTGGCATTTTCAAGTTTGGAAACGCCACCTCTATTCAATTATTTTTTAAATTTTTTTATACATTAATTATAAATATTTAATAAGTAAATTATAAAGTAATAATTTTTAATATGTTAAAATAAATTTTTTAAATTAATAAGAGAGTATAGAAAATGATATTTTCAAGCACAGAAAACTTAACCTCTCTTATTTTATTTATTAAATTATGTCATATACTATTTAAAATTATTTCTTTAAAAAATTATAATAAATAATTGTTTAATCTGATAGAATAAAATATTAAATCAATAACAGGGCAGAGTGGTAGCGTTTCTAAGTTGAAGAAATGCCACTTCTCTACTTTCTGATTATTAGATAATAATACATATTAATAATTAATATTAATTAAATAAATTATAATAAAATAATATTTTATCTTATAATAAAATGTTGAAAAAGGAAGAGAGGTGACATTTCCAAGTTTGAAAATTCCACCTCTCTTTGTTTTCTTATTAAGTAATAGATATACAAATTAAAATTATTAATTAAAAAAATTATAATAAAATAATTATTTAATATCATAAAATAAAATGTTAAAATTAATAATAGAGTAGAGAGGTGGCGTTTTCACCTCTCTACTTTTAATTGTAAAAAAATATTAATTTAATGAAAAACAAGAGGGTGGCGTTTTTCCCTTTTTGAAACGCCACATCTTATTATTTACTAAAATTATAAGTAGAAAAAATAATTTATAAGCAGTGGCATTTGAAATAAGAAACACCACCTCTCTGCTTTGACTTTAATTTTAGTGGCGTTTTATTTTTTGTTGCTACAAAATGCATGTTATTAAATCTCATTTCTGTAGTAGTATAACTATTTATTATCAAACATACTCTATTTTTCCTTATCATAACAGAGCATCTTAAACTCCGAAAATTTAAGTGGGATGGACTTTAGTATAAGTTTGGGATTGTATTGTGGTTACCAAGAGCCCAACTTAATCTTGATGGAGTTAGTAGAAAAAATCTCAAGGATTACTTGAAGATTAGGCGTAGGCTCAAGCGGTTGGAGTTGAACTAGGATAAATATCTATGTAAACCTCTCTTCCTTTCTCATCAGTGTTTGGTGAGATCATTTTAAACTCATCTCCTTAATTTTTATTATTATTTTTAGCTAAATTTTTATGTAGCCCAATTCACCCCCTCTTAAGTGAACTTTCAATTAATAATAAGATTTTGTTATACAAGAAATAATCTATAAAAAATACACTTATCTTGATTTAATTAGAAAGAAATATATTAAATATATAAGATTAAGGACATGTTTTCATTTACAAAAACCAAGTGGATTATAATCTTTTCCCATCCAATTTAATCATTGATCATAATGTTTTAAGGTTAAAGGTTATTTTTATTTTTGAATTATACACGAAAGGTCACAAATGCTCCTAAACTTAACTATGGATCAATTTTATCCCTTAACTTTGAAGGTTACCTTCCTCATCACCCTGCTATTTTTTCATCATTAGTGGACTCTACATTATTTTTTAACTTTTTTTAAGTGAAGGGTCATTTTTATTTCTAAACTATATTTGAAAGGTTATAAGTGCCTTTTAAACTCAACTTGAAGTTAATTTTGTTCTTTAACTTTGGAAATTTAATCTTTAGTGCCCCTGGGGTTACCTTTTCTGTTAAGTGGTTCTTGCATTTTAATTTTTTAGTACTTTTATTAAAAAATATTTAATAGTGTGCCCCACAGTTTATTTTTAATATTTTTTATAATATCACTCTCTCTCATCCCACTCTCCATTCTCTCCCTCTCTCTTCTTCGTCTTCTTCTCTGTCTAAGAACCAGTACCGCCAAACAAGACCTTAGAACCTCTTGCCGACTCTACCAAAAGTGAAGCGAAGGAGCCCCAATTTCATGCTCTCCCTATTCCATTAAGGGTGAGCACTCTTCTCCACAAGGAGCTTCGGTTTAAGCATGCCATTGTCGGGAGCGAGAGGAAGCCAAAAGCTTCAGCCCCTACTGGTGCTTCCACTGATGGCAACAATAATGGAGGTAGCAGTATTGGCGTAAAAAATAATCGTGACAAAGATAGAGATACTATCGGTGATGGTGATGGAGACTGTGTTAACGACGTCGACGATGAGTGCGATGGTGATGGAGATGATCCCTTACGCGGCACACTTGCTGGTTCCTTTCCAGGCGAACTTGCTAGCGCTTCTGAAGGTGAAGGTGAAAGTTCAATGTCTCCAACCAGTAATGATGATCCATTACAGGACTCCTTTTGCCCAGGCCAATGAATTGTGGGAGAAAGGGAGAGAGGGAGGAGAGTGACAGCAATATTTTTTAGAGCTAAGACTAGGAACAGACGAAGCTTGCAACATGTAGTAAGATGTAGCTCCATGTATAGACCCCATTCAATTACACTCCTCGTACCACCCCGCCTCCTCCTCCAACTCACGTGCATGTTATGTGCCGAGTCTTTAATCTCAACCGCCGATATCTAGCTTCGTGCCGTGAGAACAGAGAGAACTGAACATCTCTGTTTCTAACAGAAAAAAACAGCGAAGAATAAAGACAAAAGCTCCGGAGTACAAACCTTTCGATGAAGCCTCCAGAGTTCAAACTTGCTTTCGAGCAACCACCTGGTTTCTATTTAAGGGAATGAGAATTGTATTGCTCATCATTTTACTTTCACATAATTGTTTTCAATAAATAAAGAGTGAATCAATACACAGTAGACAATGTGCATGTAGGAGGCAACTATAACTCCTTTCATTGAGGGCTCATTGTGTTTTTCGAGACAAGAATAGAAGAGATGAGTGTATTCATTCTTCAACTTTCAGCCTTATCTTAATGTTTTCGCATGCACATGCCTTCCCACTTCACAAATCCATCACGTTCCTACATTTATAAAAAGAAAGGAAAAGGAAACGGAATCATAAATATAAAAGACATTGATATATATATATATATATATATATAAGTAGTAAATAAATAACAAAGTTCTCGCATGCACATGCATTCATGAACGACAATCGTGATGGAGGGGAGAGAATGATAAGGAGGAGATAGAGAGAGAGAGGAGAGGAGAGAGAGAATGAGAGAGATCGAAGGGGAGAAAATTTTTTATACTATAAAAATATTTAAAAAATGGTGGAAGGAGAGAAGAAAGGGCAGGGGGGAGAGAGAGGAAGGAAAGGAGAGAAAGAAGGAGAGAATAAAAAATATTTAAAAAATATGTTGGGCAAAGGAGAGGATAAAAAATATAAAAAAAAATATGTGGGGCTCATTATATAATATTTTATAATAAAAACATTAAAAAATAAAAAAAAGTGAGCCCAACAGAAAAAAAATTGACAAAATAAACATTAGAGTGATAAAAGAAAAAATCCAAGGTTAAAGGATAATAATGACCTATAATTAAGTTCAGAATTATTTGTAAATTTTCATAAGCACCTTAAGAATATGTTTGACATTTAATTTTATTTTTTATTATAAAATACTTAAATTGAAGGATAAAACTAACCTTTTGAATAAAAGTGAAGGGATAAAAATAATACTTAACCTAATAAAAATATTAAAAGATAGTGAAACTCAATGATGATTAACGAATGTTTAGTGTTTTTAATGTTAGGATAATGATAAAAAAATCTTTAAAATTAAAAGATAAAATTAATTTATAATTAAATTTAAAAATATTTATAATTTTTCATGTACAATTAAAATCTTTCAAAGAATGATTTTTAACCCCAATGTTTTACCTAAATTATACGAAGTTACCAAAATGGCCTCTGAAAAACAGCATGAGATGTTTTTTTCCCTTTCTCTTCCTTTTCATCTTGGATCCGCTGCAAATCGCGAGAGAGAGAGAGAAAGGGGGGGGGGTTCGACTGTTCGAGAACGTCTGCTCCGTCCTTTCTTCCTCTTCCCGTCGTCGGCGTGTGTGCAGCTGTCATAGCTGCCGAATTCTTCTCGTTCTCTGTTCTGTTTCGCATCAGCAGATACTTCTTCCTCGATTCGGTGCTGCCCATTCTTCCGTCACGTCGTCCGTCTGTCACTAGCACTGCAGAGCGCCATTCAGCTTGTGAGTTCTCCTTCTCCCCTGTTCGCGTCGTCTCCTCACTGGTGCGGGTGAGGTTTCGTTTCTTCATCCTTCTTCCTCTGTCACGATCTAGTGTTGGGTTCTTTAAAAAAAGAGTGGGGGTCCATGTTAAATGCTGAAATTATGGGTTGATTATTATTGTCTCTTTTCAGCTGCCGTGAGTGAAGTATAGGAGATGCTGGAATCCAAGCAAGCTAAAATCTAAGTTCAAGGAATTCTTTTTTGAATGGGTGATTTCACTTCAGTTGCAGTAAGGAGATGGGTTTTGATGTTAAAGATGGGTTTAGATTTGGTTTTCTTGAGTTTAAATTAATTTCGATGGGGAATCAAATTTGAAAAGCGTGGCAAATTTAAATATTGATGTTTGGAGATTGTTGGGCATGGTTTGGAAATTTTTGCACACAATGTGATCGCTAAAAGATCTTAAGAGGAAATCATATCTCAATTGAGCAATTAGCTACGGCTAAAGTTGTATGAAGAAACTTTAATGCATAAGTGTTGGTGTTCTGGGAACTATGAATTATTTTAGTTGATTGCGGTCGTGTTAATGGTGGATGAGGGTCTATTAAATTTATATGAAGTCTATTAAAATTCTTTACATATTTTTACAGGGCGTTTGGAGAAAGAAAAACATGATAAAAGTTGTAAGGAGTGAATTTAAAACTTGGGGGCCCATCGTATCTTTTGCGTATTGAATATTATGTTAATTAAACCACTCTGGCTAGTGAAGTTATAATATGTATAGTGAAGGATAGTTAAATTACAATATGTGGATGTACATTTCTTTACAGAATATGCTTTGACAGCTGACAAAAACGTTTTATTATAAATTCTAGTAATCTTTTATTTGATAAAGACAATCAAGTAATTTCAATGTTGTTTTTTACATGTGGAAAATTGATGTCAAACTCTTCTTTTAAATTTGTCATGAACTTAGAGTGGAAATGTGTCTATTTGGTTGTTGAATATTAGCCTCAGCTGATTTAATAAGTTTGGGTAGATTCTTAGACAAGTGTAGATTTAAATTAGTTACCTTTTTTAAATTATGTCCATCTTTTTATATTTACTTTTATTTTTTTATTATCTAAGGTATCTCCACAATTGATCGTTGTGAGAGGTGAGACTAATTTTTTAAGAAATCTAAGCGTTATTTAAGGGGTTATCATATTTCAATGATTATATTTACCTTTATTTAATAAGTTATTTTACTTAAAAATAATTTATTTATTGAGGGTATTTTTAAACAAAATTAACTATATTTTAAAATATTAAAAATATCTTACATTTTTTAACGTTTAATTTTTTTAAAAATATTTTATATTTTTAAATGGGTGTATATATATTTTTTAATTTGGCCTCCCAACCCTCTAAGTTTTGGTTCCACCCTTGCTTACATTATTGGATATTTTGGTAAAATAAATTATTCTACCTTTCAAAAATATACTATGTTGGATGGAAAAAAAAGTTTATACAAGCTTAAACAATATTTTTCCTTTTTTTTCTCTTTTTTATTGGGCTCAGTATTCTAAAAAACTTGGGGATATTTTCGCCTCCCACCTAGACTAATTTGAACTCTTTCTATATGAGATCATGATTATCAATAGCAGTGCCATAGGTACTTTAAATGCTTGTGATATATTTATTTAACATGATTATATATTTTAAGAATTGAACTCGAGATTTTAAGATAAACTGATTCAACTCTTTGATCAGTTGAATCAAGTAACAAGTTAGTTTAATTTTTGTGAACGCTATTCTCAAGTTTATTCATGCAATTTCAAGTCATATTTAATTTATTATTTACTAGACTATACGTTCACATTTATCTTTAAAACTTTAAGTTGTATTTGATTCGTTAGTTATCCTTTGAGTGTTGATGTGTTTGAAAGTAATACTTTCTTTAGTTTTTATTATATTGATTTATTATGAAAATATTTGTCTTATAAGATTGAAAATATATTAATTTTATTACTTGTCCAATCATAATTTGATCACTATCAAGTTAATAAACCTTGGTTTATAGTTCCAAATAAATTACAAACATCAATTTAAACACTAACAAAATAAAAATCCTAGTGATAATTGAAATTTAGGGTCCATAGTCTTTTGTTTTTGAAAAACAAAAATTAAAAATACTCATTGAAATAAGCATTCTAAATTTAATTATTTTTAAAATTGTTCTCATTTTTGTTTTTTTAAAAATATAAATATCTTAAAAATTTTTTTGTTTTATTTTATATTTTTAAAATATATTATATTTAATTATTAAAAATTATAGTCACATTCACCAATTACTATCATAAACTATTATTATTAATTGCCACCAATTTTTAGTTATATAATTAATTTTTAAATTAACATAATTAAATGGATTTTTTTATTCTGTTTTAAAAATTAAAAAAAATGTTGTAAAACAGTTTTTAAAAATAAAAAATAAAACAAAAACCAAACAAGTCTTTAAATACCTTATTTGTAATTGAATATATATTGTAATTAAACAAGTATTTAAACCAAACAAAAACTAAACAAAAACTATGTTGTAATTATATGAATAAATATTCTTAACTCATTTTTGTATCATTAATTCAACTTTTTGAAATATAACTGTAATTTTTTCAATCATTTTTGCTCCATTACCAATGATAATTACTTAAAAATTGACTAAAAATATGAAAAATGAGTAATTTATGCGTGAAGTACGCCAATTTCATGAGCAACAGCAAAAGTGCAGGCCCATCAAAAGTCATGGGCTCACTCTGTGAGAAGCTACAATGGTTTAGGCGGGAAACCGTGAAATTTTCATTCGCTTCCCTCTTCACTTGCAAACTGAGGGGGGACATGGCCAGATGGGGAAGCCAAACGTTGCGCTGCCTTCTCATCGTTCTTTCTTCATTCTTGGGGCGTCTCCATCCGTCTTCTCCGTCTCAGAGCTCGCGTGCGTCCCCTACTTCGTTGTGCTCTTGAATCAGGTGCGTCGCCTTTCTATTTGCCTTCTTTGTTCTGGTATGGTTCTTTGTACCCTTTATTTTGGTTCCCTTTTATGGTTCTTCGTTCTGGCTCCGCTCGTTCTGGACTCTGATATGGTTCTTTGTTTATTTGTTCTGACTTGGTCTTTGTGCTTTCCTTGGATGCTAGTCGCTCACTTTGGGAACATTTCCCCTATCCCTATTCTTTTCCCACTTGCCCTCTTGCTCTTCTTCTCACGCTGCTTCGACTGGTTCTCCTTGGAAGCGGAAGATTGTTGCTGTTGCTGCTATGGAGAGGTCGGGTATCGTCCTCTCCGTCACTGGTGGCGATTTGCGTCGATTCCCCACTTCAGGATGGAATGCCTTGAAACTCCCGGCTTGTTTGGTTGAATGGAATGCCCGAATGCAATGCAATGTTTTTATCAATGCAATGTCTCATTCTGGTTGCTGATCATTGTGGCTTTTTTTTTAAGAGCTATTTTTTGAGAAAGGGTTGTTATATTCTGGTTGCTAATTTCTCTTCGCCGCTCTTCTATTTTTCTTGCTAGCATTAGTCGCACCGCCGTGTACCTGAGATCCAGATTCGGTGGGATTGAGCATCGCACAAGTGGCCGTTGCCTCCATTGCCATTAATTTCCACACAAGTGATGCTTGCTTTGCCTCATTCCCGTTTCGTGGGGTCTTAAGCCCTTCAATTTGATATAGTGACTACTCTGTGTTCCCTCTACAAGGTAGCATTCTTGCACTGATGGAGAACCCAGCTTTCATTTTTCATGTTATTACACTTTTGAAGCTGTTTGATTTTGGTTCTGTGTAAATGTTCGTTTCTGAGTTGCTTCCTTCTTCTGATTCTTTTCTTTTAGTCCTGAATTCTACTTTATTTTTGTAATTTGACTCATCTTAAGGTGGCCTTGCTTGCTCATAATTAAAATCAGTACTTCTTTAATTTCTTTCTTTCTTTCTTTTATGCCATTCGTGCTGAGTAGTCTGATGTTCCGTTTTTGCTCTGGGTTTTCATAGTGCAAAAGCTTTGTATATCTGTCCATGCCTCCTAGGAAGAAACCCAGCTCTTCTAAGAAATCGAATCTGAGCAGCCAGGCTCAGCCTTCTAAGTTCGGCATTCAGCATTTTTTTGAGCGCCACACCCAGAATGCTCTTGTAGCCTCTCAGAAGCAGCCAAAAAATGATCCAGCTGCGAACCGTCCCATTTCTGCTCCCCAAGATTCCAAGTCTGTTGCATCTCCTAACTCTCATATTCCACCTGTTGCTGGGTCGCAAGCTGTCGCTCCAAACAATTTAGATTCCGTTCTTGCTAGAGCTGAAAGTAAATTGAACTCAGACTTGGCTGGGCCAAAAATTGAGAATTCAGAATCGCAAAAGCGTAAAGACACCCCGCAAGTTGGAGCAAATGAATTCAATAACGTTTCGCAGGATACTCCTTCAGAGAATTTGTTAATACCAGGGTTTGATGCTGTGGAAAATCTCCCTGAGGCGTCTCCGGAAATTTCCAAGATTGTGCCTCATAAGCGCTTTAAGTTCTCGCCTGGGATGGTATTTGCTTTAAACGATGTTTTAGACCTTTTTTTTTTTTAAAAAAAAAACAATTGATCATTTCGCTCCCTTTCTCCTAATTATTAAACGGATTGTCGGTTCTCAGTTATTCAAAAGTATCACTTAAATCCAACAGGTTAGGACTCAGTTGGGATAGCTAATCAGTTATGGAAATTCGAAGTTTATTTTCCGAGAATACATTCTCAAAAATGCTTCAATTGTACCTGAATTAAAACAACAATTTTTATTGCTTTTACTTTTAACTTGGAAGTGCTAAAAGAAGCACATTTTCTTTGTGACTACCTTCCTATGCAAGTTGCTGATTAAATTGCAAGTTTACATCTTTGCTTGTTTCCTTCAATGTTTCTAATTATATCTTTGCAAAAATATACTTGTGGATAGTTAATAAAACAGAGCCAGGATGATGGGGTTGATGAAGTCACATGGAAGATATCTCCTGTGAATGAAAGACTTCAAGCAGTTTCAAAACACATGCCTCAGATGATTCAGGCTTTGGCTGAATCTTCTAGAATCAACTTATTGCCCGTTGGGATTTCCTCAGAGAATCAGGCAAGTGTTTGAGGAGACACTGTTAATTTCATGTTTTATCGTTTAATATGGTTATAAATTGCCAATGCATGGTGCAGACTTCTCTGACTAAAGGTGGCAAATTTGAAAAGATACTTGCTTCACCAGCTACAAAGGCTGCTGAGAGGTCAACAGTGTTGAAGAATGAAAAAGGCTTGAAACGTATAAACGCAGACCAAGACATGGTTTTTAACGTCAGTTCAACTGCTGTGAATGGTTCTGGAGTAATTACTGTACAGAGCCCCTTCCGAACTCCACCATCTCTATCCTATTGCTCTGATAAGGTATTTTAATCTTCATAGTTTATTGGTCCTATTGATCTGTTATTTCATCAATTTATACTATACATTTCAGAATATAAAAATATGTAATAGTGGAAAACCTCTCCAACGATGTAAGACAGAGATGTAAAATTCTTGGAAAAGTTTTTCTTATTTATTTTATTTTATTTTTCAACATGCTTGTATTTTTCTGGTCACCTTCCCGTCTTTCAAATAATGCTTTTTAGTACCATCTTCATTTCATGTTGAATTTGAAGGTGCAGCTAGTCAGGGATGTTGAGCACAATGGACTATCTGACCAGCTTTATTTAAGACAGCATAAAAAGGTCAGGCCTTTGGACTTGCTTTTGCAATATTAATTCATTCAGATCTAGTTCATTGAAATTTGCAAATTTGAGGCATGTGGTATTAAATAATTCCAGTTATAATATGTAAATTGCTGTTTGCAACACCTTGTGCCTGTAGTAACAAGGACATTAATACTTTTCCCTGTCTGATAGTCTACTATATTCCTTTTGAAAAAGAAGATATAGAGGAACCAGTTAGAGCTAGACTAGCAAGGAAAAGAAAATGCTTTGACTTCTGAGTGGGATGACAGGAAACATATGACAAAGGAAATGCATCCCGAGCAATTTACATATGAAGAAAAATAATTACAGTTTCCTGCTTGCTGGTTGCATGGACAATTTCTTCAAAACTGTCTCCTGTTCTTGTCCTACCAATTGCACATATTTCTTCTGTTTCGTGAAAAGGGGCTTGTGACCTTTTACACGCCAGACTATATAGCAGTTAAACCTCAGGAGTTACAATGCTTGCGGAAGCCACACATTCATTAGAGTATTTCTTTTTTCTTTATTTCTATAGGCATTGCTTGAACTGTTAGATCAAGTCGAAGATGCCATTTGTGTTGAAGATGCTACAATCTGTGATAAAAGTGCAAATTACATTAAGTCTCAAGATGGAATTGCTGATAATCTGCCCATCAGAGTTGACTCTGCAGCAGAAAGCACTATAATTCATAAGCCCAAAGAGGCCCTTGGTGGGTCCAGTTCTAATTATTTGGTCTTGGAGGTATTTTTTCTTTGAAATTATGGTCTGCTATGAATAAATTTTTTATCAACAAAAATTATATTCTGGTAGGCTTACCACTTGTATGTTTTGTTATAGGTATCTGAAAAACATAGTCTTGCTAATTCATCTGCTTTGCAAGGCCCATACAAGGTTTATTAAGGCTTATTGCTATAACACCGCAATTTATTGCTTCTAAAGATCTTGTAATTGATTTACATTTACTTGATAAATTGCTTCTAGGTGCTTCGTTTAATAAATGAACAAACTGGAGAAGAGAAGGCTGCAAACTTGTTGGAAGAGTGGTAAGTTGGTGTGCTTAAATCTATGATTGTTAATCAGTAAAGTTGATCGTGTATATATATATATATATATATGTAATAGTTCAAAACAAGACATTATTTGGTATGTCAAATGGTTTTGTTTTTTGCTGACTCCAGTTGAAAAATCTTGACTAAGTATTGGTCTTGGAATTTAAATGAATTATTTGATTGATTTTGAGTTTTTTTATTATTCTCTGTTGATAATAATTTTGAATAATTATAGTAATTGTTTAAAATTATTACAGGTCTTACAGTGTTGTTGCACCTGGAGATACTGTGAATATAATTGGTCAATTTGATGATTGGGGGCATTGTGATGTAGATCATGATAATAATTTTTTGATTGTACACCCAGATATTCTGGTGTCTGGGTCTCGGGTATTTATGATTTGCTATCTTGAAACTATATTTATTTATTTATTTCTGTCCATGACTTTCCTTATTTTATTTACTTCATTAGATATTTTTTATATGATGTGGTAATTTTACAGGATCAATGTTTCCTAATTCTCTCTAATTGGATAACTTTTATCTTATCGGAATTTTATTTATAAAATGAGAATGCCAATATTTGCTATTGTAGAAATGTTGCTTTCTCTTTCCTATAAACGGTCTTGTTATTTTTAAACAGAGATTCAGATGATCTTTTTTGAATCCCTTTTCCAGTTTTTTTTTTTCAATGTTTATTTCACTGTTTTTTATTTTATATGTTTCCTTCTGATATACAGAATTATTCCAGGTAGCTGCTAGTTTTACTTGTCCAAGGAGAACTGTCTTAGATGAGAGGCTAAAATGTAATGAGCACTCAATTGCTGCATTAACTGGAACCTTACTTCACCAAATTTTTCAGGTCTCTAAAGCTCCTCTACCTTATAAAGTTGTTATTGCATCTTTATAATTATTTTGCTGTGATGAAGCATGCATCGAATTTCAGATTCATTTTCTTCTTCTTCCTTTGTTTTTTAATGGGATGGGGGATTTGATGGGGATGACAGGCTGGACTTATCAAGGATAGTCCTTCAACAAACTTCTTAGAGGAATATGCACGATTGGTACTCCAGAGAAACATTGAAAGCTTGTATGCATGTGGAGGTGAGGGTTTGTGTATGTATTTATATTAGTGTGTGCGTGCATGTGTGTAACATGCATAGCTAGTTCTTACTTTGAGCTGCGAGTTTTTTCCAACCCTGGTTGCAACCATAATCATCAAAAGGCTGGATAAAATTCAGTGTTCTTGTGGCTGATTCTTAACATCTTCGTTGTAACTTGTTCAAAATAAGTTTTTGATCTGTGTTCTGTATCATCAGGAGTATTAATTTTTGCCTTTGTGCATATTTCAGTAAATGAAAATGATGTGCACAAAACCTTGATAGACGCCATTCCACGAATATTAAATTGGATCAAACTGTTCAAGAATTCAGAGGTGCGTTAAAATATCTCTAGCTTTTGTCCACGAACTATCAACTATCATTAGCTGTTACCTTTTGGAATGCATGTCATTGCTTTTTGCCGCCAAATGTAACTTACAACAGTACTGCACGGCTTTGTGATCTTTTTGATATAGGTATGAACAATGCTTACAAAATAACATGAAATTATGCTTATTATTTGGCCTATCTTAACAATAGTTTTAAGTCTTGAATGGTTAGGATTTATTGGCAAGAATTGTAAAGAGTCTTGAAGAATAAAGGATGATTATTTTGTGACTCCTATGATGCTCACCATGCCTATGACACACATCATTGGGCTGTCAAAGCCTTAAAAGAAGAAAAGAAAAGGGAATCATGTTAAAAGCATTTTTAACGTAGATGCATGGGTTAGTGCAAAATGTCGACTTGAAAATGGGAAAAGTAGGCTACTGTATTCATATTTTGCGTAAGTTTGTTTACCGACAGAAGATTATTTAAGCTATGTTTTGTTAGAACTAAGTGATATTTTACAATTGTAAACGCATAACACTATTCAATTCATTTACTCATTTAGAGGGCCTCATCCCTTATTCATAAGCTACTATTGGGATACTCCATTTGTCCCATAGTATAGAAAATTGATAATTAATTCACGATTCTCAAAAAAAAGTTAGTTGAAACTTTGATCTATTAAAAAAATTTCATCTTTCCAATTATACCCTCATTAAATATTCTATATAAGTGCCTTGATAATGACAATTGAAATTCTTATGAATCAATTTTCAAAAAGAGTAATAAATGAAGTGGGGGTATAATTGGAAAAATAATTAAAAAAATTATCTGATGCCTTAAATTTTTGGATCAAGCAAGGCTTCTAGAAGATGCCCTATATTGTGGTTTGGAGGGAATACAAGTTATCTAATAGAATAACATCTACTAATGAATAGCTAATCCTAACTAATCCCAATTAACAATACTTCCCCCCTTTGAAATGATCCTTGCTGTCAATGATCTATGCGATAAAAATTTTAAAATTCATTGGGACATTTCAAAATCTGTATTATTGTTTAGAGACTCTTGATTTGCACAACTCTATGGCTCAATGTAGAATCCTTGGCCAATTGTGTATCTGCAGTAGTTGATGGTGGCCCACATGCTTGTTTTACCGCCCAGATACCACATGGCCCAACTCCTTGGTGCCCCAAGCTCATTGCTGGTTCTAGACTAATTTAACTAATTGCTCTCAACAAGAGTATATCCTTACTCTTTATTAGCCATAATAGCAGTTGGGTTTGGACCTCCCTCCATAACTTGTATTATATGGCCTTAGATGCTTGAGCCGATTTTCTTCTACAGCTGTCCAAACACCACATGGCCCATTGCTATATTGCATACGGGTTTAGCTAGCAGAAGCTTTAAAGAAGCTTACTATTGTCTGGATGTTAGAAGGGAGGCCCCAATGAAACAAATTATAGCTATCGCATGGGACCTATGTATATTTTGAATGGTTGTGGGGAACTTCATAGGGACTTTCCCAAAATTTTATTTTAGGAAGAAGTATTACAGAGAAAACACACTAAGTAAAGCCTGTCAATGTGTACTTATATACACTTCATATTTATAAGTAATCTGCACTGTATATAATATATATATATATATATGTGTCCACGTGTATGGTGTTTTTGTTTCTCACTAATGACTTTGGATTTTGACAGGAAAACAGAGATGCTTATGTTGATTTTGGATGTGATGATGGGATAAAGAAAGTCAAAGTATCTGAGGCAAGGACCAAACTTGATCACTCTGTGCTTAACCATTTGATCAATTGCATATCACTATGAATCCATATGTAATTTGTTGGTGAAATATGATTGTAAATAAAAAGTTGTTGGAGTTGCTGGAGAAATTACTAGGTGTTAATGTTGATGCGTTTTTGATTTTGTAAATTTAAAGTTTTCCATCCAATAAGTTCATGTGCATATGTTCTTGTTATAAGTGTTAGAATTGAAATTAAAAGTAATGTAGTTTTTAGTCATTTCTATTTTTGATATTTCATTATTTTCTGATGTCCCTAATTGTAATTTGTCCCTAATGTAGGCCTCCATATGTGTTCATACATACTCATGTAATTGTCTCAATCTGAAAATAATAAAGCTGGGATTTTCAGACTTACTGTCGTGGTATTTAACATTTGTTGGGGAGAGAAATAAGCTTTGTGAGTTTTTGGGAACAAAGCTTTGTCCACACTCTTAACAAAGTTTTGCTGTTGCTCTTCTTTTGGTTTGCTTTCTTCAGTCATTGTCTTTCAGTCTAGCATCTGGTATAATTTTTTCTTTCTAGTAATTTTCTCTCAGTTCTGTTGCTTTTTATAGTGGCCAACCCTCACTTAATGGGATAAAGTTTTTGTTATTTTGTAGCCTTTATAGATTTTGGCGCATGACTATGCCATTTGTTTGATTCCTTTTCGCTTCAAAGACCTTAGAAACTCTACAGAACTTGGTGACTGACCTAACCATGCCAATTGTACTATCATAGGACTTCACGTGTCACTCCACCCTCCACACTCTACTGTAACATTGTTCAAACAGGCTTCATGTGCTGGTACTTGTCCTAATGTAGCCGTCTCCTATAGTGGATCTTCTGCAGTAGTGGATCCAGCCCAATTTGCATCTATGTATACTTCATCTCTAGAGTTTCCTTTCTCAAAGAACAATCCTTTTCCCCAGGAGTTGTCATCAAATATCTCAAGATTATGTATACTGCCTTCATATGTTCCTCTTGCAGACTTCTCTCATGAATTGACTTACCATGCTTATGGGAAAGCAATGTCTGGTCTTGTGTATTAGAGATAGATGAGCTTACTCAACAATCCTTGATACCTCCCTATATCAACTGGAGTTGTCCTATCATTCGGGCTTAACTTGTTAGTGGGATTCATGGGTATCTCATCTGGCTTTGCACCCATAATGCCTGCTTGCTTCAATAGATTTAAAGCATATAGAATCCTGAAATTTACCATAAGAAAATACACTTGAAAGAGGTAACATTACAGTTTCCCAAAGGAAATATACTCTAGATCTGTTGAATGAACTAGGCAGGTGAGGGGGCATGATTAATATCTGATAAGCCTGAGAAGGAGCATGATTAATTTAATTTTTAGTATTTTCATCATTAATTCCTAGTGTCCTTGATTGTAATTTATGTCTAGAGTAATCATGTAATTGTCTTATTCTAAAAATGATAATTTCAGAGTTTCAGCTGACATACACATGTATGTATTGTTTTTAGTTTTCTGTTTTTTCAATTAAAAGAACATTATATAGCTAAAGGCATCTGTGTCAAATGTAGGTGCTTGATATTGAGGAAATGGCATGGGCTCCTCAATATGGTTTGAAAGGGATGATTGATGCTTCTGTCAGTGTGAAAGTTCTACCTAAGGGAAATGAAGCAGATGAAAAGGTCATGCCATTAGAGTTCAAAACTGGGAAAGCAATGTCTGGCCAGGCAAGATTCTGGTTCATACTACTACTAATCTATGCCATAGAATGTCGGGTTTGATTTATATTTTTATGGGAATGCATAAAACGTCACTCCAAGTTTTCTTGTATGATATTTCTGATGACAATTGCATTTGATATTTCCAGTCATCCATAGAACACCGTGCCCAAGTGATCTTGTACACTCTTCTGATGTCAGAAAGGTGTGTAATCTTTTTCTAGCAACATATCTATAATAAAATATTTTAAGAAAACGTCCTTTTACTTATTTCGGATGGTTTAATTTGATAGGTACCTAAAGACTATTGATTCTGGTCTTCTATATTATCTCCAGTCAGATCAGACGGAGGTAAGGTCATGTTGATACTAATTAGCTATATCTTTTTAATAAGATGGGAAGTCTTATCATTTTTATGTTGCATGAAGGGTATTGTTGTTCAAAGATCTGACTTAGTTGGGCTAATCATGCGACGTAATGAGCTTGCAAGTGATATTCTGAAAGCATTAACCACTCAACAACTGCCTCCAATGTTACAGGCATGAACTTATTTGACACTCTTACACTCGGTGCTTATGATAACTTGATCAGATGTCACTACCTGTTTTTCATCTTTCTATTTGTAGAGTCTGAGCATTTGCCGAGGTTGTCGCCATCTTAATGTTTGTAGCATTTATCACAAGGTACTTTACTTGTTCAAGGGGTTTATAAAATTGTTATAATTGTTTCTGTCTCGTTCACTCATATGATAAGTATACTTAAATTTGCTTTCGTAAGATTCCTTTAAATTTAAGTAACAGGATCTGTTCTGACATGTTCTGAAACATTAAGTTGCTAACTGAAATACTACTGGCCTGTCTGGTTCAAAAAATGATAGAGAATTTAACAGAATGATGATTAGAGTATTTGTGTGGTATGACGTTTAGGAAAAGTGAGATAAAATAAAATAAATTTTTGATATTTAGTTTGTACAAATAAAAAGAAAAGAATATGTCTCCCTCCTTCCTCTGTTCTTTCTTCCTCTTCACCAATGAACCCCAAAAAGTCATCATTCAGACTTGAATGGAGGACGTAGAAATCATTCACAAAATAATCAACAATGAATTGCAAATGGAATTGAGAAGAACATTATTGCAGAACCAGACTTGAACGAACTCGCAAATGGTGAACCAGATTGATGGAGAAGGAAACCACATCTGGAATGAACTGTCGAACTTGTGTTCAAGGAGGAGCATCAGATCTATGACCAAAATGAACCATTGAACTAGACCTCTCACAAATCCAAACCCAGATTCGGTGAAAAGGAAAAAGGAAAAAGATCCACGGGTCGATGAAAGACAAATCATATCTGTGATGCAAGTGGAATTGTGAAGGTGAAGGAGTTAGAGGTGACTGCCGCTAAGTGGGGAGATCTATGGTGGCGGCGGCGCTGGAGTGGGTAGGAGTTTGATGGTGCGGTGATGTCGAGGTGAAGGTGGTCGAAGGTCGCTACTGGTGATTGGTGACTATGGTAGAGGTTTACTAGCTGTGGTGGATGGAGGAAGAATGGCGATGGAGGTGGCATAAAGAAGAATAGGGAGGGATGGGGTATTTTAAGTTCAATCTGATTTTTGACCTCTGGTAATTTTCATTGATACCTATCTAGATGAGAATGTGTTAATAGAAAATAGAGAAGAAAGTAGAATAGAGATAAAGAAGTAGAACAGAATTGGGAAAGAATGAGGAAGAACAAAAGAGATAGAGGGAACCAGAGAGAGAGAGAGATTCTGATCAATAGACTTCCGTTATGTCAGATAGGCTATTTACAAATGAGGAGGCATCCTAATGCTGAGTAAAATCATTAAAAGACTGCTAAATGACCTAACTACCTTTAGCAGTCAATTGCCATATAAAATACAAATGTTTTTATTATTTTCATATCAATAACCCTCCTCGCAAGGACTCTTGTCCTCACAGCATAATCCTTAGGTACAAATTTCAAAACCAGACAGAAGAACCTTTTCTCTTAAAGTCTGAAAATCCCTTTGGGATAGTAGTATGACGACTGATTATTTGAGCTTTTGACTTGACTATTCACTGAAAATGCCTTTAGCCTATGCTGCTCATTTTCGTCCTTTTTCTTCTTCTTTCTTGTTTTAAAAAGCTAGTACCATTGTTTCAATAAAAAAAAAAAGGAAGCCGGTACCATTCTTGCGGGTCCACCATAAGATAGTCAGTTGTGCGCTGACTTATTCTTACACACACGGCACTGTAACACTCCCAGGCAACATACTCGCATGTGCAGCAATCCCAATGTGCGAAGAACTCTGAAATATGATCCATACCATGTCCCAAAATAGCGAAACTTGGCTATGCATCTCAACCCTTGGCACCCTATAGGCTAAATGAATAGAACCCAACAATGGCTGAGAATAGAACACAACACCATGGAACAAACAGAGGTCCAGGATGAAAGAAAGATAAACCAGTGACGGGAAAGAAATAGGAACCAGCAACCAAGAAGAAATTGAGATGGAAGGTGACAAAATCTGGAGATAACAATGAATTTGAAAGAACCGAATCATGAGGGACCCATGGTGACAGAGGTTTTGCGACAAGAAGGGCCTTCTTTTTTAATTCTTCCTAAGCAACTTGACCCGTAAACTTAGAAGGTGCAAAATTGAGGGACAACCACTCCATTTGAAGTAGACAATGCTGTTTTTCTTTGGGTAATCTTGAATCATCTTGCTCGACTGCAAGAACATACCAAGGATCCTTCTTGAAATCATTGCCATCACGAACCAGAGGTTGCTGCACTCTGTCGCATGTTTCTGGGAAGGAGATTGAACAAGACCCGTAATCTTTTGGAGCAGCAACAGTTCTTGCTCATCAATGACCTCGTTTGGGCTTGTTGGGAAAGGAACCGAACCAAATCCATCTTCTTCTTCAACAGAAGCAACTGGGGCATCGTCCAAGAATGATTCTTGCAGCAACAATTTTCTTAACTCTGTCACATCTTCCCTTACAACACTCCACTTTTTAAGCTCTACGGCTTTATTTTTGAGCTCCATTGTTATATGAGAAAGTTGCTTCATATTTATGATGCTGAGGATGACCAGGCTTTGAATGCCACTGTTATAGAAAAATAGAGAAGAAAGTAGAATAGCGATAGAGAAGTAGAACAGAATTGGGAAAGAATGAGGAAGAACAGAGGAGATAGAGAGAACCACAGAGAGAGAGTAGAGAGACAGATTGTCATCAATAGACTTCCATTATATCAATAGGCTATTTACAAATGAGGAGGCATCCTAATTTTATAGGAATGCTGAGTAAAATCATTGAAAGACAGCTAAATGACCTAACTACCCTCAACAGTCAATAACCATCTAAATGACATGTACTTTTATTATTTTCGTATGAGAATGATGATTACCAAATTTTTGGTAATCTCATCTATTATGGTAAACATAATTGAATGAAGAAATACCAACCAAACGCTATAAATGAATGAAATGCATTTGGATTGTGGCTAATCCTGATTCAGGGTATCAAACTAAACGGGCACCATGTTTCTAATATGAATAAACAATAACGTAGGTTAGATTATGATATTTTTCTTAAATCTAGGGAACCTTCATGACTACCGTGCTATATTTTTTTTTAAATAAAGACTACCATGCTATTTAAAGAGCATAATAGTATCTTCTGCTTCGATTCCTGATCATGATAATTGGAACAATTTTGTGTAATTTGGTATCATTTATTTTAGATTTATGTCTTAGTTAAAAGATGGTGGATCGTTATAAAAGTTGAAAAGCTCATCCATGGTTTCCCCCCATTTTCTAGAAAGTTTCGGTTAAGATCTAAATACCTCTATTTCCATCAACAAGGATTGAGTCTAGCAAAGGGGTTAATCCCTCACAATGTCATGAACCAAGATTCAAATTTTTGCTAAGAGAGATGTCCACATTTAGTGCCCCAACCGTGCCCCAAATAGGATTAATTCCAATAGGAGGATGCCTATGAACAATAGAAAAATACCTGTATTTGCACATATTTTTATTCTTTTTTAATTAGGGTGTTGGACCTCAAGTTGTAGAAAATTTGATTATTTCATGAGGAGTTAATTATTTGTGCCTTAATCATAAAAAATGACATAAATATCTAACTATGACTGTTTTGGAATTTGAAATAACTGGGCCTACTCATGGATTTGTTGCACTGGTATATAAAAT
This sequence comes from Prosopis cineraria, assembly GCF_029017545.1. NCBI lineage: Eukaryota > Viridiplantae > Streptophyta > Magnoliopsida > Fabales > Fabaceae > Prosopis > Prosopis cineraria. The sequence goes on along the minus strand of NW_026555343.1, from coordinate 14,432,843 downwards.
TTTGAAAATGCAGTTGCATGCAAATTTAGCGAGAGAACAGTTAATTTACAATGGACTCCATTCTAATCATCTATATGGATTGATTTTGTTTAGAACTATTTTGTGACAATTTTTTTTTTGTCACAACAGTTTTTCAGTGGCACACTAGTTCTGAAAATGGAGTTTTATGTGCGGTGATTTGTGTTGATGAAATTGTTGAAAATTTTAACCATGAAATTCTTATTTTTTTGTAAATAGTAGCAGCAATATATGGAACCAAGTATGATACGTGTTAGATGTATTGGTGGATGTTATTAGTATTGTAAGAAATAGAGGAATAATTCGCTAAGTAGTGTGAGAGAGGGGCACACATATATGGTGTACCCTTGACTATCAAATAAGTGTGAATGAGATATCTCCTTTTCATTTTCCTAATCTAACACATTTGGTATTAGAGTGGAGTTTGGCTCATCACACCTCTGGAGGCAAGGCTGCACGAGAATTGGATACCTGGAATAGAGAATTGAAGTGTTTGCAGGACTTTTGGAGAGCACTCAGCTGAAGCTTCATGAAAGTGAAGTAAATAGAGAGATACTGTGAGAGTGGAAGAGAATTAGGAAATGATAGTATTGATCATTTTCATTATAGAGTGTATAATATATACATGGGATTAGGGACTTATGTCTTGTTACTGTTATAGTACTAACTAACAAAGAATCATGACTAACTAACTAATTAAAACTACATTATTCTCTAACCTCCCTCAATCATAGTTGGGCGTTAGCCTTTTAATATCTCTATTAAAGTTTAGACCAGAATTTGGTGGACATCACTGAGCGGAAGCAAGTCATCAATTGCATCAAAACAACAATGGTAGTGGTGGCATCGAAGATTGCTTTGTCGGTGATATAAGAATGGTCATGGTGGATAAATTGACCACACATTCAGAACAATCAAGGATCTGCAACTCCATATTTCAGGCTGGCTCCTTAATGGTTTGTATGGAAGTTAGAACATAGTACACCATCAACAAAGCACCGTCATTTGGAGATTTTGAAGTTTGACTGAACAGGCTTTTGTGGCTTTTCCTATCTGTGCTTTCAGTACTTTGACATGGATAATACACCTCTTGCCTACTGAATTAAGTATCCGAGCATTCATTTAGAAAGGATAGTGTTGAAGTGGCCCATCAATTCTTTGAAGCATTGATCTGTTGAACCTACTTGGGTTGAATATATCAGGCACCTTGAGGCTCGATTTTTTGATGTGAATCGATGGTTGAAATCATGAACATGCAATAAGATGGATCAGTTTAGGATTACTAGGGAAGCTTGATGAGCTTGTAAAGGAACTAGATATTTTAGAGAACATGGTTATTAACTGCTACATCAAAGGCTTGAGGAAGGAATATTTAGAAGGCTTTTGTGGTGTTCAAGTTAGTTGCAACAGTTCATGCATGCCACGCCGTGCACATGGCGGGAGTTCAGGAGGCCTATATTGATGATGAGTCAGACACGCGGTTTGTCAATATCTTCTTTGCAGTCATTGTTTTCATGAGTTTTGACTTTGGAAGTAATTTGACTGTTTCCTTTCCTTCACTGAAGCTGGCATCAAACTCTGTGGGGTGCCTTGGGTTCACCAGGGCTGAGATCTATCATGCTCTGCAACTTAGAGCCTTATTCGGCAAATAAAGTAGCTTGCAATGGAATTCAAAGAATAAAAGAAACAGATAATGTGTTTGAAAACCCTTTTAAAGGGAGACTAGAATTACATTTATTTGCGATAGCATGTTAAGAGAATCAGACTGAATTGGTTGGTTTGACTGGTACTTCTCCGATCTGATGTAAAGGGAAAACTCAGGGAAGGAATAACTCATCAAAACTCATAAAACCAGTTGGTCAACTGGTCAAACCACTCTCATATATATCTATATATATTTTAACGAGTTTGATCCATATTTCTAAGCTATGATTTTTGCATATCTATACTTAATAAACTGTGTGAAAGGAAAATAATGGGCGCAACTAGATAAAAAATTGTGTATATATTCTAAAATTATAAATTATAAATAACTATATACAAGTTAGATATCTTGTGCTGTAAACTTATTTAGTTTAATTTTAGTTATAAAATACGTATATATACATTTGAATGAAGATTATGGAGTGTTTCGTTTTTATAATTATAGAGATCATTTCTTTTATTATAAGCATATTATTTAAAATATATTAATTTATTCATGAATGGTTTGACCGTGGTCTGACCATTGCCAATGGTCTAAACATTGCGAAATGGATTTAGGCTAGGTAGTTATGATAGAGCTGATGTGGGATATCTATAGTCCATAGAGTAGCTAAATAAAGAAAAGATACGAATAAATACTATTCCAATAAAATCAAAATGGCTTGTGTTGAGTTTCAATATTCTGATCTTGTGACACTGTTTTTATTCCAAGCTTTTCATGATCTTATACCATATCTTGTGTTAGCCTTTTGTCTTGTTAATGTGCTTATTTGTTCATCTTCTGGTGTAATATCTTGAAATGCTTAAGGTACAAGGAGGAAGTGCAATGAGTAGTGGATTGGGAGATGTGTTTGATTCACATACTAATCACCTTTCATCTACTTATTGTAAGTTCCTCTGCCATTGGGATTGGCTGATTGACTTAGAAGCAAAAGAGACTGAGTATAACTTTTAAGGCAGTGTTCTTTATACTTTCCCCTGAGGTCTCTTCTATGTTTATGTTAGCAATGTTCTTTATATTAGTTCTTATGTCTATTTCTCACTCTACTTTTGCAGTTTGTAAAGAAAGAGATGTGGCGATCACATGCTTTTAAAAGTCAGAACAGTACTGGCCTTTCTTCTGTCATCCTTGATGCTTCAAATAATATTCCACGTCAGAAATCTCTTAAAGATAATTGTTTCATTTATCGTTTTGTACGATGTGGTCCATCTTCCCTATCTGAAGATGGCGATCCTTCTAAAGCTACAACAAATTATTTAGATCTGAAACTAAGAAGTGGAGACTATGTGGTGCGAGTTATTTCCTCTTTCTTTTAATCTATTGAATGAGATATATGGTATCCAATTTTTTTTTCCCCACACAAAAACAAAAGCTTGTGATTGCAGACAGATTAATATTTGACGTGAATGCTGGTATTATTTTGTGATTTTCAGCTACAATTGAGATATGTCTCTAGCGTTATATTATTTTTTTGATGATTTGATGAGACTCACATCTTTATTTCAAGAAAAATAACATTGAACATGCATGAAGCAGTGAAGTATAATCAAATCCAAGCTCAAACAGAAGCCTGGAAATGATTTGTCCCTCTTTTTGCTTTTAGCCCATGGTTTCATGTCATTATGCTTTTTCTTTTACCCCACGTTGTATTTTGATTGGCTACAAGTCTGTCATTGATGGTTTAACTAGTACGAGATTATTGTTTAATTCCCAGAAAAAAAATGAGTATATTAACTTATTTTGCAAAGGATTATGCATATTATTATTTTTTCACTAATTGTCCCATGCTGTTAATTGATTATTTGTTTATTCTGTTTAACATTTTAGATATTGAGCACTGAATCTAGCCGTCAAGCATTGCCAGTGGGGTGATTACAGATATTAGTCATGCCCATGTTTCTGTGAGTATATTACTTTTGTCTGTTTGATTTTTTATCATTTATACTCTTGCGCTTTTGCATTGTCATTTACTTCCTTTGCTCTTTTATTAAAGCATTGCAAGGATTAGAAGAAGCAAAATCCTTGCTGATACAGTTATGTCTTACCAACATGACATTGTTTGTTTTATCTTTAAATCTTCTAGGTTTCCTTTTCAAAGCGCCTGTGGATTCCTGGAACACCTCCACTAGCCAAGATCTCTATAAACAGGTTTGGAGAATTGATAAGGATGAGGTGTGACTTCATTTGCTATTATGAGGTGCTTCTCTGGTTATTGCTTTATTCAAATCCAATTTTCAAGACGTGTGCCAGTATTCAAATTAATATACTTGTATGATTCATTTGTGACTCCTCCCCCCTAAAGGTTAATCTAGTACAGCTTTTTCTGCAAAATGCTCGAAGTACTCATCTGAGGAAAATGATTGTTGATCTTGAGGTTAGTTACTGCTATCATGTACAATCTCCCAACTTTAGCTTTACTAGCTACTTATTCTGTCTGTGTTGCCCCAGGCTCCTAAATTTGACAGTGGATCTGTGCTCAGTCAGGACCCAGCAATATCATATG
>NW_026555343.1:14382270-14428517 GCF_029017545.1 Prosopis cineraria | reverse complement strand
GTTCACCAGGGCTGAGATCTATCATGCTCTGCAAATTAGAGCCTTATTCGGCAATAAAGTAGCTTGCAATGGAATTCAAAGAATAAAAGAAACAGATAATGTGTTTGAAAACCCTTTTAAGGGAGACTAGAATTACATTTATTTTGCGATAGCAATGTTAAGAATCAGATTGAATTGGTTGGTTTGACTGGTACTTCTCCGATCTGATGTAAAGGGAAAACTCAGGGAAGGAATAACTCATCAAAACTCATAAAACCATTGGGTCAACTGGTCAAACCACGCTCATATATATATCTATAATATTTAACGAGTTTGATCCATATTTCTAAGCTATGATTTTTGCATATCTATACTTAATAAACTGTGTGGAAAGAAAAATAATGGGCGCAACTAGATAAAAAATTGTGTATATATTCTAAAATTATAAATTTATAAAATAACTATATACAAGTTAGATATCTTGTGCTGTAAACTTATTTAGTTTAATTTTAGTTATAAAATACGTATATATACATTTTGAATGAAGATTATGGAGTGTTCGTTTTTATAATTATAGAGATCATTCTTTTATTATAAGCATATTATTTAAAATATATTAATTTATTCATGAATGGTTTGACCCGTGGTCTGACCATTGCCAATGGCTAAACATTGCGAAATGGATTTAGGCTAGGTAGTTATGATAGAGTAGAGCTGATGTGGGATATCTATAGTCCATAGGTAGCTAAATAAAGAAAAGATACGAATAAATACTATTCCAATAAAATCAAAATGGCTTGTGTTGAGTTTCAATATTCTGATCTTGTGACACTGTTTTTATTCCAAGCTTTTCATGATCTTATTACCATATCTTGTGTTAGCCTTTTGTCTTGTTAATGTGCTTATTTGTTCATCTTCTGGTGTAATATCTTGAAATGCTTAAGGTACAAGGAGGAAGTGCAATGAGTAGTGGATTGGGAGATGTGTTTGATTCACATACTAATCACCTTTCTCTACTTATTGTAAGTTCCTCTGCCATTGGGATTGGCTGATTGACTTAGAAGCAAAAGAGACTGAGGTATAACTTTTAAGGCAGTGTTCTTTATAATTTCCCCTTCCCCTGAGGTCGCTTCTGTTTTATGTTAGCTGTTCTTTATTTAGTTCTTTATGTCTATTTCACTCTACTTTTGCAGTTTGTAAAGAAAGAGATGTGGGCGATCACATGCTTTTAAAAGTCAGAACAGTACGGCCTTTCTTCTGTCATCCTTGATGCTTCAAATAATATTCCACGTCAGAAATCTCTTAAAGATAATTGTTTCATTTATCGTTTTGTACGATGTGGTCCATCTTCCCCTATCTGAAGATGGCGATCCTTCTAAAGCTACAACAAATTATTTAGATCTGAAACTAAGAAGTGGAGACTATGTGGTGCGAGTTATTCCCTCTTTCTTTTAATCTATTGAATGAGATATATGGTATCCAATTTTTTTTTCCCCCACACAAACAAAAGCTTGTGATTGCAGACAGATTAATATTTGACGTGAATGCTGGTAATTTTTTGTGATTTTCAGCTACAATTGGATATGTCTCTAGCGTTATTATTATTTTTTTGATGATTTGATGAGACTCACATCTTTATTTCAAGAAAAATAACATTGAACATGCATGAAGCAGTGAAGTATAATCAAATCCAAGCTCAAACAGAAGCCTGGAAATGATTTGTCCCTCTTTTGCTTTTAGCCCATGGTTTCATGTCATTATGCTTTTTTCTTTTACCCCCACGTTGTATTTTGATTGGCTACAAGTCTGTCATTGATGGTTTAACTAGTACGAGATTATTGTTTAATTCCCAGAAAAAAATGAGTATATTAACTTATTTTGCAAAGGATTATGCATATTATTATTTTTTCACTAATTGTCCCATGCTGTTAATTGATTATTTGTTTATTCTGTTAACATTTTAGATATTGAGCACTGAATCTAGCCGTCAAGCTATTGCCAGTGGGGTGATTACAGATATTAGTCATGCCCATGTGTCTGTGAGTATATTACTTTTGTCTGTTTGATTTTTTATCATTTATACTCTTGCGCTTTTGCATTTGTCATTTACTTCCTTTGCTCTTTTATTAAAGCATTGCAAGGATTAGAAGAAGCAAAATCCTTGCTGATACAGTTATGGTCTACCAACATGACAATTGTTTGTTTATCTTTAAATCTTCTAGGTTTCCTTTTCAAAGCGCCTGTGGATTCCTGGAAGCACCTCCACTAGCCAAGATCTCTATAAACAGGTTTGGAGAATTGATAAGGATGAAGGTGTGACTTCATTTGCTATTATGAGGTGCTTCTCTGGTTATTGCTTATTCAAATCTCAATTTTCAAGACGTGTGCCAGTATTCAAATTAATATACTTGTATGATTCATTTGTGACGCCTCCCCCCTAAAGGTTTAATCTAGTACAGCTTTTTCTGCAAAATGCTCGAAGTACTCATCTGAGGAAAATGATTGTTGATCTTGAGGTTAGTTACTGCTATCATGTACAAATCTCCCAACTTTAGCTTTACTAGCTACTTATTCTGTCGGTGTTGCCCGCAGGCTCCTAAATTTGACAGTGGATCTGTGCTCAGTCAGGACCCGCAATATCATATATGTGGTGGTCAGAGAAGAGTTTGAATGATGATCAGCGTAGATCAATCCTCAAGGTTCCAATTGAATCTGAATTTCCTTCATTCATGCCCTGAATTTATTCAGCAAGTCTTTTTTTGCAGTTTGACAAAGAATTGACCTTTCTTTGTGACTCTACTCTGCTACTAATTATCAGATTCTTACTGCAAAGGACTACGCACTCATATTAGGAATGCCCGGAACAGGAAAGACATCAACTATGGTTCATGCTGTGAAAGCATTATTAATCAGAGGCACAACTATTTTGCTGACAGCTTATACAAACTCAGCTGTAGATAAGTTACTTATCAAATTAAAAGCTCAGGTATCTGTGCTTTTCATTTTATCGTAGCTTCTTAAAGCTTGTGATCTTGTTAGAATGCAATCATGAGTTGAAATACTATATCTCTAATACACTCCTTCATTTGCTTGGGTTTGAAACCAGGCTAAGCATAAGCCCACATGTTGAAATTATACATTCATTTATGCAGTGCTAGAATGAATTTTATTTTCTTAAAAATCCTTGGGTCTTTAAATAAGTTTGTTGATTACTTGCTAGACTCACTATTCTAACACTAATGCTCATCCCTCTGCATTATATTCTAAAACTATCCAATTCACTATATTACAGTGTGGTTCCTTGTAATCATTCATAGCATGGTGGAATTTAAATTGTAGGGAATTGATTTTGTCCGTATTGGAAGACATGAAGCTGTGCATGAGGAGGTTAGAGGACACTGCCTTTCAGGTTGGCTGATTAGTTGTTTTTACTCTTCCTCATGATTTGGTGTAGTAGTTTTACTTAGAGTATTGTCACAATTGACAGCAACAAATGTACAAAATGTTGATGAGATCAAAGTAAGGTTAGAACAAGTTAAAGTAGTTGCAGTTACATGTCTGGGCATCACCAGTCCCTTGCTTGCCAACAGGACTTTTGATGTATGCGTTATGGACGAAGCTGGGCAGACAACTCTACCAGTATGTTACTTGTTACTTTCTTATATTTTTGAAGTACCTGAGATACTTGTCAGTGGCATGTACTCTATGTACAACTACAGTTTTTAAAATTTTTGTTCAGATGAACCCATGAACAGAAATGGATCCTGTAGGACCTTTAAACTCAGTAGAAATATTTTATGCCCCTGAATTGATTCGTGTCCTTTCTGTCCCTGAAACACATGTATTCATCTTGAAAGAATTTACCAAAATGGCAAGCCAGTTTGATGTAGCTGTTGAAAAATGGGGTATTCTTTATTTCCTCTTCATCCATGAACAGTTCTTAAGCTTCCCTGAATTTACCGGGCATCAGGGACTAGATCCTGCTTTTACTTGGGTGAGATACCTGGGATGAGAGGATAAATGGGTCCATAACATAGCCTGAAGATGAAATATTGTTTCGTATACTGTTTACGTGCTTGTGTTAGATTACATGTGTATGCATTTGTCCATGCAACACTAACTTTTCATGCTTGCTTCTGTTCTTCATTGAAATTGTGCTTCTGTAGTTTCAGTGACAAACTGGTTCCCAATAAGATGATGTTCAGTTAAAACAATTAAACAATTGGATATAAATTTGCTGCAAATTGTTGCTTTGTCAGGTGTCCTTGGGCCCTCTCATGTTTTCCTCAATGTTTGTACTTGTGGGTGATCACTATCAACTTCCTCCGCTTGTCCAGGTATTGGCCTTGCATTATTATTAATGTTTTTTTGGTATAAAACTGTGGGTAACCTTTTTTAAATTTGTGTCAAATAATTCCTAGAGTGCAGAGGCTCGAGAGAATGGTATGGGGATAAGTTTATTTTGTAGGCTCTCAGAAGCACATCCACAAGCAATTTCAGCACTACAGAGTCAGGTATTTTTATGATTTTAAAAACGTTTGTTTCTTTTACTTCCATTATCTATGTAATTATTTACTAATTTGAAACAAATACAGTACCGTATGTGTCAGGGCATCATGGACCTGTCAAATGCCTTGATATATGGTGATAGGTTAAGGTGCGGTTCCACTGAGATTGCCAATGCAAAACTTGCGTTTTCTACCTTAAAATGTGCCTTGCCTTGGCTAAAAAATGTAAGGCTACTATCTTCCAGGTTCTTATTGTTTTAATTTTTGATGGATTTACATTTTTCACAGGATTTCATTTATTCAACAAGCTTCTCATTGATGGAAGTTATTTTTAATTTTTTTTCTATACGATCTTTCTTTTGTATCATTGATTTTACCTTTCTTTTTTCCAACACTGACCGTCTTCAAGAGTTTTTGCCTCATTTTCTTTTTGGCGGTCAATTGTTTTTGCATGTGTACGGGTTCCGTGGGTGCAAATGCAAACACTTGAAATTCGTTAATAGAGTTGCCTTGCTACATAGTTCTCGTCCTCACTTGTCAATAGTGAGGCACATAATATTGACTGAAATTCTGGTAGTTTGATGCTTATCTAAAACAGCATAAACTGGCCAATGCTGGTAAGAAACTAATGATAGTAGGGTGCTGAAGTGAATGCAACAATATATTTTCCTAAAATGAAGGGTTCGCATGGAAAATTAAACAGCGATTGGAGACTCCATGGATTGGCTTTGACTCAACTCTGAAATAGGCTTTTGTTTGGCATTTCTTGTTATATTGTGTTTCTTTGCGACGGTGAACCTTGATATTAATCAACCTTAGGGACTGCTAGAATGAAGTGTGTATCATTTAGATTACAATGAGCATGTTTACTAGTTGGATTTGATTGTACTATCTGAAGTTTTATACATCCTTCCAAGTTATCAGTATAAATACACAAATGGGACTTGGCTAAGCAAGCCAGTGACTCCATATAGAATATTGGTGATATTCAATCTTCACATTGCAGGAAGCTTTGTTTTATATTTGTTGCCTTTCAAAGGGGTTAGAAAAAATTTAGATTTGTGTAAACTTAAAGTCACCGAAACAATTTTCTCTAAAGCTGATTTTTCCTTCACAATTGACTATATTTACAAGGATGTGAACTTTTCCTTTTTTTTATGTTGTATTATACAGGTTTTGAATCCATGCAGGCCAGTGATATTTATTGATACTGGTATGTAAAGATGATGTTTCTTCTTTAATCATGTATGCTCATTGTCATTTTAGAATAATTAACGGAAATTTAATTTAATTCCAACTTAGATAAATTGCCCGCTATAGAGGCAAGAGAACAGAAGGCTATAAATAACCCTGTTGAAGCTCACATAATTGTTGAGGTATGTCTCAAGACGATAAATCTACTCTTTTTTTGGACGCAATTTGTTTCATAATTCAAGCCATCTGACTTGCTATAAATTTTTTCCCCCTGTTTGTAATGTAGATAGCTAAGGCACTAATAAAAAATGGAATTGGAGAAGAACATGTTGGCATTATTACTCCCTACAATTCCCAGGCAAACCTCATCCGTCAAGCTACTTGCATGACATCGTTGGAGATTCATACCATTGACAAATACCAGGTCCGTCTTTGGCATATGTTGAGGCCTAGCATGCATTACTCTACTTTTTACAATTAATTCTCCTGTGTAATTCAGGGCAGGTTTGTTTAATATTAACAAACAAAAAGTGATCTTGATTAAGCTACAAGAGGAAGTTTTTGGAAGAACCGTGAGTTAAACATGATGGGTTTAAATAAATGGGCTCTCAATTTAAAATATTCCCAATGACTCCCTCATGTAGCTTAATTAAAATCACTTGTTTTTATTAAGTTTAAACAAAGGGCTCACAATTTAGCATTTTACTTATGTCAGGCGTCACTGAGTTGTTTCTGCCTTTTCTTTTTAAAATATTTTGTTGTAGAAAATGCAAGTGTCATTGATCTGGTTTCTCCTCTTCTCCAGGGTAGAGATAAAGATTGCATAATAGTATCTTTTGTGAGGTCCAGTGAAAATCCATCAAGCTGTACTTCTTTGCTTGGAGACTGGCACAGGATAAATGTGGCTCTCACACGTGGCAAGGTATTTTATGCTTTTTGCTGTAACACCTCACCTACAATTAGATAAAAAAATTGGCTAAAAAGATTTGTGTGGACTTTTAAAAGTTAATCATTTTATCTCCGAAAATTTTTTGTGGTGCATTTTGAACCAATTTCTTAAGATTTTTTTATGGTTGTTTTAGTTTTAAATTTTGTTCAAGTACTTGAATACACTACGCTGGACCGTTTAGACACTGTATGTTGAAAATTGTACATATCCAAAAGAGAGGCACGGACAATGAAATAGTTTGATATACAAGTCTTCTTTGTAAGTTTTAGTGTGGACCTTCACTATATGGAATTTTTTTTTGCCAAATTTTTGATCTGGAAAAAAAAATTCTAATTCTATTATTCAAATATGTTTTTATTTACTTTTCTAAGAGTGCAACTTTGTCGTGCATGCACTAGACTTTATAAACTGTATATTTATTTTATGCATGTGGCTTGTCTTTTGAGATTAAGCTTCTAAATGTGTGCAGAAAAAGCTGATCATGGTGGGTTCTTGTAGAACTCTATCAAAGGTTCCATTACTGAAGCTTCTCATAAAAAAGGTTGAGGAACAATCAGGTATTGTTAGTTTGTCTAAGAAGGATATCTATCAAAAAGGAGAGCTCAAAAGGTGCTCCCAGATGAGATGACCAACAATTCATTGCCCAAAATTATTTAGATTCTTTTTTTGTAAGATTAAGGTTCCTATTGTACAAAGGACTATTTTTCCTTTTGTGATTGACAATGATAACTTCTATCCTACTAGATGGGATCACATAATATAGATAGCACGATGTCATTGTTTTCTGTCAATTTCTTTTTGGGTTGTACTCAAACATCCTTTTGTAATTGATCAATAAATGTAAATACATTCCAATGAAAAGCATTTTTTTCTCCAATCTCATTATCCATCTTTTAATTAGTTAGTTCAGGAAAAATAGGGAAAACATCCTTGGACCTGATTCCAAGTCCATTTTCATCCATATATTCATGCTTATCTACTGCTTACTGCAGATTCTTTTTTGGGATTTATTTTTTCTCTTTTCTTTTTCTTACTTCGGTGTCTATATTATGTTTTCATGGTACATCTGAATTGTTTTGATCAAATTTCAATTGTATAGATTAATCTATACTTTTAAAAGTTATCAAATTGAATTTGATGATTTAAATTTGTAGGTTCTTTCTATTTTTTTTTTTTTTTGGGTAGAAGGCAAATATTTAATAATAACACTAAAGTTTACAATGTCAGAGGTAAATCAGAAATATTAAAAGAAGAAAAGTCAGCGCGAACAAACAAGCCATGTGGGCCACATTTTTTAATAGTAGAATTGTTGAAGTTGTCCAAAAGTTTTGTAATATCTTGATCCATGAGTAGGTGGTGGAAAGAACAAAAGCAAACACTTTGTTATAGAATCTCAAATTTCCAAAGCTTGTACCCTTCCAAAATGATTCTAAGAGAAGTTATTGATCCATAACAGGATATTGCGAACACAGAAGGCCAAGAAGAGATGTTAGTAATAGCATCAGATTTGTTAAGAAGCAATTTAATCCAGCCTTCATTATTGAGAGAAAGATACAGCATAGTAAGTGTTTTTCCTTTTAAAAATATGCTGTTACAAAAATAAGTAATTTTTTCTAGAAAATCTTTTTAATTTTGATCTTTTAACTTTTGAATAAGTAATTTTGTAATAGATATCAAACACGAAATTCAAAGTATCTTTAGATTTTTGTTGTAATACTTATCAAAATTTGTTAGTAATTATCATAATTTCTTTCATCAAATCTAAAATAACATTAATGTATTATAAACATGTAGCATCACTTCATTGAGAAAAAATAAATTGTGTGACAACTATATCTTCAAAATTGAAGTAATTGTACTATATATATAAAAGACTATATAAAGAATCGAAATAATAACATATCATTTATTATCTCCATGCCATTATAATGTGTTAACTTAGCTTTTTTTTTTTGTTTGAATCTCATCATTTTCAACTAAATTAGCAATTTGAAATGAAAAAATATCTTGTAATTAATCGTTATGCTTACACACCATTAACTTTACCAAAAAAAGATAAGAGTTATTTATAATTAATAAGCTAAACAGTATACATAATATTTTAGTGAGTCAAAAATGTATACAACTCCTACATTTTATTTAGAATAAAATTTAAAAGTTAGGGGGTCATGGCCCTTAGTTCCCCTTATCCTCACCACTAGTTCTGTTTCACTTATTTAACAAATATTACAATTTAGTACAAGTTTAACAACATTCTAAAGCAACTTGTACTGTATCTGTAACTAGTAGAAGCAAAGAGAATTCAAATTTCCAAAGGTCGGAAATCATGGCGAATACTTGCATGCCATATTTGAGTGATATCGAAAATGGTACAGCCACACTAATGAACATTCCATTCGTCCAAGGCATGTACTTTTCCTGCTATTCGCCAAGCACTCACTTCTCTCCTTGGTAGCCAATTCTGTGATTTGGGACCAAAAGAAGTTAATTGGTGTATTGAAGCGCTAATTATAATGTTAAAATATTAATCATTATTTTTTTATTGATTATATTTAAACAGCTTAGTAAATCTTACTATCCATCGCGCACACAACCTATAAATTATATGTATGTATGTATGTATGTGCGCGATCCTTTTACTAGGGAAAATGATAATTAAGGATCCCATGATATCATTAATTATGATTAGAGACCCTAAATTATTGAAATCTTAATAATAAATTATGGTGCTTACTAGGAAATTACTATCATATGTTGGAATTATTGTTAATTTCAGTGGGAAAAACTCATTCACATTTGGAAATATGTTATTTTTCAATATAAAATTAAAATTTACTTGTGAAACTTTTGAAAGGCACTTGTGAATCCATTGTGGTCACTTGAAAATTTATCAAAATTACTTGAATATGAAACCAATCACTTGTGAATTTTTATACTTGTCAATATATTGGTAAATTACTTTGAAAATCAAGCAAAGACATTATTGAAATTACTATCTTGGGTTGAGACTATTGTTATTATAAGTTGGAACTATTGTTAATCCCGTTCTTATGTGTGGATCTTGGTTTTTCTAGTTGAAATAATTAACAATAATTCCAAACCATAATACTAATTTTAATACTTGAAGGCAATTTTGTAAACTCATATTTTTAATTTCAAGTAAGGACTATTGTCTATTATTGAGATTTCAATAATTCAAGATTCCTAATTGTAATTAATAGTCATATGAGGTTATTAATTGTCATTTTTCCTTTTCACTATGTAGATATACTCCAACTAATTTGGATGAAGCCGAATTGAGACTTTGTTGGATAGAAACTCTATAATTAAAGATTGGTGAATTTTCAAGACTCAAACTTGAGATATCTACTTAAGATGATACATGTAATAACCCCAAATTAATAATAATAATAGTAGTAATAATAAAAATAAAAATAAAAATCTGGTGGGTATTATTTTGCAATTTTATCAATAACCTGGTTCTTTTCCTATAATTTCCCTGTTATCTTTTTACTTAAATCTTCTTCCTCTCTGCCGGCAAAAAGAGACAGAACAGGGTGACGAGAGACAAAAACAGAGCGAACGAGCGCGAGAGAGAAAGAGAGTTCTTCAAGCTTCCACTGACCTTCACTCTCCATTCTTCTTCGTCCGTCATTCATCTCCGCCGGGCCCTCTGTTCCTTCTGCTCTTCCTTCTTTTTTCTTCTCTTGTTTGCTGGTGTGAGTGAGTGCGGTCAGAAAAAAAAAAAATATACTGCTGCTAAAAGCTTAATGGAACCATGATCTCCTCCTCCTTTCTTTCCGTGCGTGAAGGCGGAGTAGTTGGTTTGCTGTTATTGGAGGTTTGCTTGATGATTTTTTTCTCTTCTTATCTGTGCTGTTGATGTCTTCTTCCATCCCCTGTTCCACCGTGCTAAGTTAGCAAATTAAATTTTTCATTTTCTTCTTTGTCCTGCTGGTGTGTGCTCGAGATTGATATTTCTCTTGCTTTAGATGTCAAATCTTAAACTTTTTTTTTTATCCTTTTTGATTCAGAGCTGTACAATTAAAGGAAGAATTGTTTCTTTAACTAATATTAAATTAAAGACTTGAATTTTGTTGCTGAATAAGAAAATTATGATATGGGTGTGTGTTATAATATTTATGTTAATACTTGATAAAGGATGATTAAGAAATATAATTAGAATTATGTTATAACAAGACAATTAGTTTGGTTGAGAATAAAATGTAGAATTTGGGAGGCATAAAAGAGGATATATGAAAAATTGATTCAATTTGTAGAAAGATTTATTAAAGATTTATTATATTTAATAGGGACCTTAGAAGAAGAAAAGCTTAATTGAAGTTGTGAGAAGAGAATTTTAGGAACTTGGTAGCATACTAGATAAGTAAATAATGTTCCCCAATATATATAGAAGCAATGATCTTTTTTTTACCTTATTTAATTACTTTAATTGTTTTGAATAGATTTTTTTTAAATTGTATTTTATGATTAAGTTCATTTATATGTAACTAGTTTGTTTATTATTCAACTTCAATCATGTAGGCATTTTCATAGTATTTTATTATATATATATATATATATATATCATACATGCATGGATCAGATAAATTATTAGTGAAAAGATCGTTTATATCTTACAAATCAAAGAACAAATTGAACTATAAGGATTTATAGACTCCATGTATGCCAGAAATGTTTTACGGGACTAAATATAAAACGTTGGTTTCTAACAACAGTATCATTAGCCCTTGGCGCGCTATGGCATACCTAGCTAGCAGGGTATATTGGAGGTGTTAGCTTTGTGTGTCGGCCAACAAGCGTGGAACGGAGGGTGTAATTTTGTGGATATAATTCACGCCTGTTATTCATGAGCTTTATGCTTATGCCCATTTTTCATGGCTTCTAGCCACACTGGATGTTACTTATTCTCATGGACTGTGTGTTCACGCCCGTTATTCATTCTGTTTAGGTCCTAATAGAAAAGAAGTTTCCATGTTATATCTTTATCCTTAAGAACTGTGTTTTTATGAATTGTTTTATATATAAAAAAAATTTAAATCTATTCCTTAATTTGTTAATTATGATTTTTTTACTTTATTTTTATTTTTCTCTCTTCTATTTTTGTTACTTAATTATCAAGATAAATTGTGTTGTTATTTTCTAATACCATTAATAATTAGATTAGTCACTTGTTTCTTATTGCATGTGCTTTTGGTTGTCATTTTTATTTATTAATATTATTTGGAGATGTTATTTATTGAAAGAATTTTTGGTATTTAGATAGTAGAAGTGGACTTGCTCTTCATTTGACCTTGTGAGACTCCTTGAGACAAGAAGTATTTTGTTGCTCTATTCAAATTGTGGATTGATGTAAATATTTAAGTATTTTAGTTTTGTTCTAGATTTGCTCCATGAATCATATAGGCAGGATCCTTAATTAAATTATTCTGGGTTTGTATACACACACACACACACACACACAGTATCGGAGTAGAAATTTGAATGTTGCTTGGATATTCTTTTGGCAAGTTGTAGAGATTTCGAGTAGTCCAACTTACAAGGGAGACTTTACTGAAATTTCTACAGCAAGCTTGAATATTTTGTAAATACTAGTACTTGTTTAATACAAATGATGATTATATGATGAGATTGGGTAATTAATATGTCAAATATTATATGGGTTTGGGCTTATAAAATATGAGTTTTCTTATATTCCAGTCGGTCACACTTTAAACATTCAGGGTGTGACAATACAACTCTCTTACTAGTTGAACTAAATGCTTGTTTGTATTTAGATATAGTCTTTATATATCAAGTCAGCAGAGATTTGAGGGTTATACCAAAACAAAAAAAAAAAAAAAACAACTCTTGGAGAAGTCTATTGATAAGTCGGAGCTACCATTAAAAAAAAAAAGGTTGTAATAAACCTATTTTTAATGATCAGCGTGGCAACCAAAAAAAAAAAAAAAGAACAAGAATAAAATATGAGGTTAAAGACTATGAAGCTATACATACTGACCTCGCAACAGGACATGTTTGTGATTGAAGGAGGAACCATCATTGGTGGAGTGTAGTGGTAGAAGCAATCCTTTCCCATTTTTTGGGGTGAGAATTGAAAAAATGGTATGAACAATGATCCTTTTGGTGCTTTCATTTGTTCATTTTCGTCCCATCCATCTCCCACCAACCATATCTGCAAAATATTTCATGTTAAATAATAAGGACGAAAATAGTGAAGTAAACTGAAGTTGAATATTTCTCCAAATTAATGCATTCACCTTGTGCTCATAATGAGTTGAAAGTGCAAAGCTTTCTCTGGGCTTTGCGTTGAGTCCCAAATGAAGCTTCGTTAACTCGTCTTCATATAACGTAGTCAACTGCTGACCAAATTTTGAGATCTTAATAAATCATAACTTACATTTTGCGTCTTCTAAGTTTTTTGTATGGTTTCGATAATATCGAGGTCATCGTTTATTCGTCCATTGTTGAATGAAGTTGAAATTGAAGTAGTTCGCTAATTAAAAAAAAAAAAATTGAAGTAGTTTAAGACATGGAAGAGTATGCGCGTGTTGGTGACCATGGATCTCTAGAAAGTAAGAGAGACGGAAAAAAGTTGTGCACTTCAAGTTATGAGAAACATTTTTTTTTTTTCAAGCTTAATTCGTCCTACTTATATATTTCAACTTTTTGGTATAAATTGTATGTGTCAAATTTCTTTCAAAATACTATAAAGACTCTTGAATATAGTTTACACTCTAAAGATTTATAATGGTTTTTATAGGGTGATAATTTAACTTTATATTTGGTGCACTAAAAACAAATGCAATGAATTTTTTTAATTCTAAAAATTAATGATGGTGATTGGGTATTAATAAATAATAAAGTGATGCCTTGAAGTAATAATGCATCTCAAGCAATATAATTCTTTAATTAATTAAAAAGTCATAACACTACTTTGATAATTGTTATTTAAAATTATTTTTTATGAAGAGTAATATATTTTTAATATGTACAGTTTTCTTGAAATAACACTTCTTTTTTCAAGTAGTAGTTACCATGTATACCTTTTGAGATCTATTTTATAATTTTTCAAAGGTGTCTCTAGGAATTAGAGAAATATAAAACTTTGATGACTTTTAGTTATAACCTTCTATGTAACCATTTATAAAAGTTCTTTAATATATAAATATAAATACACGACTTTTCAAAAAATATATCTCTTTGTTTTAAAAATATTTCAACATGTGTGCGCATGTGTGTTAGCTAATTGCCTGAACATTTGCTTCACACAAAGAGTTGGCTACAGAAAAAGAAAGCTTATCAAAGTTGCCTCGTAGAGGAACTTGATGCGTCCCTTTGGGAAGGCTGTTCACAACTATAGCAGCAGCTAAGCCACTTCCATCTACAATCTTTACCTTCAGTTTTGGAAACTTCTGAATATAAAATTCACCACTTGCATTCAGCTCTTCTTTCTGCATTTACGTACCAATACAACAGGCTTCAATATTTCGATTTTTTCCCAAAAAAAGAAAAAAAAAAAGAAGTGAGGCAAATGATGATGTGAACTTATCAACCCGATTGAAAAGCCCTAGACTAAGCACTTTAACACCAGATGAGTCAGCCTCAAGAATTGCCCCTTCAATTATATTGTTCAGTCTTTTGCTGTGCCTTTTTGAGAGATACTGTATATATAATATAGTAACAAAAGAAGAATAGAATGTCCCAATGATGATATATAACATGTCACATAAGTTACAGTGATTAATTCCTATGTTGAATGAAGGCCAAATTCTTTACCTGTTTTGTAAATCGTGGTACGACCCGTGATTGCAAATTGAGCTTTTCAAAAGTGTTCCCTTCTGATACAAAGGTACGGCCAGACATCCAAGCCATTAGCTTTAAAACGAATGTGAATGGCCACATGGAACGAAGATACCATTTTGATGTTTGAGGGTTGGAGGACAAGGAAGCAAAACCCAAAGGAAGATGATAGATGGAGTCTAACGTTGTTAGGTGAGTCAAGTGAATCACATCAGGAGAGTCATTTGGTCTCTTCAAGGATTCATTATAAGTATCATATGTGGATTCATATACAGTGCCATAAATGTAGTCATAGATTGGCATGAAGAGAGAGTAATTTGTCCTAAATTTGGTGTGATGCAGCGAATGAAACCTGTGGCCATGGTTTATTTATGAGCTTAAAAAATGCCAATTTGCATAAATAAAAACAAAAAAGAATATACACTTGAATGTTTGTTATTCAGTATGAAGTGAAAAAAATTATTAAAAATGGGAAGTGACTGCCTGAAAATTAGGGAAGAGAATAAATGAACGAAAGGTAATAACAAGATATATCAAGATCAAATTTATAATTTTTTTTTCTCCTTAGTATATCTTAATTATTAAGCCTAATTTTATTAGATATGAGACTTACTATACATTGACTCAAGTCTACCCATACTTGAACATCCTAATGTAATTAGAAAAAGCTAATCATATCAAAGAAAAGTTAATGAAGTACAATTAGGTAATTTGCATTTTACTGACCAAAACAAGGAATCAGACCTACGTTGATCAAAGAAAAGAAATGATATCAGATTGTGCAAATAAATCAAAACCTAATAGTGTACAGTTGTGTATTGTCTTAAAGGCAATATTTGTTTACAAGAGTTTGCAAGGATTATTACCATTTCACACAAAATTCAGTTTTTTTTTTGAAGACTTGAAGTTCATCTTTCTTTGGTTCGTGCCCTTGGAATTTGCAACATGATAGACACTTGTAATAGCCCAAAAATTTTAAATAAATAAAAATATATATATATATTATGATAAGAGGAGGTGTTGGTAAAGTGAAAGTATACATATAACCCTTACATTTGGTTTGTTCAAAGCTGATTGAAGTCAGAAAGGAGTGAATTATTTTTTTTTTAACTTTTATACTGTATAATTACGAAACTACCCTTCCTCCACAGATTTTTTTTTCCTTTCTTTTTCTCTCTATCTCTGGCACAATTCAGCATTTGGGGCTCTGTGGAAAATTCCAGATTCTCTCATCTCTCACCTTTTGCCTTCTCTGTCTCCTCCTACTTCCGTCTGCAGCGTCGCTGGCGTGTGAGTGTGCGAGAATTTCATCCGATGCTTCTCTGCTAAGTTCGTGCTCTTTCTTTTTTTTCCTTCTCTATTTCAGATTAGCGAGGTTGTTCTTTTTCCTTTGCCGAGCGATGATCTGAGCATTTAAGTCTCTCTCCCTTCTTGTTCACAGCCTTTGCCGATGTGGGTGTTTCTTATTCGTGTGGTCACCGTTGTTGCTTTGTCTACCATGGCTGTGTGTAGCCTGTAGCCTCCCTCATCTTCCTCTGTCTCTCATCATCGAAGCCTCTTCCTTCTGATCTGTTCTAGTAACTACAAGGGTGAGTCAGAAATCTCCTCCTTTCCTGCAACGCGACATTACCGTTCACTGCCATAGAGAGCTTTGAACCTCCTTTCTCTTCCCTCATTTATTTCATTTTTGGGTGCCGAAGAACAAGGGAGACGTGGCTGTTGTTCTAGGAGTTTGATTCTGAAACTTTCTCCTTCTTTTATGCTGTAAACTTCGTTCCCTTTCTGCTACTGTAAATTGAGGTGAGAAATTTTGATCTTCCTCTTCATGGTTACTCTGTACGTGTGTGGGTGAATGTAGAGATAAAATGGTTGGAAATTTTTCCTTTTACTACCATATTTGTTAAGCTAAAAGGAGAATTTATGAAGTTGAAATTGTACAAAGAACAAGAGAATGTCAGGCTAGGCTTGAGTTTTGTTTATTTGATCTAATTATTAATGTTAGAAAATTTTGGATAATTGATAGAAGGTTAAGAAGTTTCATTGATTGAGCTAGGAATTGATACTAATAAGATAATTGTTAGAAATGTTTGTTAGAGATTGTTACTTGATTGAGTATTTTCCTAAAATCTTATTAAACTCTTGAGAAAAATATAAATGGTTTGGATGCTATTATTTAATGATTTGAGTTGGACATTGTATATAAATTTAAATAAATAAATATATATATATATATATATTTATTTGTAATAGTTATATTATCACATATTAAGCAGTCATGGAAGATAATTATCTCCATAAGGAAAGTGGAGTTAGAGATAGAGATGCTTGAAAAGAGTAATTTTGATTATTAATTCAAGAGTCAATTGATTATCAAAATATTAGTTTTTGAAATATCTATGAATTGTTTGGGGAAAAGGAAATTTAAATTAAAGTTGGGAATTGTTTGTGTTATTTTTCTAAATTGATTTGGGGTTGAAAAAGTATAAAAAAAATAAATCTTTAAAATAAAATAATGATGTTATTATTTGGGCACTAGGATTTAAAGAGCAAACATTGTTGCAAGAAGACCGGTTAAGGGTAGAGAATGTCTTGGGTAAGTGAATAACGTCCCAAATAATTTATTAGCAAAATTTCTTTTCATCAAAGATATTGATTTCAACAATTTACAATTTTATCTATTTATATATGTGTGTATATGTATATATATATTTCATAAGCATTGATTATTTCTGTTGATTGAATAACTCTATTTTCTTAAGTCATGTTATGTGCTTACAACATTGATCAACTTGTTTTTTTTTTACAAGTTTTAGTAATCTTTTATTCGACAAGGACAATCAGGAAAATTTGTGAAAGGGTGGTAAGTATTTACATTGAAAAGAACAGGTATTTACATAATTTATGTTGAGTCTGATATGAAAAAAAGAGAAAATTTTAATTTGATAATGATTATTTTTCTTGCATGTTTGAAAGTTAATTGTTTAAGTGACTTTAGGTAGAACACTGGTTGCTAACGGCAGTTTCGTTAGCCCTTGACGTGCTAGGGTTAATTACTAGCTAGTTAAATTTTGTGAGCTTTGTTCTCACGTCTGTTATTTGTAGGTCTCATACCTGCATCTGTTTTCATAGTTTCGACCACGTCTGGTTAGTTACCCTTATGGACTGTGTGTCCATGTTTGTTTTGTGGCTTCAGCTACGTCTGGTTATTTATCCTTATGGATAGTGTGTCCATATCTGTCTTCGTGGCATAAGCCGCATTTGGTTATTTGTTCTCGTGGACTGTGTGTCTACGTTTGTTAATTGTTCTGATAAGTCCCTATAAATATGAAATTGATTATTTAATGATTTTATATTCCGTTTGTTTTAATTAGCAATATATTTTTAATTACTTGTTTTGTTTATTTGTTTCCTTGAAATTAAGTTATGACAACATTTGATACAATAATTTAATGGTTCAAGATTTCATTTAAAGCTATATAGAATCCTGTTGTTCCATGCTTATTTGAATTTTTATGGAGATCATTGTTTTTTTTAAACTTACATAATTGTTTTTAACTTTTCTTTTATTCATATTTAATTATTTATTATTGGGATGTTATTCACTAGAAAAATTTTTGGTCTCAGATAGTGTAGCTGACATTGAATCATCCGCCAAATATTGAGGAGTCTATTACTGACTAAAGGTGGACGAGTTAAGGATTAAGTATTCTTTTGATGTAATATTTTAAATTATGAATTTTATTTTGTAAGCTTAGTTTAGGTGCTCCACATAATCTATTGCTAGAACCTTTATTTTGTCATATATTTTTGCTTGGTGGTTGGAAGGAGTTGAATTCTTGATTAACATGACATTTGGTGAAAAATATTGAGTTGTAGAGTTTTCGGGAGATCTTGTTTAAAAAGGAGGTTCTGTCAAAATTTTTACAAAAATATTGAAACTTTTATTAATGCAAACAATGTTTACACATGTTCTAATTCAAATTAAAAACATAATTAGGTCTTAGTCATAGAAAGATTAATTGATCCAAGGCTTAAGGGATGTGCAGTGTTCACATTTTGTGTCGGTTACCCTCTATTTTTGAGGCGTGACAATACTGATTAAGTATGTCAAATTGATCATTTCTCATGTTTCCACTATGATTTGTTAATGATGATGCTTGCTAGATTAAAGAAAGGTAAAGAAACTTATGCAATGTTTGGTATACATAAAAGTGTTTTTTAGAAAGGACATGTTGACATTTATCATCCCCCCTTTGTTTTATAGAAAACACTTTTCCATATACCAAATATTACCTCACCCATATTCCTTCGTTTCACTCCCATTTCCCAAGACTTATGCCAACTATCTTCAACCTGTGCAAGGAGTTCCAATTTTTTTCTTTAAAAAATAATAATCATTCACTTCGTTATCATTCCCTTGCTGCCTCATAAATATGAAAACAGAATATTAATCTTTGAAGAATGTATACAACTTGTTTAAATAATCATAGAAGTTGACAAAAGCAATTGAGCCATGCATGCAGGCACCAAAAATAGAGAAAATTATATATAGAATAGAGACTTACGATGGCGTGCAGCAGATATACTTGAGGAAGGATAAAATAGAGAAGAGCTTCTTTGGGAGGAATTCAAAGCTGCAATGACCCAAGTTGTTCATGAAATCGATATAAAATACGTAACCAAATATGGAGGCTGTTCTTGTGAACAATGTTGCAGATTTTGGTATTGTGAATAGAACGACATATGCTAATACTTCAGCAAATGGATGAGTGACAGCTGTCCCAAAAAAAAAAAATAAAAGCAATGAAAATATGTAATTCGTTAAATAAAAAACAGAGTATTAAACTTAACATTCGTATTTGCACAAACAAATTTTAATTTTGGGAATCCTTTTAATTTTGCAATTCACCCTTTTATTGATCAACAAACTGATCATAATTAATTACTCTCCGGCCTTCATTAGAGTTTTCGACAATTTCACGTGTTTTAAGAAAATGTTACATAATTAAATTTGTCAAAAAAAAAATCCCAAAATTCCAATTCTACCGTTATTAATGAAAAGAACGTAAAACCTATACTCACAATTGACGAAATCATGCAGTAAAACTCTGATGGGAAAAAATAGAAAAACATTAGATACTTTTAATTTTTGGGAAAATAGAAAAACAGAGAAAGTCTTCTAGAAAACAACTTAATATTAGGACCAGAAAGAGTGTTTATAAGTCACCTATCATGTACCATTACACGGATCTTGTTGAGTAATTGTGATAGAGAAAGAGAATGACATAGATGAGTAAGACTAGGTTAGAATTTGTAACATTTAATAGAAAGTAGTATTTTTGTAAAAGATGGAGTAATTAATTTTAAGAATATCACTTTTAACTTTAATTAATTTTCATTGATTGACAAACTAACACATAAAATAATAACCCAAACCATATTATTTAATAAAAGGAAAGAAAGTGTGAAGAAAATATCATACAAGTTATAGGTTGAGTGACTATAGAAGAATGATGGCAAGAATGGTAGCAAGAATAGAGGAAGTGATGGTGAAGAGCTCTGTGAAACCAGTAATAAAGAAACTCCACTGGACCAGCATGCATGAGAGCTGTGAGAATCACACCCATCTGTTCTCCATAAGGGTAGATGATGCCAAAACTCAGGAAATATCATGTATGATAAGTAGATTTGGAGTCCGTTAAGCAAAATTTGGTCATCCCTGTGAGAATAATAATGTCTGTTATAACACTCATACCTGCACCAAGACTCTGATTTATTCCCCCCAATCCCTGTTATAGGGCACATACTATAAGCATTTTTCGGTCCTGAATTAATATAATGAAAATTTTTTTCAATGTTACTCATGTTTAAACTCATTAACTATGAGAGAGTTTGCAATGCAAATTTGAAAAATATAGTTTTCATTTAAGTAGGGGTAAACAAATTAAAGTTAATAACTTAATTATCTCTCATTAGTTTTGATGAGATAGTTAGAGGTGCCTTATAATAAGAATAGGAGGGAGTAGATTTTAAAATTTGATTTCAATCTTGCTGGTTTTAAGAGATGGTCGTGCATATTATTGGTTTAGAAGAGAAGGAGGATTATGGATAGGAATGTAATGCTCCCTCCTATCCTTATTATAAAATATCTAATTATTATAAGTCACTTGATGAGGTGCTCTCCCCATTTTCAAATATAAAAAAAATTACCCTATATTTCATTTTTTTTATAAGCAAAACTACAAATTTTAGGAAACATTAATTACATTTTCCCCAAATTGTCCCTCATAAATGGAAAAAAGTATCATTAAATTAGAGAAAAGTAAACATTAATTAATTACAAGGGTATTTTGGCCCAAACATTTTAATTTTAGAGATGATTATTAGGAATAGCTAACTTTTTTAAACTATGTGATTTAGTTGAAATTCTCTTATATTTGAAAAAGGAGGAAGTACTAATTAAGTTTTTTTTCAATGTTAATCATATTTAAAGTTATCAACTATCAATGCAAATATGAAAAAAAAAATCATTTAAATTAATACGGGTAAAATGGAAAGGTTATTCTATTTTCAAATAAAATTAATTACTCAATCACCTTTCTTTAGTTCCGGTGGTTAGAGATATCTTATAATAGAGATAAGAGTGATATATAAATAATTATGTGAGAGAGAGAGAGAGAGAGAGAGAGAGAGAGAGAGAGAGAGATCCATATTTGATCGAACTAAAATCTCGCCAACATAAATGGAAGTATCACATAGTATGCCGGGGCTCCTTCATCAACATTGGAGTGCGTGACTGAATAGATGTTGTAAGCAATCCATGGTGCAATTATCAAGTACAGAACATATGTTCATCGCCATGCAAACAGAAGAAAGAGTCAGATTGATGAATCTACTTTAATGAAATAACAATCCATGTTTAAAGCATAACCACTTGGAGATCAAAAGTTTCTTCCAAAAACCAATTTACTTGTTAATTGATTGCTCTCGCAAGTGTACGAGATCACAGTAATAAATTACCCGGAGTATTCTAGGTGTCAAACCCACAGGGAAGTTACACTTTTATTAATTTAAATAATTAATAGTTCGAGAAAAATAGATAAAATGGATAATTTTGATAAAA
The DNA here is from genome assembly GCF_029017545.1 of Prosopis cineraria. NCBI lineage: Eukaryota > Viridiplantae > Streptophyta > Magnoliopsida > Fabales > Fabaceae > Prosopis > Prosopis cineraria. The sequence goes on along the minus strand of NW_026555343.1, from coordinate 14,406,940 downwards.
ATATAAGGAATAAAAATAAATTAAGAAAATAATGATGACAAAAACACAATCACTTGAAGCGTTGGGATTTAGGATTTACCCTATAGGTTGCTAGTTTCTACCCTTTGAGTTGATTCGAATCAATTATAGTGACAACTATTCCTAAAGTGTCCTAATATTCTCTTGAATTATTAGTGCCTTTTTAATTAGTGTTGAATTCGTTCTCACGATACCCAAGCAACTAATTAAACCGTGAAGCTATAATTTAAGTCACCATAAATTTTTAGAACTATCCCTAACTTAGTTATTTATGTTTATTTCTCTAAATCTAGGTTCTCTCTTCACCTCCCAGTCCATGAAGATTACCCATAGACTTGATTAAATGGTAGCCAGTCATTAAATTAATATGAAGAACAAGAGAAATAAATATAATTGAAAAAAATAAAAAATATTCATAAATATAAATGCAAGGAGTCAAAACAAAAGAAATAGAAAATTAGCTCCCCAATTGGGCTACATCCTTATCCCAACTGGGTAATTTAGAAACACATAATAAAATTAAATAAAACCGTTCTAAAATCCCCAATCATGAAAAATGATCACAGAGAAAATTAAGGAGTAGAAAAGAAATAATTATAATTTGTAAAACCCCTCAATGATCTTGCTTTCAGCTTTCAAAATACTTTTACGAGCTCCAAATATCTCAGAGAGAATTCTTGAGGTACTTGTATAAGTGATTGGATGCCTTCCCTCTTGATAGAGGGAGTATTTATAGTTAAAGTGGAGGCTTCTTCTTTTGTTCCTTGTCAATGTGGGACTTTGATATATATATATATATATATGTATGTATGTATGTATTTCTCTTTTTCTTCTTTCCTTCTATTTGGTTTATTCTTTTTCTCTGTAAAATATAAAGATAAAAAGATATAGATAAAAAGATATGAGTGAATTTTGTATTAAAATTTCTTTTTATCTTATAATTAAGTGATGAGGGAAAAATATATAAATATCAATTAAATAAATATAAAATCTTAATAAATATAATCAAATTCAAACTAAAATCTATACCCATTTAATTATAAAATATGCACTTATCATTAATTTTCAAAGGAAATTACATCAACATATAACCTGTCACCAAATAATTTTAGTATAAATATAGTTTTATATAATATTAGATAGATCTAGTAATATGGGTTGGGCCCATTGACCTAACCCACCAACATGTTAAAAAGTGGAGGGGCAGGTTTAAAATATGGGCTTCAATTGTTGTTAGGTTGTTTTAACTGAGTTCGTTTCAAGCTAGCTTGCACAATCCTTGAGCTAGCCTGCTTTTGTTTTTCTTTAAAAAAAAATCAGTTCAAAGAAAGAAATACACTCGTTAAACATAATCTATCAATTAGTAATTTTGATATAAATATCAAATATAGTTCTACAGATTTTGCTAGGCAAGTAGCGGAAAATAAGTGTCATCATGCATGAAGTAAGTTAGAGGGCACACACAACCCCCCCTCTCTCTATATATATGTATGTAAATGACCTAAACTTGACTCAGATTTTGCATTTAATAATAGTATGAGACTACTGGAAGAATTCAGATGATATATTACGGGACTTAAAAAACACACACACAGAAATTAGAAAAAGAAGAAATAATCAAGCTTGACTATGTAAAAAATGATAACGAAGGCGTTGGAAGAAAATAGACCTTGAAGTTTGCAAGAGGCTTCCAAGGCCACTCTGTGAGAATGCCTGGTTTAGAAGCCATTTCGCGACTTAGAGCTATGATTGTATTATACTTGTAGCTAAATTCAAACGATTTATATAGAGCTCTTGTGAATGACGTATTTGTCCGTAAACCATGCACATAGCAATAAATTTATATTTCAAAGACAGTTAGATATAGTTTTCAATAGATTAATACGTGTACTACATTCATTTGTCATATATCATTTTTAATTTCATTTGTTGTATTAAACGTGTATCATTCAACATTGATTTAAAACATCCAACAACGAGTTCAGCTACCCTAAAAAAAATCAATACAGAAAATTGTCATTTTACTTATGTCAGGCATCACTGAGTTGTCTCTGCCTTTTCTTTTTAAAATATTTTGTTGTAGAAAATGCAAGTGTTATTGATCTGTTTTTCTCCTCTTCTCCAGGGTAAAGATAAAGATTGCATATTAGTATCTTTGGTGAGGTCTGGCGAAAATCCATCAAGCTGTGCTTCTTCTTTGATTGGAGACCGGTACAGGGTAAACGTGGCAAGTTATTTCATGCTCTTTGCACTAACACCACACCTACAATTAGATATTAAAAAAATTGGCTAAAAAGATTTGTGTTGACTTCTAAAAGTTAATCATTTTATCTCTCTGAACATTTTTTCTGGTGAATTTTGAACTAAATTTCTAAAGATTTTTTATGGTTGTTTTTGTTTTAAATTTTGTTCAAGTACTTGGATAGACTACACTGAACTCTTCAGAAACTGTACGTTGAAAATTGTACATATCCAAAAGAGAGGCACGAGCAGTGCAATAGTTTGATATATAAGTCTTCGATATAAGTTATAGTGTGGACCTTCACTATTGGGAATTTTTTTTGCCAAATTTTTGTTCTGAGAAAAACAAAACTAATTCTGTTATTCAAATATGTTTTTATTTTCTTCTCTGAGAATGCAACTTTGTTGTACATGCACTAGACTTCTTTATAAACTGTATATTTGTTTTATGCAGGCGGCTTGTCTTTTGAGATTAAGCTTCTAAATGTGTGCAGAAAAAGCTGATCATGGTGGGTTCTTGTAGAACTCTATGAAAGGTTCCATTACTGAAGCTTCTCATAAAAAAGGTTGAGGAACGATCAGGTATTGTTAGTTTATCTAAGAAGGATATCTATCAAAAAGGAGAGCTCAAAAGGTGCTCCCAGATGAGATGACCAACAATTCATTGCCCGAAATTATTTTTAGATTCTTTTTTTAAGATTAAGGTTCCGATTGTACAAAGGACTATTTTTCCTGTTGTGATTGACAATGACAAGTTCTATGGTACTGGATGGGATTGCATAATATAGATTGCATGATGTTATTCTGTTCTGTCAATATTTTTTGTTGTACTCAAAAAACATCTTTTTGTAATTGATCAATAAATGTAAATACATTCCAATGGAAAACATTTTTTCTCCAATCTCATTATCCATCTTTTATTTTGTTAGTTCAGAAAAAATAGGGAGAACATCTTTGGACTTGATTCCAAGCCCGTTTTCATCCATATATTCATGCACATCTACTGCAGATTCTTTTTTGGGATTTAATTTCTTTTTCTTTCCCCTCCTTACTTCGGTGTCTTTATATCATGTTTTCATTGCACATCTGAATTGTTTTGATCAAATTTCAATTGTATAGCTTAATCTCTTTTTTTAAAAATTATCCAATTCAATTTAATGATTTAGATTTGCAGATTCTTTCTATTTTTTTTTTGATAAAAGGAAAATATATTAATGATAAAATAAAAGCTTACAATGTCAGAGATAAATAAAAAATGTTAAAAGAAGATAAGTCAGCGGGAAAAACGAGCCATGTGGACCATAATTTTTAATAGTAAAATTGTTGAAGTTGTACAAAAGCTTTGCAATATCTTGATCCACGAGGTGGTGTTGGTAAGAACAAATGCAAAAACTTGTCATATTAGGTTCTCAAAATTTTCCTCATTCCTGTCTCATTATATTATCTCTCCTACACTGTTTGCATTGTAACTCTCCATAATCTTATTCCTATTATTAAACATTTAATTTTAAAAGCTAATAGATCATGACAAGATAGAAATAAAAATGATAAATAATGTATTATTTATTATGATAAATAATATAATAACATTTTAAATTAAGTATATCTATATATCTATATACAAAAGTAGAATCATAGGCCGCCTTCTAGACTCGACATATATGCATTTTTTTAAAATGCTGTGATTATAAGTTATCCATTACAAGATTAACTTCTAAAACATTTTTTTACAAAATACCAAATTTTTTTTATACACAATAACAATATTATCTTTAAATTATAGAAACCACTTCCTTTTATTCCTACATTTTTTCTCCCACAATCTTATCCATTATCATAACTTCCCAACTTCTCCATCACTCAAAATATACAATTTCAGCATGCACATTAAATTTTCTATCAAATCTTCTTAAATATAATAAAATTATATCTAAAATTAAAATGAGTTATTTTAATTCTTATTTTTCCTCACTTCTCTCCCATTATCTCTCCCACGCTCTTATCATCATAACTTTCCATAATCTTTTTTTTATTTTTAGTTTTAAAATTATAAGTATACAAACATGCAATAACATTGAACAATTATAGAGCACACAAGATTTCTTTCAATCCTTATATCATTCAATCACTCCATTCTCTCACCAAAACAAGCAAAATTGTAAAATGTTCATTCTCTCTGGCTTCTCCCTTCGTCCAATGCCCTCTTACCCATTGTGCCATCTTTTGCAATTCATGTGCTTGTAGACATTGAAAAAGCAATTCAATTTCTAATAGATCTCATATTCACGGTAGATATTGAGTAATTGCACAAAATCATATATTTTGTAATTTTTTCTACTAAATTTCCCTCCATCTTTCTAAATCTCTCTTTCATAAGCAATAGAACTGAAAAAACTTATTATGCTCTATTTCCATGAAGTTATGGTTTTATAAATTTTAATTTGTTAGTTTTTGGAATATTTATTGTAAATTGTATAATGATTTGTTAATTATTTTACAAGTCTTTAGGCATATTAAAATTAGATAAAGAGGATGATATACATTGCCATGGTTCTTCAAATCAAATCAAAGTAATTTTTCTTCCACTCCTCATATATCTTGACTCTTGGGCATCTCCTTGTAATTTTTTTTCCTGAAAAGCATGCTCAAAAAAATTTACTCATGTGATCCAAATTTCTTAATTTTGAATAATATTTTAATGATCTATGTTTAATTTCATTTTTATTTGAATTATAAACATCAAATGAATTAACCGAAGTTTAAATTTTAAATTTATATATAATTTGTATTTGATGATAACGACTCAACCATCAAACTTGTGTTTTGATCTTGATGATATTTGATATTGTAATATCTCAACTATAAGATTTCAAAGTATTGATGTTTGAGTTGAAAATTAAGTTTTCAAGATATATTAATATGTTCATTTGTTGATATTTATAAATTATAAAAATTGTAATACTTCAAAAATTTATCTACCCTCACATAATTTAATAAAAAAGATGAAACCATACAATTTTTATATTTACCTTATGATATTAATTTTTCATAAATTATATGTGAGAAAAACATTACAAACTATACAATTATTAGGTAGACCTACAAATGATAAAGGGAAAAAATGTAAAATTGCAATATTAGCACAATAAAAATAATAAATTATATTGTGGTTTAGAAAGAAGATATCTCAACAATTGTGGGGTGTTGGACCTGATCAATTGTGGTAGCTTCTGTGCGAAAAAGAAAACAAAACAAAACGAAGAAGACTGGTGGATGAGTTGAAGAAAGGAGGCCAAAGGTATGAAGAGGGAAGCCACCATGGTTTTGGACATTTGAGGATTTATGATGAATTCTTTAGTCTTTGTTTTTATGATTCTAAACTCATCTTATTAGTTAATATTGCAATTTATTTTATGTAAATATTTTTCATTTGTATTAATTAATATTCAAATATAATTTTATTTTAGATTACAAAAATACACCGTGCATTGCATGGGGTACCATGCTAGTTGATTTAAAACACCCAACAACCAATTCAGCCACCCTCTTAAAAAAATCAATACAGAAAATTTTTATCATATTCTCAAATTTAAAATATAACAAATATTAATAAATTTCATTTAAAAAAACTAAAATAATCTTCATCTTTAAGACTTTAACGGATCTTTTCTTTCCAGTTATTGTGGTATAATTAAGGAGAGGATCAATTCATACATAAAGGCATTTGCATTTCATTGGTTGGTATTTCATCTAAGAAATGTACAATTAATATCTCTACATATGTACATCAACTCTAGAACCAGAAACAGGTTTGTAGCCCACTTGTTGAAAAAAAAAGTTGCAAAAGAAATATGGAACTCACTATTAAAAAAAAAAAAAAAGGTGCGTCGGTCTGAGAATTTAAGCCCAGAAAAGGCTCAATTATGACTCGAACTATTCAATTTTGATGATTTAAAGTAAGCTAGCTCCCATGATTTTAGGAGGCCGCGTTCTTAACTTTTGATTTACTTTAATATTTAAAAACGAAAAATCTAATTTATTTTATTCCTTTTAAGTTAATTTTGTTAATCATATAATTAAAATCTTAACCCCTTCCACTTCAACTAAGTTTTTGTTTTTCAATTCAATTCTTGAACATTGACTTGGTATACAACTTAATCTCTATAATTTTAACAATTTAAAATATTAATTTTTATATTTTAAAAAATAAAAAAATTAAGATTAAAATTATTTTTAAATTGAGTTGTACTAAATTAAAATTCAAATACAGAGTTATAAGAGTCAAAATTATAAGAATTACGTTAAAATAATTTAAAATTTAAAAATTAAGTTACAATTAAGCTAACATTACATAACTGAATAATTAATTTTCTCAAAAAAAAAATTGTATATGTATTCAGTCCATTTTCCAACTAGGTAGCCTTGCTTACATAACTAGTGATGTAGTATGCTTGAGCCAAGTGTATCTAATAGACCCTCATTATAACCAGATAAGATAGCAAATACATTAATAATGGGAAGAGAAACGGAGGCTCTTGGCTTCCCTCCTCCTCCTATTTTCCCCTCCCCCCAGCTCCTATTAAATCTAGGTCGCTAGATTGGATATTCATCTCCGTACGTAGATAGTTCACTTGTCTCAGGAACCTCTAGAGCTCCTTTTTCTTCTGAGTTGGTTTAGCTCAAAGATATCTTTTGCCTCCTATGTTGTTGCTGGACACCTTTCTATAGTGCACTAGAAATCCAATGAAGAAATGGACGTTTAATTTGACCATTGTGGGGCCCGGCCCACTTGAATTTCATTTGACTATTCAACCTACTCCCTTGCCCCATGTTCTCATATTCTTCCTGTTTAGCTGACTGCCACGATTTCTCCATCAACGGCTGTTGCCAATAGCGAGTCCATCCTCCTCCTCCTCCTCCTGCAGAGCATAAACACAGTCCCTCACGCTAAGCCGACTCTATTCCTCTGCTTGCCGTTGCTTAATCCTTAGAGGCCTGACTGATCGCCAATTGTGAGAGAGAGAGAGAGAGAGAGAGAGAGAGAGAGAGAGAGAGAGAGAGTTTAATGGTCAAAAGAAGATAGGTGGGCCCGCATAAACATCCATTACTGGACAATAAACAAAAGGTGCCAAATGCTACAAGTTTTGTGGTTGATGATTTATTTTGTATTACTAAATAATATAAGATATTTAGTGCTCTTTAAAAAAATAATTTATGATTAAATTTGAGTCTTTACTCAAAATTTTAATTTAGAAAACTAGTATAATATTAGAGTATAAAAAGAAGTCCCACATTTAAATATTAGAAAATAAATTATGGATATATAAAGCTTAGTAAGTATCTAACCAAATGGCTTAAGTTATTTTGATAAAGTATACTATCCTTGAGCATACTTAATACAATAAATCTAACATGGTATCATGAGCCATTCGATTGGGGAAAAAAAAAAGAGAAAAAAAATGAAAGATGAAAAAAAAATACAACAAGACATTAAAAAAAAACAACCGAAAAGAAAAGAGAGAAGAAGAAGAAAAAAGAGAAGAAATTGAATAGACCTGAGGCCTCCGAGACTAAAAAAAAAGTACAAACCCAGGTAAGAAGAAAAAAAGAAAGAAACAAAAACAGAGAGAAAAAAAGTAGTAGAGAGAATATTAGAGTATAAAAAGAAGTCCTACATCTAAAGACTAGAAAATAGATCATGATTATATAAGGTTTAGGAATTATCTAACCAAATGACTTAGATTATTTTGATAGAATATACTATCCTTGAGCATACTTAATATAATAAATCTAACATATAATAACACAGATGAGGAAGTATAACATATCTTCAACTTCAATTTTACCACATTTGAATGTACGTTGGTATTTATTAACCAGTACTGGAGAAGGGTGCTAGTGGGATATATATGACTCAGAGTTTATATTGACGTAAAATATTTAAATAAGTTAAACAATAAAGATATACTAATTTTAAAGGCCCCCAAAGTAAGTGTGCTCTGATCTTTTTATAAAGAAAGAAAGAGAGGAAAAGGAAAAGAGGGGAAAAGCAGGCTTTAATTTAGCTGGGTTAAGAATTTGTATAGTCAGATAGATACTGTTAATTATCACGTGCAGATATTTCACGGATTGCTATTGAAAGTTGTTAGGTATGGCAATTGGCAACACATCCAAGAGGAGGGAATAATTGGGTGTTAATCAAATTTTTGACTCTTTAAAAGCTTTCTCCAAGTTCATATTGGAGTAAGAATGTGGACGCCATTTATTTGTTTATGCAAGCTTTCAAAGTAAGCGTGATCTGATCTTTTCATACCGAAAGAAAGAAAGGAAAAGGAAAATAGGGGAAAAGCAGTCTTTAATTTAGCCGGGTTAAGAATTTGTATGGTGAAATAGATACCTTATCATGGGCAGATATTTAAGGACTGCTGTTAAGAGTTGTTAGATATGATAATCGGAAACACACCAAGAGATGTAATTGGGTGTAAATCAAATTTTCGACTCTCTAAAAACTTTCTCAGCAAAACGAAGTATAATTGTGTGTTTAAGTAAGTTGGAGCTCTAAACATAATATCATAAGCTATTATATTTAACCAAAGTGACTTTATATGATGATTGAAAAAATTCATATTTGATCACTAACGAACAATCAAGTATCAGCAATCTGTATAATTACAATAATTTGAATTGTTTATTGCAAATAAAGTATCCCCTAATGATGCTATTTTGTCTTTTAATCTTTTTCATAAATAATTATAATATGCCACGATGTGCTAAAGGAGACCATCTTAACTAATTCCTTCTTTAATCTCGATTTCTTCATTTATTGAAATTTAAAAGAAAATAACATTGGGTGACTTAGCTTCCAGCTGTAGTCAATTCAATAATTTCTTAATATAATATGATGTATCTTTATTTTTAATATTATGGTGCTAATGTTCTTGCATTATTTACTGGCTCCTGATGTCCAAAATCTCAACCTTTCATTAATGGTCAGATAAATTTAGTCTATGAACAGATGAAACTTTTTGGCATTAGGAGGCATTAGTTTAGTGTTGTTGGGGCATATTTTTTTCTTATATGACTCGTCAGTCAACATTTTTGTAATTAATGGGAGGAGGTACATTGTGACGTTTTAAAATATTGAGGAGCAAACTTGCATAAAAAAATTTCGAGGTCTATATGATACCGGCCATGTAATTTAAGGGTAAAATTGCATTTTTACCCAACAAAGTGAGAGAGAGGAAAAGAGGGTTAAGGTTTTGTATGGTCAAATAGATACCATTATCACGTGCTTATTTTTCATGGACTGCTAATAAAAAAGTGACTTCGCACGATGACTAAAAAAATTCATATTTAAGCACACAATATTCAAATCTGTCCGTGCAACGACACAATATTCAAATCTGTCCGCGCAACATCTAACAAACCATCAAGTGTGTTACGAATCTGTATAATTGCAATGACTAGAATTGTTTATTGCATATAAATTAAAGGTTCCCCTAATGCTGAAATGACGAAGTTGAACTTGGGTAATCTTACAAGATTTACCATTTTGGTTTGCACTTGACCGAGGCCCTAGTTACAATGAGCGATTCGTTTGCTGAAGTAAGCTTAGATGTGCGTGATGACACGATGGTGTGCGCGAGCCTGATAATTGGCGGGAGTTGACATTTGAAAGGATGGAAAAGCATCAGTTCTGTTCATCAGTGAATCATCAGGTAAATATTATGTATTATGAGTTGTATCAGGCTGCTCGTGATAAAAATGTTGATGCAAAGAAATTTGATTTTGTATTGGAGCAAGTATGTTTACGGAATGGGGTTAATAAAGCCTCCATTTTCAATCAAACCACTCCCACTGGTGATTCCTCACTTCATGATGCAGCCGAGTGTGGGAACAAAGGAGTTGTGTGGCTTATTGCTTCTCGCAATCCTGAGCTTTTGTACAAGACAAATCTGAAAGGTGATACTCTGCTTCATGTTGCTGCAAGAGCTAAGAATCTTCCCGTGATTAAGTACATTCTAGGACACATGGTTGAAATCTACAAAATAGATGTAGACGAGGTTATAATTTTACCCAACAAATATCGGAGGACAGCTTTGCACGAAGCAGTTTTGTTCAACCATTATTCTGTGGTTGAAATCCTTTTACTTGCACATAAGGATAGTGATCTGGCCGCCTACTGGACTTGGAACCACAAGTATGGCTGTAAATCACCAATGTATTTAGCAGCCCTGACTGGGGCTAAAGATATTCTTCATCTGCTCTTGACAAGAATTCCTATTCCCTCAGGCTAGGCCATTCCAAATGGGGACTCCCCACTTCTTGCTGCTATATCAGAACGAAATACTGGTCAGTATACTCTTGATGAATTAATTAATAATCATGCTGCTTTTGTGTTTGTTTCAGTACTCTCCCCTAATACATACGCCTGTGTGTTTTTCTACGTGAAGCTCTATTGAGACAGATAGTGGATATAAGCCCAGAGCTAATGCATCAGAGAGATGAGAAGAACAACACTCCCCTTCATTATGCAGCATATGCGGGTTACCTGGGAGGAGCTTGTACAATGTTAGAAAAATCTCCCACAATTGCTTTTCAACGAAACTCAGATGGCAATCTTCCAATTCACCTCGCTTGCAAAAGGGGCCACGTTCAAGTGTTGTCAACAAGTTGCTTGAAACAGAGAAGTCGAATGTTGGACTTTTCTTGAATAATAAACGTCAGAACATTCTTCACATTGCAGCAATGAGGGGACAAACTGATATGATAAAATATCTACTGAAGATCCCCAAGATTCATCACGACACTCTCAATGAAAGAGATGCAAATGGAGATACCCCTTTACATCTAGCTTCAAGAAAACTGCTATCACGCCCCAAAAGTAAAGGTAACCGACACGAGCGTGAACTACATCGTGCATTCCCAAAAGTCTTAAATTGAAAAAAAAAAAAAATCTTTTCATTTTAGTAGAAATTATAATGTACTGAAAAAAATTATTATAATAAAATATTTAATATTTTTATAGAAATTTCAACAGAACCTCTCTTATAAATAGGATTTTCTGAAAATTCTACAACACAATATTTTACATAAAATATAATATCAATTAGGAACTCAACTCCTTCCAGCTAGTAGATAACATATATCAAAATAGATAACTATTTATAGGCTATGTGAAGCATCTAACCTTACTTCTAAAATAAAATATATGAATTCAAATATTTATATCAAAGGAGATAATGCTAAGCAAAATTTCACCCAAAATCGTTGTATGCCCTTCAGAGGTCAGTAGTGAGATCAGCGTCAGCTAATTAATCTGAGACCAAAATAAATTTTCAATGAATAGCATCCCAACAATAAATAATTAAATGTGTATAAAAGGAAAGTATAGAATAATTATAAGTGCTAAAGATGACAATTTTCGCAACCAAATATTTAATAAAATTCAGCATAAGAGGGTTCCATATAACTTGAAATAAAATCTTGATTCATTAAAGCATCACATCAATCGTCAATATCATTTATTTTCAATAAAGCAAATAACTGCATTAAATAATTACAAATATGTTGCTAATCAAAACCAATAAAAAAAGATTCATCAAATAATTAAAATCTCATAATTATGGGGATTTATCAGAACAAGTAACAAACGTGGACACATAGTGCACGAGGGTAAGTAACCAAACGCAGCCGAAGCCATAAAACAAACATGGAGACACAGTTGACAAAAGTAATGCCAACCAAATGTGGCTTGAAGCCATGAAAACAAACGCAAGTACGAGACCCATGAATAACAAACATGAGAATAGAGCTCATGAAATTCAAACTAACTAGTTATTAACTAAGGCGCGCCAAGGACTAAAGGAACTGCCATTAGCAACTAGTGTCTTGAATAAAATCTCCATCAATTCATTTTCAAACATGCGAGAAAGTCATCATTATAAAATATAGTCCCCATTCTGAAAGTCAAACTCACATGAATAATTTTGAGCATTAAAACTTGTCAGGATAAATTTTCATAACTGAAGTCCATGTTTGGCATTTATTGCATAATTCAAAATAACTGGAGTTGATAAAAATAATCTCATTAACTTTTGAAAGTATTCATCATTAGAAAACAAAAACACATACACATGTCATAACTCAATTATCTTTCAACACCTCTTTGTAATTTCCCAAGATAAAAAATTTCAATGATAAAATATTCAACACTTAACATAATTGTTATTAAAATGATTTACATAAATAGAATATTTCAGAAAATAATTTCATGTTAAAGTAGTTGGGACACTATTCACTTACCTGAAGTGTTCCCGAGTACTAAAATTCACTTCTTAGAACCCAATCAAACCTTCTTTCCTCTAAATGCCCTATCTAATGTAAAAAGAAAATTTAATGGCATATTCAAGTTTGATAAACTCTTTTCAACTCTTATCAAGTGCAAGCAACAAAACTTAATCAATGTTATATATACATAGACCATAATTAATCACTCTAAATTTCAAGTTCTCATATCACCCTTTTTTTTTTTCATGCAATTCAAAGGCATTCCCAATCAAATCATTAAACATTATGATTTATAATTATCATCCATACAATTTCATAGAATGTAGTTCGTCTCACCATAGTTTCATAATCAAAATTCTTCATATAATTCAAGTTAAATTCATGAATAATTAATACCGAAACTGAGTATGCCCCCACAAGAACTAATGAATTTTTTTTTAAAATCATAATCAAAACAAAACTCTTTCTAATATGTGTCTCAGCAAACATCTTACAAGTATTATTATTTAAACCATAATTCCAATTCTCTTCCAATCTCCTCATAATAAACAATAAAATTTTATTAAACTTCCTTCTAACCTTGCCATAACCTGGTCGATCCAAATGATTTAAAGTTTTTTTTAAAGCATCCTCAATTACATCACAAAGTTTTCTCAGATTACTTGACCCAAAGCTAAATTATTTAACAAAAATAAGATCCTCTCTTTGACCTTTCAATAAATACCTAATGAGCGTCAATTCCTAACTCATTCAATGAAGCTTCTTAATCCCAACCACTTGTCTAATTGTTTTTTTAGCATTGATAATTATATCAAATTCAAATAAAGATCAGAGCCAAACCATCATCCTCTTATTTTCTATAATTTCAGCTTCAATCAAGGTCCTTTCAAACTTGATATACACGACAGTACAGGAAAGGAAAAATAAAACTCATAACCTTATTCATCTCAGTGAACGGACGCACAGAATAGCAAGAAGAAAAATTTAAAGCTACTCACCTAAATCAATAACAATAGAGAAGAAAGACCAAGTGATTGCCGACAGAATAGGGAGAAAAGAAGACAAGATTATAGCTGGACGAGGGAAAAATCTAACTCGATGCACAAGAAAGGAAGCAAATATGGCACAAAAACTGAATGAAAACAAGAAATTCTTATTCTTTTCAAGTCTGAGCTCCTTACACAGCCAAAGGGCCCTATTTATAGTTCTGGAATTGAAAACTAAAGCTTACAAATTAAAAGAGAGGTTATAGGAATTAAGGGGAGGTTACAAAGAGTTTATTGTGCACCATTATGTGTTTTCCATTTTTGCTCCTTCCATTTCATCCTCTTCGGGTTGGGCAGAACTCGCCCTCGAGTCAAATTCATCATCTTCATCAATGCACAGAGATAGATCAGTGACATTGAAGGTGGCAGATATACCATAAAAACCAGGTAATTCTACCTTGTAAGCATTGTTGTTGATCTTTTGCACTATCTTGAATGGACCATCAGCTCTCGGGGACAGCTTAGCATTTGGTTGTTTAGGAAATTGTTCCTTTCGTAAATATATCCAAACTAAATTGCCCACGTTAAAAGTTTAATACTTTCGATACTTGTCACGTTGAGTCTTGTATCTCAAGTTCTGCTTCTGTATTTGGGCACGAATTTGTTCATGTAACTTCTTGATTTCCTTAGCCCTTTGGTCAGCATCAGAACTATATTGCTGCTTATCAAGTGAAGGGGTCAAGTCTAGTGGACTAAGGGGACAAGTGTCATAAACAACTTCAAATGGACACTTCCCAATTGCTTGGTTGACAGAGTTATTATAAGCAAACTCAACTTGAGCAAGAATGAGATCCTACTGCTTCAAATTCTTTCCCATGAAACTACGAAGAAGATTACCAAGAATCTTGTTTATAGCTTCAGTTTGGCCGCTTGTTTGAGGATGACTAGCACTGCTAAATTGGAGCTTAGTTCCCATCTTCTTCTATAGTATCCGCCAAAAGTGGCTGACAAACTTCACATCACGGTTAGAAGTGATAGTCTTGGGAATGCCATGAAGACGCACAATCTCCTTAAAGTATAAGTTTACTACTTGAACAATATCATTAGTCTTCTGGCATGGAACTAAATGGGCCATTTTTGAGAAGCAATCCACAACCACCATGACAGAATCTTTTTTCCTCTAAGTTCGTGGTAAACCCAAAACAAAATCCATAGTTATATCTTCCCAAGGTGCTTTTGGAATTGGCAAAGGCATGTATAATCTTGTATTCTGACCCTTGAATTTGGCCAAGTGATAAATTCTGCATCTCTGTATATGCTTGTTGACATCCCGTTCAAGTTGAGGCCAGTAAAAGTTCTCCTTCACAAGGTCAACTGTTTTATCTCGTCCAAAATGTCTAGCTAATCTACCATCATGTGCTTCCCAAATTATGGCTTCCCTCAAGGAACCCTGTGGAATACAGAGGGTTTTACCTCAAAATAAAAAACCATCATGTCTGTAGAACTAGTGGAAAGGTTGATTTACAGTTGCTTCCCACACTCCTTGAAAATTAGGATCATCCTAATACAACTCTTTGACAAGGTCAAATCCAACAACCTTAGTTTGTATTGTTGTAAGTAGCACATGGCAACGACTAAGGGCATCAACTATGGAGTTCAGAGTTCCAACCTCATGTTTGATAAGGAATGGATAAGACTGTAAGAGTTCACTCCAATGAGCATGTCTACAACTGATCTTATGCTGGGAATTTAAATACTTGAGAGCCTCATGATCAGAAAAAAGTATGAACTCTTTATTCAGGAGATAATGACTCCCATATTAGAGAGCTTGAACAATGGCATAGAATTCCTTATCATAGGTAGAATACCTAAGCTTGGCATCATTAAGCTTCTCACTAAAAAAGGCAATGGGATGGCCCTCTTGGCTTAAGACAGCACTAATACCGGTGTTAGAAGCATCACAACTAACTTCAAACACTTGGTCAAAGTTAGGAAGAGCTAGGACTGGAGCTTCAGTTAACTTCTTCTTAAGCTCCTCAAAGCTTTTTTAAGCTTGCTCTGTCCACTAAAACCTTTCTCCTTTGGTGCAATCTGTAAGTGGTGCAGCAATTGAGCTAAAATTATGAATGAATCTCCTGTAGAAAGAAGCTAATCCGTGGAAGCTTCGAACCTCCTGGATAGATTTTGGAATTGGCCAGCTGTTAATGGCTGCAACTTTACTTGGATCAATGCAAACACCTTCTACAGTAATGATGTAACCCAAGAACACAACTTCGCTGGTGAGGAAGGTGTACTTCTTGAGATTTGCATAAAGCTTCTGTTCACGCAAGGCTTGCAAAACTTGCCGCAAGTGATCTAAATGCTCCTCTTGATTCTTACTATAAATAAGAATATTGTCAAAGTATACAACAACAAATTTACTAATGAAGGGTCTCAATACCTGATTCATCAGGCACATAAATGTGCTAGGGGCATTTGTTAACCCAAAAGGCATCACATTCCACTCATATAAGCCATCTCTGGTCTTGAAAGCGATCTTCCACTCATCTCCTAGACGAATTCTGATTTGATGGAACCTACTACGAAGGTTAATTTTGGAGAAAGTAGTGGCACCATGCAACTGGTCTAGCATATCATCAAGTTGAGGTATCGAAAACCGATACTTAATAGTGATCTTATTGACGGCTCGATAGTCAATGCACATTCTCCAACTTCCATCCTTCTTAAGTACTAGAAAATAGGTACAGCACAAGGGCTGATACTTTCTCGAACCAACCCTTTCTTCAACAACTCTTCAACTTGCCATTGGACTTCAGCATGTTCTTAGGGACTCATCCTATATGCAGGCTTGTTAGGAATGATTGCTCCTGGAACGAAGTCAATAGCGTGCTGTATGTCTTGTATGGGAGGCAACCCAGGTGATATCTCATCAGATATTACATCTGAAAATTTTGACAATAGCAGAATAACTCCAGGCGGATTGGTCGTCTCATCATTCACCTCAAGCACTAGAATAAAGTTCATCATTTGGGCTTCAAATTTCGACACCTTGAATTCCTCCTTAGTCATCAAAGACACTAACGGTTTAGAGACACTAGATTCTCTTGAAGATTGGCTAATCTCACTAGGTGGTAGAGGTGCTAGTGTGAACTTGACACCATCTTTCGTAAAAGAATAGGTATTCGCTCGCTCGTTGTGAGTTGGTTATATTGCCATGGCCTCCCCAAGAGAAGGTGGCATGCATCTATAGGAACAACATCACATAATACTTTATCATAATATCGATTCCCAGTAGAAAAGGTCACAAGGCATTGTTTAAAAACTTTTACCTCATTCCTTTTGTTGAGCCAGTGAAGCTTGTAAGGTTGTGGATGATCTTGTGTTGACAACTTTAATTTCTTCACCATGTAGTTAGATACTACATTTTCACAACTTTTACTGTCAATGATGACATTACAAACTTTTCCTTAGGCCATGCAACGAGTGTGAAAAATGTTGCGTCATAGCCAAGGTTCTTCTTTGACTATTGTTGTATGCAGACTTTATTTGAGCACCAATGCTTCTCCTTGATTGGTAGGTGTGACCTCCTCATCATATACGGGATTAGTGCCATTGAACTCAGTGTGCTCCTCATCTTCTTCAAGTGCTTCATACCCTGATCCTTTCCTAATAGTGATAACCCTTCGAGTAGGACAGTTCGCAGTAATATGGCCAAATCCTTGGCATTTAAAGCATTTGACTGCTTTAGAACTAGATTCCTTAGTAGTATTGGATGGTAGTTTGTGCATAGCAGTAGGTTGTGGCTTGCTTGAGGAGTTGGTCTGCTAAAATTTTGCCTTACGGCCTTCTGGATAACCCCTGGAGGACGAAGGCTGAAAAGTGGATCTCTTGGGCATCTGCTTCTCAACAAGCATGGCTAGACGGATGACATCATCCAAGGTCCAATATTGCTGAAGTTGGACTGGACGACTAATATCTGTGTTTAAGCCTGTAAGGTACCAGGCTATTGTTTGCTCCTCCTTCTCTTGAATGTCACACTTTATCATGAGTTGTTCAAACTCCCTAGTATATTCTTCTATAGATAAAGATCTCCGTCTAAGATTTTGCAGCAGGATAAAATTATCTTGGTGGTAATGATCTGGTAGAAATTTCCTAGTGAGCTGGCGTTTCATTTTCTCCCAGGTCTCAATCTTGCGCTTTCCCTCACGTTCCCACTTTTGTCTGAGGTTTTCCCACCAAATAGAAGCATGTTTCTTGAGTTTGAGGGCGACAATCTTGACTTTCTACACATCCGGAATCTCCTTGTATTTAAATACTCATTCAACAGTCTGTAGCCAATCTACAAACTTGTCTGGCTGGAGCCTTCCCTCAAATTCAAGAATGTCGACCTTGATGTCATTAGGGTAGAATTGTTGTAGTCATGGATGGTGGCGGTTGTCAGTGGATGACAAACTACTGCTTCCTGAATCTCCCTATAAGTTTTCTCTGTTGTTGTTTAACAGAGTTTGCTGTAATTCCACAGTGGCTTCCAACTCTCATATTCTACATCTCATCTCTTCTATCTCAACTTCGTGCACATGTCTACGTCTTGGAGGCATTTTGGATAGGTGTCAAGGCTAAGGATATGGGAAAGATTGAGGTGCAGATGGAAACGTTGGAGGATATAAGGGTAGAATGGGATTTTTGGAAAGGCTAGGGACAAAATGGGGATTTTAGACAGTCTAGGGGGTAAAATGGAGATTCTGGAAGAATGAGGGGGTCAAATTACAATTTATGAAAAATATAGGGGTTAAAATGGAATTCAAGTAAAATAAAGGGGCAAAAGTGTAATTTTAGGAAAGTTTAGGGGGTTAAAATGGAATTTCAAAAAATTTTAGGGTGAATATGAAATTTCATAATACTGATGGCAAATTTGGAATTACTAAAAGATTTGGGGCAAAAATATAATTTTTGAAAAATTGGCTGATTGTGTATAGTGACGTGGCGACTATGACACGTGGCAGAGTACTATTAGGTTGACCTGTCATTGACCGATCAGATCGATGATGTGACAGATGACGTCAGCGTCTTCAACCTTCGGATGGCGCGTGACGGCGTGTGGATAGGCGGCGAAGCGCGTGGTATTCTGACGGCAGCGCGTGACGGCGCGTGGGTTGTTTTTCGATGATGGGGAACCTCCTGTTCCACATTTTTAGACCTCCTGAGCACGATGGTGATGTTATTTTTCTGAGAAAATGCTTGGATTGCAAAATGCAAAGACGCCAGGTACTCCTCCACTGAATTTCTCTTCTTTCCGGCGTACTTTCTCAACTGTAACTTACTCTCTCGCTCTTTAGACCTGGTCTGATACCAAAATGGCATAGAAACCGAATGAAAATAAGCAATTCTTATTCTTTTCAAGTCTGAGCTCCTTACACAGCCAAAGGGCCCTATTTATAGTTCTAGAATCGTGAAAACTGAAGCTTACAAATTAAAAGGGAGGTTACAGGAATTAAGGGAAGGTTACAAAGAGTTTATTGTCCTCCATTATGTGTTTTCTGTTTTAGCTCTTTCGGTTTCAAAATGAAAATTAACAGTGCTAGACCAAGAGAAAGAAAAAAAGCTCACAACCAAAGTCACCAGCTCTAGCAATTGATTTCCTCACACACAGCAAGCGACTAGATTGTGAACGGCAGAACAGAGTAGCAGCATGAAAAATAATCAAAAGATGGGAAGGATGATGGAGAACCTGGTGTTGCAAGATAGCACTGGCATTACGGCCGCCGGAGATGCGAAGAACGCGGGAGGAGTGCAATGGTGGTGGAGAACCAGAACGCTCTTGTCGGTGAAGGGAAGGAAAGAAATGAGCTGGACTGATGCTCTGTTTCGTGTAACACGCATAAATTCTGAACAAAAAAAGGTAACTGGGAAAGCTACAAAAAATATCCCAAGGAAAATTATAAGAAAAGACACAAAATTTTTTCATAATACAAAATAAAACCACACTTTTCAGTAAAATTAAAATTATGGGCCTTCAAAAAATACTAGATAAGTTCCTCTAAATTACTACTATCCACTTGCTATAAAACTAATCTAAATAAAATATCAAGTAGGAGAAAATTAATTTACATTAATTTTAAAAAAATTTGGCTCATTACAACTGCATCTTTGGACTCTACTCATTTTGTCACGACACAAAATGATCAATGTGAACCTTGTCAATGACAAAGGTTTAACAGCTCGAGATGTTGTCCGGATGTAATGTAAAATTCCGATGACATGTCAAGAGGTATGATTGTGTTAAGCATCTATGTTCTGTCTTAGTTTTTTAAAAGTTTTGATTCTAGCTAGGTATTTCGTTTCTTAATAAAGAAAAGACTACACACACACAAGCATGTAATTAAGCATGTTTGATTGGATTACCTTGCAGTTTCTAGCAGATGCAATTTTGGAAAGTGCTGGTGTTCCCTTGAAAGCAAATATGCTGGGCATAACAAGCACCAATTCCACCAATAAAGAATGGAACGTGAAGGATGCAGCCCACACACTCATGCTTGTGGCTATATTGATTACCACAGTGACATTTACGGCTGGCTTCACGGTACCAGGTGGGTTTTACTCATCAGATGATCCACTTTCTAAAGACAGAGGCATGTCACTTTTGGCTGATAAAAGACTATTCAATATATACATGGCTTTCAACACTATTGCTATAGACAGCTCCACAATTGGTTCTGTTATATTACTATGGGTCCCGCTGGGTGATCTTCGTTTTGCAGAAGGAGCATATGAACTTGCTAAGATTTTTGTTTATGTGGCTCTCATAACCATGCCTGAGGCATTTTTAGCTGCTATACGTTTGGTTGTGAGCAATAACACTTTGCTTGCAAATGTTATAAGTGTTATTGGATTCGCCTCCATTTTCTTCATCTTATTTGCTCGTATTTTAGGAAGGTTTCCACTTAGAACTCGTCTTCCCATTTTTCGTCGAATTGGAGACTTCTTCATTAGAATTATTCTTGTTTCATTTTATGGATGGAGTGATATTTTGATTGGCGAGCAAGTCGACAAAGTCAATCAAGTTGATCAAGTCAACCAAGTCAATGAAATATCTGCTATTGATATCGATGATGACAATGGTGAAGCGGCCAGTAGCCACTTTTCAGATACAAACGTTCATCGGTTGTGTCCATGCTTTTAGTTTCATGATGCTCATAAAATTATGTAATTCGTGCATGTGATTTATGTATGATATATATATATATATATATTATCGGTTATATAAATTTCATGTACTTGAGGCTGCATATATGTACAAGAGTGTCACTAATGTAACTATATATCTCTGTTGTAATACTTGCAAGTGATCAATAAAGTAAGTAATTTTTTAAAAAAAATAATCTTTTAGTCCTCCAACTTTTAAGTCATTTGTAACTCAATCTTTCAACTATGACTTGTTGTGACTCAGTCCCTCAATTATGACTCGCTTATAACTCAGTCCCTCAACTTTTGAATCACTTACAAATTAGTCTCTTAACTTTTGTTAATTTTTTTTCATGTTAGCTTATATCTCACATCAATGAGCAAGAGGAGGGTATTTTAAAATAATATATGAGCCTTTTTTTATTTCTCTTATTTGATAAGAATTTAAAAAAAAATTAAAAAATAAGGACCAAGTTATAAGTGAATCAAAAGTTGAGGGACTAAGTCGTAGTGAGTAATAGTTGAGAGGCTGATTTGCAGTGAGTTATAATTGAGGGACTGAGTTAGAAGTGAGTTAAAAGTTAAAGGATTAAAAGATTAATTTTTCCTAATTTTTTCCTTTGCAATAAAGCATTCCTATTTCTAGTAAAATTGTAATAACCTGAGAAATTTAAATAAATTACAAATTTATGATATGATACTTTAGGAGTATTTTTATTAATTTTGTAGTGGATTTAATAGAGGTAATTATATTGGAGGCTGAGTGGTAACCTCGTTTGCTAGATAGTTTCAGGTTCCTCATTGGAATGTTCAGATTTTCTCTCTAAGTGGAATATTTTATTTCAATTTAATTCAATTTTTTTGGAAAAATGACAATTAGGAACTGCATAAGAATATTAACGACAATTACAAGCCTTGAATTATTGAAATCCCGATAAGAGACTGATTTTTACTTGCAATTAAAAAAATGTGAATAGTCAATTAAAAAATTTATTAAATATACTTAAGATTTTTTATAACCTCAGTTGGGTGTGTGAGCTTTGAGATTTGGTTCCCTTTTCTCCCCAACACCAAACTCTTCTTCTTCTTCTGCATTGCATCGGCAAAACCATCCTCTCCCTTCTCCTTCCTCGTCGTCTATTCGCTGGTGTGTTGGGCAAGATATTTATATTTTTAAGTATCTTCTTCTTCTTCTTCTTGTACTTTAATTAAAGATGTTCTTCTAAGATGTTTATCTTCTTCTTCTTGCACTTCAATCAAAGATGTTCTTCTAAGATATTTATATTTATAAATATATTAGAAGAACATATTTGATTACTAGTGTATTGCATAGGACAGTGGTTGGAGTCCAAGCAAGTTGAGAATTTAAGTTTTCAGAGCACGTGTCTGGTAGGTAATTCCACTTAAGAATCTTGGTTATTGTAAGGAGAAAGAGATGAGTTTAGAATTGGTATGCTTCAAACAAAAATTGAATCTTGATAGGGAGTTGGGTTTGCAAAGCATGACAAATTTAAATATTTACATTTGTACGATTAAAATTATTTTGAAACTAAGCTGTATTGAATCAAAATTTTAAAGACTGAATTAAAATAAAGTTAAAATTGAAAAACTAAGTTAAAACAAGTCAAAATTTAAGAATTAAGTTATAATTGAGCAAAAAATATAGAATTAGATAATTAATTTTCTTGGGAAAAAATATAGTATTTGTATTCAGTCCATATATTCCCTAAGTAGCTAGCCTTTCTCAAGGAACTGGCGATATAATATGCTTGAGCCATAATGTATCTAGTAGACCTACTCTCATTATAACCAAATAAGATAGCGAAGACATTAATAATGGGAAAGCAGAGAGATTCCACGGGGGCACTTGGCTTTCCTCCAATTTTCCTCTCCCTTCCAACCCTTATTAAATTTGGACCACCAGATTGGAGAATCATCTCAGTAGATAGTTCACTTATCTTAGGAACCTTTGGAGCACCTTTTCTTCTGAGTTGGCTTAGCCTCCAAGATATCGCTTGCCTCCTATATTCTTGCTCGATCCCTTTCTAGTGCATTAGAAATCCTATAAAGTTTCCTATTTGTGTACCAAAAGCACACTTTTGAGGATTCAGTTTCCAATTGTATTCTCTCATCCTAAGGAAACTCTTCCTCAAGATGGTTGACATTAAATATTTTAATTTTATTGAAAATAAAAAAATTATAAATTTTTTTTGTAACAAAAATATTATAAAGTTTTTATTAAATCTAATCATTAGTTTGGACAGTCCCAAATTTAATATGAATAATTTAAATTTAATATTAAATTTTTTTATAATTTTAATATTTTATGTGGACCATCCATATATATTTTGAGTGCTCAAACTATTAATGAAACATATTTATTATAATAAATTTATATAATGGTTAAAGGGAAAAATTGCCCTAGAACTTTCTTTTCAAGGGTGCCTGGCTTTCTGAACTTTTTTTTGGAGCATTTTTGCCCTGAACTTTTCAAAAAGAAAGCATTTTTGCCATATCGTTAGAAATTACAAATGTTGACCATTAATTGAAGTTTGACTAAGGGTTATATAGCATATTTGCTCTAAAACTTTTTCTTTAGGGGCGCTAGGTACCTGAAATTTGTTTGGAGGTTATTTACCTTGGAAGTTTCAAAAAGAGAGTAATTTTGCCTTGTCGTTAGTATTGACCATTACTTTGACTTTAATTGCTATATGTAGCCATGCGGCATTTTGAAAAAAAAAAAACCACCTAGATAGCAAGAAAACCTCTATTAACATCAATAATAATAGCAAGGATAACTTCATGAACAGCAAGCAATTTCAAATTATTTGAACCCATACCTATACCCAAAAACAATCAACTATTCATTGAGTCAATCTATATGAACTTAGCCATATGGAAACTCTCTTCTTCTATATTCGACAATTTCATTATTTCACTCAACTATGATGACTTCGTGGACTCTGACCTTAATTCAAACTCTTTTAAGGGCTTCACAACATCAAAATTGACCATGGTAGCAGTAGCAAAAGCAATATCTTGGATGTTACACAGGGAGCACATAGCAATTGTTAAGGGAGAACACAGGCAATTAGGGGAAGTTAAGAATGGTGGATTTGCCTTTGATGGACAAAACGGCGACATTGTGGGCTCGAGTGATCATTTCTGGGGGTAAAAGTGTCAGGCTAGATGTGAGACTTCTTGTGAGGCTAACATCTCAACACTTATTTTTCCCAACTTTGCATTTGGACTCTAATCTATGGTAATGTTGGAGTTTGCTAGCGGAAAAGGAGTAGGAGGAAGAAGAGGAGGAGGATGTGAAGAAGAAGAAGGTGGGACAAAATTACTCTCTTTTTGAAACTTCCAGGGTAAACAAGCTCCAAAGAAAAGTTTAGGATACCTAGTGCCCCTGAAGAAAAAGTTTCAGGGCAAACATGTTATTTAATTCTTGGTCAAACTTTATTTAACGATCAACGTTCGTAATTTTTAATGATGGGGCAAACATGCTCTCTTTTTAAAAAGTTCGAGGCAAAAATGCTAAAAAAAATAAAATTCAGGGTGTCAGGTGCCCTTGAAAAAAAGTTCCAAGGCAGTTTTGCCTTTTAACCCATATAAAAAATAAATATATTTAATATGAATCATCCATATATATTAAATCTTGATTGTCTAGATTTAATAGAAGGTGGGAGGAGTGTAGGAGTGGGTAGGAACGGGAAGCCAAGTCGCCTCCGGAGGGCTTAGGATTGATAGATATCATTAAATTTTGGATAATGATATGATTACTGTTAATAAGTCTATTTTTCTACCCATCCCTCTTTGATTGGTACCATCCTAAATTTATGATTGATTTACAAGGACGCAGGTAATCTTTTTTTTTTTTGGATCATTTTATTTCAGGTGGGGGCTAATCTTTGAATTGTAATTTGAACCAATGATTAAACTGGTTGAAAACA
>NW_026555343.1:14302520-14382170 GCF_029017545.1 Prosopis cineraria | reverse complement strand
TTTAATACAAAACTGTCTTATATAAAAAGGCAGAGAAAAGGAGGTTGTACGATGAAAATTATATAGGACGGTTATCAATAAAATGGTCTTATATGATTTAAGAAATATAGGACGATTTATCCCTAAACCCACCTTATATTTGTTTTTGAATTAAAAAAATGAATTTTTTAAAAACTGAAATTATAGAGGATGGTTATTTTTAGAACCGTCCTTTATGATTTCAGAATATAGGACAGTTCTTTATGTGAACCGTCCTATATTTGCTTTCTCTCTTATATTAGTTGCCATTTTCAAAATCCGAAAGTAGAGAGCAAAAAATTAAAATAGAGAGAAAGTTGAAAACTCTCAACCGTTCGTCTTCTTCAACCCCAAAGCCTCATCTTATTGAACAAATCTCAAAACCCATTACCCAAACCTACTCTTATTTCTTCATTTTGTGGCAAATCCTGAAGGTAGAACGTGCTCACAGATGCTGTTATTGCTTCTTCAACTTCCTGCGACAGCATTGGGCATTTGGAGTTCTTGTCAGTTGTAAGCTTCTTTCTATGACTCTCGTTTGATGTTTCTTTATATTGTGCATTCTCTGTGTCTTTGGTGTGTTCAAATGAAATTTTGAGATGTGATTTAGAGGAGATTAAAGTTTGGATTTGTAGTTTCATCACTACTATGCACATGAGGTGCTTGATAAAACTCCTAAAAGGAAAGGAAGTTTAGGATTTAAAAAGAAAAGTAATTGATTAAAGTAGCTAGGGTTGTCCATTCTCTTCCACCATTCCTTGTCATGGAGTAAGTTTTTCTATTAGATTTAAAATTGGGACTAAAATCATTCTAGAAAACACCCATCAGATATACCGGCATCATCGAAAATCCATTTACTTTGTTAGTTTTTAGGGTTGTAGGACACACAGGATTTGAATGAGACACGTAATCTTGATGTTGGATCTGTTCTTCCACTGGGATTGTAGAGACCTGGCACAGCAAATTAAAAAGAATAGGAAAATTTGTTTCTCTCATCCTTCAAGTTTAGAAAATTTGAAGTCTTATATTGACTAGGTCTACCATGTCAAGTCTCAACTCTATCCATAGAAAATAGATATCATGCCATCTTACTCTTTTCAACTTCTCTTAACCACCAAGAAATTCTAGAACTAATCAAGGAACATGGAATATCACTAGTAATATATTCTTCTTTCTTCCCCCTAAATAAGCAAAAGTAAAATTCACGTTACAACCTATTGGAAGACTAGGAACTAAATTAGGAATTCTAACAAGACTTAATCACATTAAACAAGAATAAAAGGAAATGAACATCAATTCAGACTAAGTTCCTGCCTTGATTCTCAACCTTTTTATTCTTAAAAGGGGAAGGGGTAAGGTTGAGGAAATAGCAAATTTGATAGTTAATAGTGAATTTAAGGTCATAGCATTATTGTCTTATTTGTTTTCCTATGAGTTATGAAGTGAAAAATCCAATTTTAAGAGGTTGGAAGAGAGGGCTAAGTGCCTAGGAAAATTCCAATTTTAAGCCGTTATATCCGAATTTTTCATCTAAGAATACTAATAACTAGTTAGTACTCTAAAATAAAAATTGTGGCTTATAGACAACTAGAACAACTGTAAGTTAAAATATATACTTAAATTTATTTTTAATAGTGGGGATTTTTTATTAGGGATCCCTACTATTTTTAATCAAGTAGTTCATGAGTAATGCATTGATGAGTTAGTAGTTAATTTATTATCTTGCACTTATGATGATTGAGCTACTCATCATATGTCCTTTAATAATTTTTTACAGATTTGAGATTATGGATAAAGAATGAATGTCTGTGGATCGACAATTGAAGGAATATATAGAGGGGGTGAGCCACTTTATTAAGGTTGGTGTTGAGCATGAGGGAGACAGTAAGAGCATTTTGTGCCCTTATTTAAGATGTGGACTTATGAGGTGGGTCACTGCACGGGAATTGGAAAACCATTTAGTGGTTAATGGAATTGATCAAAATTATAAGTATTGGTATAAGCATGGAGAGTAAGGGACATGAACCAGAACTAGCCATGGCTTATGTGTCAACTGACTTTAACACAAGTGTAGGTAAGGTAGATCGTGTTGAAGAGGATGGCAACGCGGTTGAAGTAGAACTTAATGATTGTCCTCAAATGCTTGAAAGGTGAGAAGTGATGTAGGGACAACATTGTACACTGGTGCTAGGGAACACGTGTCAAAGTTGAATCGGTGTTAAAATTATACCAATGAAAGTAGAAGGTGGGTAGAGTGATACGAGCTTCACAAACTTGCTTTCATATTTGCATGATGAAATGTTACCGAAGGATAGTAAACTTTCAAGGTGTGGTTATATGATGTAAAGAAGATGTTGAAATCTATTGGCTTGAGCTATAGTATCGAGATTTAGATGATTTATGGAAGTAAAGTGGAATCGAGAACTTTGACTTGGCATAAGGAGGGAAGAATTAAAGATCAACTGCTAAGGCATCTGCTAACTCTTCACAGTGGAAAAAGATTGATAGTGAGTATCCTGAGTTTGCAAAAGACAATAGGAACCTATGGCTTGGGTTATCTACTGATGGAATGAATCCATTTGGGCTTCAGAGTAGTACCCACAGCACATGGCTAGTGATTTTGAAAATTATAACCTACCTCGATGGTTATGTATAAGTGCAAGTTTTTGATGTGACTTGCTAATTTTAGGGCTAAAACAACTTAAAAATGATATAGATATATATTTTGGCTCCTCTGGTTAAAGATTTAAAGATCTGTGGGAGACTGGTGTTGAGGTGTATGATAGGTAACAGCAAGGAAAGTTTTAATTTGAGAGCCTTGTTATTTGGTACAATTAATGACTTACCGGCCTATGATAATTTGTTAGGGTATAATGTCAAAGAAAACCTTAGATGCCTTTTTGTGAAGATAACACACATTTTCGTGAGGTTGGAATATGGTATGAAGAATGTCTATTTGGGACATCACAGATGGTTACCCAAAGGCATTATTACCAAAGATTAAGAAATGTTTCAATGGAAAACCCAAAGAAAGGCGGCACCTCTAATATTATCTGGTGATAAGCTATTTGAAAAGGTTACGGATTGGATATTGAGTTTGGGAAACCTTTTATGAAGCATGTTGGGATAGGTAGGTGGAAGAAGAAGTCAATTTTCTTTGAACTGCTTTATTAGAGGAAGTTGGATGTGAGGCATTTTATTGATTTGATGCATGTTGAGAAAAATGTATGTGATAGTATTGGGTATGTACTCCATATTAACAAGAAGAACAAAGATGCATTAATGTAAGGTTAGATATGGTGGCTATGGGAATATAGGAAGACTTGGCACCAGAGGAGGAGAGGGGAAGCCATACGTAGCTTTTTTTTGGCTGCCTATACACTTTCTAAAAGAGAAAAAACAAATTTTCTATGAGCATTTGTTCGGAGTTAAGGTTCCATAAAATTACTCTTCTAATATTAAAAATATTGTGTCTATGAAGGACTTAAAACTAAAGGATTTTAAAAACATACAACATCATTGTTTGATGGAGACCTTTATTCCAGTCGGCATACGCTCAATTTTTACTAGATGGGGTGTGACCTACAATTAATAAACTATGCTTCTTCTTCAAGTCAATTATAGTAAAGTAATCAACCCCACTAAGTTAGGAAGCTCGCCAACGCTAAATTGTGAAGACATATGTGAGCTCGAGATGTATTTTTTGCCCACATTCTTTGACATAATGATTCACATGACTGTTCACTTAGTTAGGGAGCTTGAAAAGTATGGCCCAGCTTATTTAAGGTGGATGTACCCTATTGAGCACAATATGAAGGTTCTAAAAGGGTATGTGAAAAATTAAAGTTGACTTAAGGGTTGTATTGTTGAAAGGTACATAGTTAAGAGGCAATTAAATTTTATCAGGAGTACTTAAAAGATGGAAAAATGTTGGGCTTCTAGTGGCAGGCATGTGTAGAGAAGATGGGGAAGTGATAGCTGGAAAGAAATTAATTACTATTTCATAAACCATTAGGAGCAAGCACACCACCTTTTTGTATTGCATAACTCGAATGAGATTCTTGAGTATATTGACAAGTATACAATGCTAAACTTAGGAAGGACAACCCTGGAAGAAATGACACTGCAATTGCAAAAAATCATAACAAGCACTTTAGACATGGGTTGAAGGCGTACATTATAGCCATGTAAATGCTGACAAAAATTCGGTACCAGAAAGGGTTAGATGCTTGTCTAAGGGCCCAAATGTACAAGTCCTTTCTTATACTAGTTATGTAATCAATGGCTTCACATTTTATCTAAAGAGCAGGATGAAAGAAGCACAACGCAAGATAGTGGTGTAACTGTGATTGGTGAAGCGATGTGTGTATATAATAGTAAAGACAAAAATCCCATGTATACAAGAATGCCATACTTCAGATTATGAGCATATTTAGGAGTGGACTATAGTAAGTTCAAGATTCTATTTTTTGGTTACAAATGGATTGATAATGAGAGTGATCTTCGCACGGACGATAATTCAAGGTTCATACAGGTGAATTTAAATATGTTGGGTTATAAGACCGAGCCTTCATTATTGCATCACAAGCTAGGAAAGTGTTTTATGTCATGATCCTATTTCACCTGGTTGGTTGATTGTGTTATTGTCAAATAAAGAATTTAAAGAGGTGATCAGTCCACTAGATACTATAGTTGAGGATGATCTATTTAACGGGACATCACTTGAATGTAATGTCATCGAAGATGGCACCAACTACATTAGAAGTGATCACAAAGATGGTATATGGATTTAAAAAGAGAAAAAGAATAAAAGAAAGATTAAGAAATTAAACCAAGCTGCTAAGTTGAAAAAGGTTTAGAAGGAGAAAGGAAAAGAAAAAGACCAACTTAAACAATGTTAGTTATTTGTGTATCTATCAATTAATTTTATCTGTGAGTTAGTTTGTATGCTTTAGTTATTTATGCTATTTGTGCTTCTATCAATTAATTTTATTTGTGACTTATCTTGTAGGCTTTAGTTATTTATGCTATTTGTGTTTCTATCAATTAATTTTATTTGTGACTTGTGTGATAGGTAAATGGCTCCGAAAATAGCTCCAAAGAGATGTAGAGTCACTTCTAGTGCCACTTCCCTTATTGACCTTACTCTTCCTACTACTACTCTAGTTAACACAGCTCCCACAGCCACTGCTCCAGTTGACATAGCTCCACAGCCACTACTCCAGTTACATTGGTCCTGTTGACATTGAGCATGCAGACTTGTTGAATAATCCTCCCAATGCCACTTCTAGTCCTGACAATGAGGCTCTTTCTTCTATTCCAAGCAGCATGAATGATAAAGAGGTAGATCAAATGTCTAAAACAATCAAGAAAGGTCTAGTGATGATGGAAATGGTGTCTAGGAGGAGGTTGGCCGGACTTAAGTATTCCCTTAAATAGAATCCCAAGGGTCAACCAATAAAGGAGAACAAGTATAAATTTAGTAGTTACATCGGTGTAGTGACTCGATCACAGCTTGGCCTATCAGTTAATGATTGGCGTGATGTTGATGAAGCTATGAGGGAGTCGATATGGGAACTGATTGAGGTAAAATTAAATTCTTAATTAATTGATTGTGTTTTTTGAATAGGTGGCATTTCATATAAATTATGCCTTGATTGTGTTATTAAACAGGTGGCATTTCATATTGACACTACTCGAAAGAAATATGTCTTTCATTCGGCTGCTAAGGCATATCAACAATTTCGATACAATGTAGGATTGAAATATATCACATTAGTTGAAAGAATCAGTGGTGAGGTTCCTAAGCCACTGAGAGCAATTGTTAGACAAGATCAATGGGATGCATTTGTTAACAACCATCTCAGTAATGAGTTCTAATCATTGAGCCAGCAAAACAATGATTTAAGGGTTAAGAATAATGATATGCCCTACTTAGGATCCTATATAGGTTATTCAAGCATTAAGCAAGAAGAGGTGTGTTCATATATATATATATATATTTTAAATTTAATAGTTTTTTATTATATTAAATAATATGTAAATCTTTTCTGTCATTAACTTATTATTGCATTGATTCATTGCATAGCTCACGAGATTAGGCACGAGAGAGACTTTTGTTTTGCATGCCAGGCTTTTCATTCTAGCTTAGACAGACAAAAAGGGCATGATTACTTCTCCACATGTTTGGGAACTTGCTGAAAAAGTTGAAAGTACAATCTTTAAATAATTTAAATATTTTAATTTAATGTTTCCTTACTTAAATAACATATATATATATATATATATCTCTTTTATGGAGTTCCCTCTCAGAGGAAGTCTCTAAAGGTGAGCTTCCAGAGAATGAAGATATCTTGGAGAAGGCATTGGGCAATAAGGGTCACCCCAGTCGTGTTAGGGGTGTCGGCATGGGTGTCACCAGAAAACAAATTGTGGGTGAAAAGAAGGCTCCAAACAAGGATTTTGATGCTGAGTTTGAAGCATTGAAAGCATGAGTAATGCAGCAAAAAGAATTTATAGTGATAATAATTAAGACCTATGGACTTGGAAAGTCAACCTCGGAGCTTGTCTATACTCAAAAAGATAGCTGCATCGTGCGTCAGCCTTCTCCTCGTCATCTCCCAGAGGTATTTAAATTATTTTACTTTCTTAATTGCAGTCCACAATTATTATTTCCTTATTAACTTATAGTTCTTTTATGTTTAGGGTGAGGTTGAGTGTTCGTTCAAGGTCGATAGCCTAGGTAGACATAGAGTTGCCACAGAAAAAATGTACAATGTCCAAGGGCAATAAGTTCACAATGAGCCCTTGCTTAAGGGGTGGGTTAAAAGGATGATTATTAAGCCTAATGATGACAATTACAAGCTGCTTAAACAAAACTATGTGTTAAAAATTATAGCAGATGCGGTTGGCTCTTATA
This sequence comes from Prosopis cineraria, assembly GCF_029017545.1. Taxonomy (NCBI): domain Eukaryota; kingdom Viridiplantae; phylum Streptophyta; class Magnoliopsida; order Fabales; family Fabaceae; genus Prosopis; species Prosopis cineraria. Next base: position 14,375,233 of record NW_026555343.1, on the reverse strand, counting down.
TTTTATGGCCTAAGCATCTCGTCTGGTTGGGAGTAGAAGAAACTCCACCACAGGTATGCCATTAATTTGCACTATCTTAATTTAAATTCAAGTTACAGTCAATTAAAATTAAAATTCTAATATTGATGTTAATTGGCACTTAGTCCAAGGGGAATGACCCCCCAGACAATCAGGTCAGCTATTAAAGATCGAGAAACAATCGACTCCAAGCTAGCACCAGTGGATATTGCTCCTCCTTTGTCAAAGATAAATCAAAATATGCTAGCAAAGTATGCACGATTGGCCAAGAACATGGTGGTGCAGCTTGTACTACCAAATGACGGCATGTATCGAAAAGAGGTCAGTGAGATTATCGACTTTGACATTGTCAATACTGTCCTGACGTGCAATGAGGTCGTCCACAACCCAATGAACATTTATATGAGGTACTTAATTACTCCTCCTAGTCATATATCTAGATTATGGTTTTTATTCATATTTACTTCTGTCAATTTCTTCATTCAGGTACTTATATGATACTTTCATCATTCTTGGTAACTTAGGATCAAGGTTCATGTTTGTCAATCCCCATGAGTTCCCAAGTTTGAAGGCGGTCAGAAGGATAAGCATTTACAACAGTAATCTCAAACATTGACTACATACTTTAAGGAAAGACCGGCTTCAAAGGGGATGTTATTTTTGATTCCTTATCTTAATAGATTAGTTACTTGGTTTTCTAAAACCTTGATTGCATTTTATTATCTTTCTCAAATTTCAATTATAACATACATCATCCAATTCTCTTAGGGGACACTGGATGCTTATTGTGATTAAGCCAGCAGATCTTAAAGCTTCAAAGGTGTACTATTTGGATTCAGCTCCTCATGATGGGGATCTAACTAACCGACCAGATATGATAAAGCTATTTAATAGGAAAGTATTTTTAGTAACTAATATTTTATTTGTTTCTAAAATTCTACATTTCTAACATGTTTGTCTTCCGTATATTAAGGCTATTGTGCTATATCGCATTGATGCAAATCTTTCAAACAAGAGATTATTCAAGGAATACAAGGATGCCATTGAATAGAATGTAATATAGGTGTCTTTAAATTACTGCCAATTACTTAAGTGTTTTCATTTTTTAATGTCAATAACATATATATTTATGGTTTTCTTTATGTAGTGCCCCCGACAAATCAACAACAATCATGATTGCGGCTGCTGTGTGATGAGGTATGCTAAAGACATCATCACGCACGGGAAGCCTATAATCCCCCTTATGGTATCTATAATTTGTGTAATATATTTTTTATATTATAATGAATATTAATTGTCATCAACTAACTTCATTTTTATGTATGTTGTAGTACTATCCAGATTGTGCTACACCTTATTTCGATAATACCCAAATTAATGAAGTTCTCAAAGAGTGGAGTGAATATGCATATGAAAGTGGGTCACATCTAATATGAGGTAATAATATGTAGTTAGTCTAGGAATAGATTAGTTTAGTTGTCATATATAGTTTAGATATAATTTAGAGATTGGTATTTTACTTTAATTGATTCATTTATATCATTGAATTTTAAATTCAACACTTTTGATGTAATTAAATTGTAAATATTATACTTTTCAATTGAGTAGGGTATATCTTTTGGGCTGTTCTAGAGTATTATTGAGTATATTTATTTTTGTATTGCAAGGGGGCTGCTAGAAAAGCAAATAACCCTATTAAAAAAATATGACATTAGAGGACGGTTATATTAGATAACCATCTTATATTTGTTATATAGAGGACGGTAATAGGAGGTTATCTAATATAACTGTCCTCTAAGACCTATCTATTTTTAATTTTGACCAAAAGTCGAACGTTATATAGGATCGTTATTTAAAAACCATCCTCTATTTATCTTCAATATAAGACCATTTTATAACTGTCTTATATGTCTTAGCAATAGAGGATGGTCTAATAGAGGACCGTTGTCAACCGTCCTCTATTATGAAAAACAACCGTCCTCTATGGTCAAATCTATTGTAGTGACCCAACTCCATAAAAGTCCCTCATTGGTAAGTAGGACATAGCTACACTATCTGAGATTAAAATAACTTTTCAGTAAATAACACCCCAACCATAATATTATGTAAAATCAAAATAAATAAAATATAATAGTTATATAAATTAAATGAGAAAACAATTCAATGTAAATAAATTTGTAAACTTGGAATAAAAGTTCTATATAACTTCAAATAATAAGAACATTTAAATCTATAATGACAAAACAGCTTTAATATTCAATTTTGGCAAATTAAAATGATTAAATAAATAAGAATAACAATATTTACTAATTGAAAACCATTAAATATAAAGTCACCAACTAATTAAAAGTTCATATTTCTAGAAATTTATTAGAACAATTTACAAATGTGGACACATAGTTCACGAGGGTAAATAATCAAATGTGACTTATGCCACAAAGACAAATGTGGATAAATAGTTTATGAGGATAAGTAATTAAATGCAAAATGAGCTATGAAATAATGTCGACACATAGTCTATGAGGGTAATACTAAGCAAACACGGTTTGGGCTACAAAAACAAACGCATGTGCTAGACTTACGAATAATAAATGTGAGAAAAAAGCTTATGAAAATCAAACTAGCTAGTTATTAACTATGGTGTGCCAAGGGCTAACAGAATTACCGTTAGCAACTAGTATTCTATATAAAATCCTCTCCAAATCCATTTGCAAATATATGAGAAAATTATCACTATTAAAATATAGTTCCCATTCTCAAAATCAAACTTGCATGCATAGTTTGAAGTATCAAAACTTGTTGGAATGAAGTTTCATAGCTAATGCTCATTCTTGCATTTATTCAAAAGCCACAATTTCTAGAGTTGATAAAAATAATTTTCTCAATTTTGAAAGTATTCTTTGCAAGGAAAAATACATGCACACATAAACATAATTTAATTATTCTTACCATTACTTTATAATTCCATTAGATAAAGAAATCTAAACAATAAAATATTCAATACAAAATATAGTTATTATAAAAATGACTTACATAAAAATATAATATTTCAAAAAAATAATTTTATGGGTAAAGCAGTTGGAATGCTATCCACTTACCTGTAGCACCTTCAAAGCTCAAAACTCACTTCTTATAACTTCAGTCAAGCTACCTTCTCACAATCACCCTATAAAACATAATAAGATCTTAATGAACTTTACTTTTGAATAACAAGTCCCTCTTTATGAGAATCTACTCAACGAGAATTAATAATAAAAACTTTAAGTTTTACTAACAAAATTTACACATAAAAGCTTTTTCTTAGGCTTTTTACCAAACATCTAATGTGCAACATTCTAACCTGTTTAGTAAAACATGTATCTTTTAATTCTCTTACCCAACCATTTTCAAGCATCTAAGTATGCCTTCTAAAACGATAATATATTTTATAAATTTCTACATCTTATTCATCACAGTTTGTTCTTAACCTAAAATTTAGGTTTTCAGACTTATAAATCTCTCATCCAACTAATGAGGGAGAAATCGTGATCTGGACCCCTCAATAGTAGCAAACAACACTCTCGCTCACAACCACCCCACGATATTGAGATGGTAGAGAAAGGAAGGAGAAGAAGATAGAGATGGTGGCAAAGGAATGAGTTGCAAGCATGGCGCAATAGTGACGATGGTAGCTACTATAAAGTGAGAAGGAAAGAGCAGAGGACGTAGAAGGTGTGAGTTTGACAGAGTGGCAATGAACTTTCATGCTAGCAAAGTGATGAGGGAAAGATGAAGAGTGGCAGAGGGCTTTAGGTGATTTTCTCCCTTTCCTTTGAAGCTTTCTCTCTCTACTTCAACATGCACAGAACAAGTAGATTAATTAAGAGGGGAGGAAAGAAAATGTCTGATTTAATGAGGGCAATTTGGCAATTTAAAAGGCTAAAGCAAAATAAAAATCCCATTATTGTATTAGAGGATTCGAACTCAAAACCTAAGAGTTAACATGTAACTTTTCCCAATATCCACTCGATATTAGGAAGGATTAACTTAATCACCACACTAAAATCATCAAATGATAATCAAATACTTTGTTTGAAAAGCTCGGGCTAAAGACTCATTTTGCAAAATCATCACAATCACAAGACATACGAACAATGCGCAATGGAAACAACCCATATGCATTTATAACACTAATCGCATGCATCAAATATAAAGAAATCAAGTTAAATTATGGGCCACACATCGCTACATGTGGTACAGAGCCACACGCCCAATTCTTCCTTGTGTCATACGCCATGACATGAGATGCCATATGCCACGATACATGAAACTACTATCGAATAGCACCAAAATTAATAAAAACTAAATTTTACAGTAAAGCACAACCTAAGTCATCTTTTTAAGAGTCAATAGAGTAACTATTTGAATTATGATTATGAAAAGCTAAAAAGTGAGGGATTTTTTATGATGAAATTAAAAACTAAATTTGAAATAAATAAATAGAGGAAATTCAACTAACAAAATTACTAAGAACAAGCAGCGCAATCAATCACAACCCAAGCACCTAAATTTAATCTTCCCTATCCACAAAATAAATTAATTTATTTAATTTTATTATTCTGGTTTCATTATATATTCCTTAAATTATCATTCAAGAATTAAACAATAAAGTAAGTTATAGATTAATTAAAATCTCCCTCAACCCACAACCTAATAATTGTTTTAAGTTAGCCACATCAAAAACAAAGCATGGATAATCACCCAAGCTAGGCCAAATTACTTTTATGTTACTATATCAATCGATTATAGCAAGCAAAACCTCATATAAAATTTATAATCTAAAAATTATGCAATAAAGCTACTCTAATCAGCAATAGCAGATAAAGCATAAAATTCAGAGGTAGCGAGAAGAAAAGCAAATTTAAATAAAACTAAAATAAAATATTCTCTGAATATTAAAGACTCTAATTAAAATTTAGGATCATAGTTTGTGATTGATCATGCTAAAAAAAATTAGATATCCATAGAACTAAAAACAAAATAGCAGTGTCACCTTTGATTCTTTGTTTTCTCTAGTTCGTAGAAGTCGTGCCTCCTGTGTGTGCTATTTCCTTCTTTCAAATAAACCATAGATGCCTCTTTCTTTCTATCAATTAAAGCCTTATATTTATTAAAAGACAAAACTACCTTAAATAACCATAATTAAAAAATACATTAAAATACCCAAGATAAATATAAACAAAATTTCTAAAATTTGATTCTTAATTTAATTTCCAAACATGCTCATATTCTTCTTATCCAAAATAATCTCCATTAGTATCTTTCAAATTGAATCTAGAAAATCTGCACAAATAAGATACAATCAAATAGCAAGTGTGCAAAAATATTAAAGATATCATTTATATTTTAAAATCATAAATTTAGATAGTTAAAATCTCAAAACTAAATATTGGCTAATAAAATTAAATAATATCTAATTAAACTTAATAAGCCTCAAATAAATATCTAAAAGTCTAAATTAAAAGGATAAAAATATATAAAATTTTCATTCATCAGTGCATATGTTTGATTTTGCAGCTGTCATTTGATAGCAAAAATGATGAACTTTTGGCATGTGCCATTATCACATATAACGTCTGATTGGAATGATTTAAGTGCTCACACTTATTTTATCTCATAAGCTAGTTAATGAGACAAGCTTAGACATAATCTAATGGTCCAATTAAAATTTCGATACCTAGGGTGTAAAAAGTCAATTTTTTAAAAAATTTCACACACCCAAGCACTCAAATCAATCCATTTGTCTTATTAGACCATTCTAGGTCTTGAATTATATCCAAAAAGACCTAATACATTTAATTGACCACATTTCATCACATATATACATATATATCAAAAATTGGCTAATCAACGTCCAATTTTCATAAAACATAAAATTGCACAACTTGGCATAATTTGGCCCACTTGGCTTTTTTCACCACAAAATCACATATATCCACATTCACTATATGGTCATTACTAAATCTTAACCTATTCCATTCATTTCATCATATATTTTCACATATAGGCTAAGATTCATCAAAATTCACAACTTTCACCATAATCTTTACATTCAACAACTTATAACCATTCAAATCATGCATGCAATCCTATGGCAATTTTTATACATACAATATTCACACTCAGTTAGTTCATTACACAAACTCAAAGGGTCTTATAGCCACAATACCACTATGCCAGTCCAGACATTTTTTTCTTACTCTAATCACTGCTTTGTCTTGTAAAAAATGTGACCACGAGGTTGAGATAATAATCTTAGTAATAGAATAACTCACTACTATTGACTATCACATGCAATTATATGAAAGTAAAGGATAATATATCATTTAATATAGCATATATCACACATTCATTTCAAATTCCACCTATATAAATCATTACACCACTTTTACCACTTGTTTCACCACTTTTCACTACTGTTCCACGTATAGCATTATCACGACTGTTCGAATCTCCAAATCCCCTCGACTTGAAACCATGGGCTTGCCATAAATCAATATATACTCTTATTGGCCCTGAAATCACCTTTAGTGGTAGAATTACCCAGCAAAAGGTGCTTTATCTCACTTCCGGACTATGGTTTCCCTTAATACATATAATGGAGTGTCATTGACTCCAACACCACTTCACATTAATACTAAGGAGTTTAAATCTCCAACATCACACCTAATAGGTATTAAGGAGATAATCTCCAATATTGCATCTCAAACGGCAATAAGAAGATACAATTCTCGAACACCATTCCCTGTCGGGCATTAAAGAGAATATGTCATATAGTCTTATTACTACACTTTACATAGGTGAACTCCCACCCCTATGATCATGCTTTCCAAACCAATCATAGGTTCCACATTCACACATGTATCCACACCACATAGTGTATATATATGTAAAGTACGAAATCAGATATTTCTACTCATCTATTTGATCAAAAGCCATTTTTATATAACATTCACACAATGCTATAAAACATGCTTAGTTTAAAATAATTTCATGCAATAGATATCATACTCATACATAGTTACAATAAATAGTCTAATAGAAAAAGTTATTCAATTACCTTAATCCTTCTATCACTAGAAAGGTTACTCGTGAATTTTAATTACCCAACAGCTCATCACAAGCTTCCTTTCTCACCTTACACACATGATATATCAATCTACACACAATTGACACAATTTAGTCAATTAGTCCAATTGACCAAAATCACTTAATTATCAACTATGGCTATATTTAGCCATCTATTCATTTTTATTTATCCATTTTAAGCTAATAACCACCTGATTATCATTTTATATCACTTCAAATGATCTCACTTCAGCTAAACAAGATTTCCACCCTAATTTTTCTTCAAATCAGGGCCAAATTGAGCTTATGGGTTTACAGCTCTATCATTCAGTACTAAACCAGTCACAAGACTTTAATTTAATTTTCGAGAACCTTTTTATTACTATTAGGTAAGAATCAAATCCCTTAAATTTCTTCGATTCAATTTCTCTATAATTCATATTCAGAGAAATTTGGGTAAAATGAAAGATAAGAGTTATATATAGCTTACCAATAAGTTATCAGGCGAAAGCGCCTTTTAATGCTCGGAAAAGGCTTGCCCTAGCTAACCCTTGCTTCCTCTCTTCTTCTTTCACGTTTTCCTGTTCTTTCCTCTCTGAGCTCACCGCTCATCCATGACTTTTAAGGTCATTTTTGGTCTATGCGCCAGGGTGCATGCAGCTTGTGCCGCGGCGCGTGGCACAATGAAAAGAATTCTCACCATGTGCACTCGTTTTGACCTGAAATGTTATCCTTCCACCTGTACCTGTTTATTGAACATCCCAATGAGTTAAATCATCACATTATCACTGAAAACATTAATCACTTCACAATTTTCAATTTATTTCTAATTAACAGCTAATCACAGAATTAAGAAAATTAGGATGTTACATAACAACAATAAAAATTACCACTGAGCCACACATCTTACTATGACAAGTCTATCCCAAAAATATCTAAAAATATAATTAAGATACCTTATCCTAGATTTTAATTTGACTTATATTTTTGAGTTATTACAAGTTCCAAAATTAATACAAATACAATTAAAACTCATTAGTACATATTTTAATTTTATTAAAAATTATTGGGTTATGACAAGCCAGGCCTTTGCAGAGAGTCGAAGAGAAGAGGGTCTACGGATTAAGCAACAACAACTAGAGGAATAGAGTCCGCTTAGCATGAGGGACTACATTTATGTATGCTTTTGGGGAGGAGAAGGAGGAGGACAAACTCACTATTGGTAATGGCTTTTGATGTCAGAATCGTGGTAGTTTGTTAAACAGAAAGGCGATGAGAATATGGGAGGAGGGAGTGCGTTGAATGGTCAAATGAAATTCAAGTAGGCCCCACAATGGTCAAATTAAACACCCGTATCTTGAAATTTAGCAAGAGGTGTTGGGCATTTCATTTTAAATAGTTAATAATTGATTTTACATTACTTTATAGTACTGGATATCCAGTGATTATCAAAAAATAATTCATAGTTAAATTTATATTTTTATTCATTCAATAATTATTTAATATAATAATATAATCCTCTATTTTAGTATATCGGTCTTTTAAGGTTCTTATATACAGATTAAAGTATACAATAAATATGTAAAGATACAGTATAGTTTACCAAGTTTTCACTCATTTAATTGTGATGGAATAAGTGTTTTACTTAAGTAAATAAATTTGTTAAATAATTGGATTGAATGAGGATAAACCAGGAAAGATGTTATTAAGTATTGCTTTGAAATTATAAAAAGATATATAATATGTAACAAAAAAATTAATTTGGAAAACCAATATAATAACACAGATGAGAGAGTATAACACATGTTCAACTTCAGTTTTACTATATTTGAATGTAAGTGGGTATTTATTAACCAGTACTGGAAAAGGGTGCTAGTAGGATATATATGACGCAGAGTTTACATTGAAGTAAGAATGAGGACGCGATTTATTCGTTTATGTAAGCTTTCAAAAGTAAGCATGCTCTGATAACATGCTGTTATAAGTCATTGTGCCAAGCAAAAGTGACTTTATATGATGATTTTTTTTAAAAAAAATAATAATAAAATCTTCTAAATTATATAAATGATAATTTAATTTTTCGAAATACCTTAATTCTATTGACATGTTTAGGAACTTCTGTGTCAATAAATTTTAAAGTGAAAAAATTATTTTATCTTTATTGAAATAATAAGTGTCAATTATAATTTTTGTTTAAGGAATGATAATTTTTTTTCTATAAATTACAATAGTTGAATAAAAAATTACACTGTTAAGTATAATTTTTATTATTAAAAAATAAGCCTCAATCACAACATTTGTTTAAAGAATAACAACTTATGTTATGTAAATTACATGAGTTGAACAAGAAATCACAACTTGTTAAGTATAATTCCTATTATTGAAAGCAAGTTCTCAAAATGACAAATCCTATTCACAACTTTTGTTTAAGGAGTAACTCTTGTCAAAGAATTATAAAAATTAAATAAGAAATCACAACTTATCATTAAAGGTAAAATGATCTTTTCAATTTAAAATTTATAGATACAGAAGTTACTAAAAATTTTAATAAAATTATGATATTTTGAGGGATTGAATTGTTATTTATATAATTTGGGAGGATTTTAGTCTCATTATGATGATTAAAAAAACTTCATATTTGATCACGCAATATCCTCTGGGCCAACAAAGAAAAAAAAAAAAAATCACGCAATATGCTAATGGATCTGTCCACGTACCACTAGCGCACAATCAAGTATTAGCAACATGTGTAATTGTACTGACTTGAATTGTTTATTACATATAAAGGTTCCCCTAATGATGACTATTTCGTCTTTTGATATTTTTCATAAATAGTTATAATATGCCACTATGTACTAAAGGAGACCATCTTAACTAATTCCTTCTCATTTAAAAAAAAAAAACAAAGAAACAAACTAACTAATTCCTTCTCCAATCGCGATTTCTTCATATATTGAAATTTAAAGCCAACACATTGGGTGACTTCCAGCTGTAGTCAATTGAATAATTTCTTAATATAATATGATGTATCTTTAATTGAAATATCTCGTGGTAATGTTCTTGCATTATTTATTGACTCCTGATGTCCAAAATCTCAACTTTGCATTTTATCTGATGATCAGATAAATTTCATCTATGGACAGAAGAGACTTTTGGCATTAGGACGCAATAGTTTAGTGTCGTGGGGGCACATTTTTTCTTATATGACTTATCCGTCAATATCTTTCATTTGTAATTAATAGGAGGAGTATATTGTGATGTTCACTACCACAGAAATACATATATTTCACGGTTATTTTTTCATATATTTGACAGTTAAAAACTGTCAAATAAGCCTCCCATATTTATGCAAATCTATCTACTTGACAGTTATTGTAACTATCAAATATGTCTCAGTACCAGAACTAATACCCCTACTAAAAACCAAGAGCATATTTGACAGTTATCTATGAGAACTATCAAATATTGCCCATTATATTTAATGGTTATTTTGAATAACTGTCAAATATATATGCATATTTAACAGTTTTTAGAATAAACATCAAATATGTTATAGATATTTTTTTATGTAGAAGCTGCGTTTTGAATAGTCCCCTATAATAGAATTGACATTTCACAATCCAGACAATCCAACAAAAATTATCATCAATAACAATATTCTTTCAAAATTAAAAAAACATGTATATATATACACATACACAGTACACATTAATTGGAAAACAAAAAAGTTACAAATCTTATTTCTAAATCACAATTATTCTATCCTAAAAAATGAAACAATAATTCTATCCTAAGTCACATTATTTTTGCTTCTAGCTAGACCAAATGTGCACTTACTATGAATTAATGCATGAATTTTGCATGATCCATAACTGAAATACACGTTGGCACCACTCATCCACAACTTCGTTGATGTGAGCATCCGCAAATTCTTCACAATAAGTGTCATCATAATACTGCAATTTAAATTATAACCATAACAAAGTTAATTAGCTAACTAATGAGATTTTGCCATATGTAAAATGTATATTTAAATTAAATATAAACCTTGGTAGGGATTGAAGTCTCGGAGTGAGTGATAATGTCCCTAATGAATCTCATCATGCAATATCCATAGTCCACTGAATTTGGTCTTTGATGCGGGCACTTAAAAAAATAAAACAAACAAAATATGTTAAAATATTGAATAATTGTTAATAAATACTTAAATAAAAAATGTTTAAACACGTACCCTTATCACCGTCCATGAGAATAATTGGTCAAATGGTAAAACCTAGGGACAGTTAGAGATTCATTCTTGTGGTACAAAAACATAGACCTAAAAATACAAAAGTTGGTAAGTTTGAAATATTGAAAAAGAAACAAGTAATATATGGCTAATTTCTCATATTTTTACGATAGATAGCCAATTTCTCATATTTTTCTTTAGCCGAATTGAGGGCAATCAGCATCCAATAATCTCTAAAATAATTAACAATTGTAAATAATATATAATAAATTGAAATAGTTAATAAAATTAAGAAAACACTTTAAATATAACAAATAACTAACCCTTGCACGTAAGATATCAAGAATAACCTCCCCCCCTTTTAGTAGACCTAGCTTTGAATGAATCGCACAGCCCGCTTTGCTTGATCTTCGCAATTAGAGTCCCTAATGTCACGAAAATTAGCAATGTCATAGGGACAAATGAAGGTGAATATCCTAATAAGCTTGTGGGGCATGACGAGTGTATGATAGAGAAACCTAAAATAAATAAATCAAATGGATTAGTAGATATTTATAAAAATAATGACCATTTTTGTGCAGAAGAAGTACCTCATATAAAAATTCATAATGGTCGTGCTAATTATGACATGCTGGAGTACTTCATCTACCACTTCGATATAAATTTTCTGAAAATATAAATTTTAAAATACTTAACAAAATTGCTGTGTAATTTAAAATATAAATAAGAGTTCTATAGCATTCTGGCCATGTAATTTAAGGACAAAATTGCCTTTTTACCCAACAAAGTGTGAAAGAGGAAAAGAGTGTTAAAGTGAGTTTTAATTTAGCCTGCTAAATAATTTGTATATTCAAATAAATAACATTATCACGTGCTTATTTTTTACGGACTGCTATTAAAAAAGTGACTTCGCACCGTGACTAAAAAGTTCATATTTAATCACACAATATTCAAATCCATCCGCGCGACATCTAAAAAACTATCCAGTGTGTCACCAATCTTTATAATTGCAATGACTTGAATTGTTTATTTGCTTGTAAATAGAATGATATATACATATACATATATATATATATATAGATGTACGCCTACTCTTTTCTCAGGCATACTAGCTCGCATTAAGTACTTAACATTCATTGACCTGCCTTGTCGATTCAAATGAATACATGAATATATATATATATATATATATAGAATAAATCATATAGATCGCAAAGCCTTCGCTGTCCACACTCCACGCTCCACACCCGTGAATATCACATAATTTGATGTTTTTTAAAGTATCATTATTGAGCAATGCTTTAAAACAGTTAAGATTCATTGACATGCGTTGTCGATTCATAGAGGTCACATGCAGGCACCATTTTCTGAATTATATTTTTGCACTTAAGCTGACCTAGTTATTTGTGTTCACACACGAGTCTTCCATTAATGAATCAGTTATGATTTATGAATTGCCCGAGGCTGTTCTATTTGGGGAAGCATGTGCATCCGTTTTTGTTTGTTATCATCAACTGTATCGAAATTTGCAATTTTCAAATGTAAACTTGTTTGATTTTTCTCCCTCCACTCTTTAATATATTTTATTTTTAATCCCTCATCACCATAAACATGAGTGAATGTGTATGTTAAACTACATTAGAAATACAATAAGCAACAAGATGAGAAGAAGGATAACAGTGTCATGAAGCATGAGAGACAAGGTTTTAAAAACCGGATTGAAGGATGAACTAAAAAGATCAACGATCAACGGTTGAACTAATAACACAATAATTAAATAAAAAATAATATTACAAACGTATATATAAAACATTAAAAACATATTATTTTCAATTCAAAGTTGTTCATCTATAACATATTAAGTTTTAATTTTTCACATTTCTTGATATGTATATTTTTTATTTTCCTTATTTATCCACTTAATAAAACAATGAATTTTCAATTTTATCTATACTTTAATGCATACAATGCCAATAAACCAATTATACACACTCAAAATTTCACTATAACAACCTAGAAGCAAGTTGAAATTAATTCTAAATTAAATAAAATTTTTATTACTAAAATAAGAATACAAAAAATAGTTCAACTGTTTTAGGTTCGAGTTCAACTCCGATTCTGTAAAACTGTTCAGTTCAAAACAAGATAGTTCCTGAAACAGGCTAGCGAGTCAAACTGATCCACTTTTACATCCAGCTGGCAATTCAACTGATCTGATTGGCTACGCAGATAACCTAAATAAGAGAAACCAAACCATAGTGATCTCATATATAAAATTTCATGAAAAGCTCAAGCTTTATATTAGATCTATATCGAGTGTACAGCTAACTTAGCTTTATATGGGAAGTCTCGTAAAATTGAGCTTAATATATATATATATATATATAAGTGGAATAAACTACCCATTTATTTAAACTTTAAATATTTTGGTTAATATATATATATATATATATATATATTGTACATGGAGCTCATTTATATGATGCTTCATGTAATCATGTTACTCTCTTTCCGGTTTCGCTGTCCTTTCTTTTCCGGTGGAATAAATTACCATGTATAGGTAAGACTATCTTAAGTCACCCTATTTTTTTAGTCTTGATTTATTCATTTATTAAAATTTTAAAAAAGACGGCATCACGTGGCTGCCAGCTAGTCGTAGCCATCAATTGCTTAATATAATACATGACTGGAGAAATGCTACAAGTGGGATAGTGTGAGGTCGAGTTTAATTTATATTTGATTGAAAAAACTTATATTAGTTATATATATTAATTTTAAAAAACTCGGTCCCCAAGAATTTATGTCTAATTTTCTTATTTCATAATTTTCAAATTTTGGGGGTGGGGATTTGATTTCAATAACCTAAGTAATTTCCATGTCAAGTCCTCAATGAATCAACTCAGAAATTCAATTTTTTTTAAATCAAAATTTCCTATTACGTAGTAAGTAATTTTCACTTCAAATTCTCAAGGAATTGAACTGCAAATCATAATTCTTATTAATCAAATTTATTTTTAACAATGCCGTTATTAGTATTTTTGAGTTGGTTGGTTCTGCGTATAACAAACATGAAAAGGAAGATGTTAAAGAAATTATTTGAGCTAGTGTTTATTCAACAAAAACAAGTGTGAATAGAAGGGAGAATAGGAATTATGACGATGACATAAAAAATTAAATAAAGAAAGTTAATTAATGCACAACGATGTAGTGAGAACCATGTTTTGGGACAGAAAAACTTATCTGATTGTTTTATATGCCAATTTTATAAATTTAAATTTACATTTATTAGATATCACCATATCGGTATCATTAAACACATTGAAGTCATTGTTCATGGTTTTATAAAAATGTTTCATAAAAAAAGCTTAGAATATATATGAACTAAACATGCTGCGTGTGGTATACCTTGTGTCATTGTCTCCTAAATTTTCTTTTTTTTTCTTTCTTTTTTTTTTTAAATACAAAGCGCAAGCCGAAGCTTGAAAGAACCAGTAATAAAAAAACAGCCTAAACACTAGAGCGTAACTCATATCAATAGACATAATTTCCACTACCACTCGTAAAATTAAGACATGAATAAAAAAAATATGATCAAATATAAACTTAAAGATACAATATTTTAACTTATTTCAGTGTAGCATAAACTAAAATTAAATCTAATTAATTAAATAATCTTGCATTTATTACGTATATATGAATATTATATATATATGTATGTATACTTGAATACGTAAAATAACCTCTTTATATTTAAAATAAATCATTTATGAGTTGGCAGTCGCGCTGTTCTTACTGAACGAAGAACGTGAGCACAAGAAACTCCTTTGCAAATTTTCAAAGTTAGCCTGCTCTGATTTTCTTATTCATTCCGCTAAAGCATTTCTATAGATGGAATGCAATTATTAATCATGAATACAATATTCTAATTTCTCCGCGTAAACCATCCAATAAGAACCATAGCGCGTCTTATCTGTGTAGTCGCCATGACTTGAATTGTACAATGCATATATAGGTCCTCCTAGTGCTGAAATGAAAAGTTGATCAACTTGGGTAATCAACTACGAGATTTTCCTTTCCAACGATTTGCATTTGATTCAAGAGTTAGTAGCAATGAGCGACTTGGATTATACTGAAATAACCTTAGATATGCCTACTGACTGGGTGCGCATTGAAAGGTCACGAGAAATTGCGTCGCGGATCAAGGAGCAAATGAATACAATGCTAAAGAGACAGCCAAGTTCATTTATCAGCAAAGTAATGAGTGAACTGATGCAAAGTGATGATGATATGGCAACTATAATTGGCAACAGAAAGATGCGTGGTCTGATGGAAAAGCTGTTCAGTTCATCATCAGCGGATGATATACAATTTGGTGCCAACGAAAAGATGCATGAACTGATGGAAACTGATTTTAATCCTTCTCTGATATCAGAAAAGAAGTTCAGTTCTTCATCAGTTGATCAGGATGCGCCGTTTAGTGGGAACACGGTACGTATTATGTATTATGAGTTGTACCAAGCGGTTCGTGATAAAAATGCAGATGCAGATAAATTTGTTTCTGTGTTGGAGCAAGTATGTTTACTAAATGGGGTCGATTTGGCTGCCATTTTCAATCAAGTCACTCCCACTGGTGATTCATTGCTTCATGCTGCAGCTGAATGTGGGAATGAAGAAGTTGTGAGGCTCATTGCTTTTCACTATCCTAAGCTTCTCTGTAAGACAAATCTGAAAGGGGATACCCCACTTCATGTTGCTGCAAGAGCTAAGAATATTTTTGCAATCAAGAGCATCCTCAACACGTATAAACATGAAATGATATCTGAGGAGGATGAATCGAAGGATAAAGCAGAGTTTATAATGTCACGCAATAATTATGGAAGGACAGCTTTGCATGAAGCTGTTTTGAGCAAGGATCTTTCTGTGGTTTTTTTCCTTTTACTTTCACACAGCCAAAGTGATTTGGCCGCTTATTGGACATGGAACTCCAGTTATGGTTGCAAATCACCAATGTACTTGGCTGTCTTGACAGGGACTAAAGATATTCTTCATCTTCTCTTGAAAAAAATTCCAATCCCCTCAGGCCGGGCCATTTCAAACGGAGACTCTCCACTTCAAGCAGCAATATCCGAGCGAAATAATGGTCCGCATACTCTAGAATTAATTGATTTGTATGCTGCTTTATTTATTTTTGCGTTTGTTTCATTTTGCCCTGATATACTGTTAAGATTATGATTCAAATTTTTATAATCATTTGCAGTTATTGATATTTATTCTTGGTTTAAAATTTATCATCTCTTAATTTGAGATTTTAAGAGATATTTATCATTAGTCAATATAATACTTTTAGTTGATGAGAAGTTATATCTATATTTGGACTCCATCACCCATAGCATAGAGACAATTATTATACTTTCTATTTTCTACAGTAAAATTTCCCACTCATTGCCCATAAGATTTTTGTCTCTCATATTAGGAGTTTTTCCACATTAAATTTCTTGTATCATCTTTTTATCATTTTCTCTAATTTTCCTATAATTTTCAATTTTTTATCCTATTTATTTTCGCTTTTTATTTGTGCACTTCCCAACATATAAGTTTCTTTATTTCTTTATTTTTTTGGTGAAGCTCTATTGAAGAAGATAGTGGATACAAGAGAAGAGCTAATGCATCAAAGAGATGAGAAGAACAATACTCCCCTTCATTATGCAGCATACATGGGTTACCTCGGAGGAGTTTGTACAATGTTAGAAAAATCTCCCACGATTGCTTTTCAACGAAACTCAGATGGCAATCTTCCAATTCACCTTGCTTGCAAAAAAGGCCATGTTCAGGTGGTCAACAAGTTGCTTGAAACAGAGTGGTCTAATGCTGGAGTTTTCTTGAATAGTAAAGGTCAGAACATTCTTCACATTGCAGCAATGAAGGGACAAACTGATATGATAAAATATCTACTGAAGAACCCCAAGATTCATCATGACACTCTCAATGAGAGAGATGTAAATGGAGATACCCCGTTACATTTCGCTTCAAGAAAACTTAGTCTTTGGACCCTACTCCTTCTGTCACGACACAACATGATCAAGGTAAACCTTGTCAATAACGAAGGTTTAACAGCTCGAGACGTTGTTCGGATGCAGTGTAAAATTCCAATGACACGTCAAGAGGTATGATTGTTAAGCATCTTAGTTTTTTAAAAGGTTTTGATTCTAGCTAGGAACTTCTTTTCCTGATAAAATAATATATATGTATATGCAGCATGTTATTAAGAATGTTTGATTTGATTACCTTTCAGTTTTCTAGCCGATGCAATTTTGGAAAGTGCTGGTGTGCCCTTGAAGGCAAATATGCTGGGCATATCACGCACAACATCTACCAATAAAGAATGGAACGTGAAGGACGCAGCCAACACACTGATGCTTGTGGCCATACTGATAGCCACAGTGACATTTACGGCTGGTTTCACAGTACCAGGTGGGTTTTACTCATCGGATGATCCACTTGCAAAACAGAGGGGCATGGCACTTTTAGTTGATCAAAAACTATTCAATATATTCATGGCTTTCAATACCATTGCTATGTACAGTTCCACCATTGGTTCTGTTGTTCTACTGTGGGTCCCGCTAGGTGATCTTCGTTTTGCTGAAGGAGCATATGAACTTGCTAAGATTTTTGTTTATGTGGCTCTCGTAACCATGCCTGCGGCATTTTTAGCTGCTATACGTTTGGTTGTTAGTAACAACACGTTGCTTGCAGATGTTATAAGTGTCATTGGATTCGCCTCCATTTTCATCATCTTATTTGCTCGTATTTTAGGAAGGTTTCCACTTAGAACTCGTCTTCCTTTTTTTCGTCAAATTGGAGACTTCTTCATTAGAATTATTCTTGTGTCATTTTATGGATGGAGTGACCTTTTGATTGGCGATCAAGTCAGTCAAGCCAACCAAGTCGGTCAAGCGAGCCAAGTCAATGAAACATTTGCTATTGATATCGATGATGACAATGGTGATGCAGCCAGTAGCCACTTTTCAGATACAAATGTTCACCGGTTATGTCCATGCTTTTAGTTTCATGATGTTCACATAAAATTTTGTAATTCATGCATGTGATATATGTATTATATATATATATATATCAATTATATATAAATCATGCACTTGATTATGTACTTGAGTCATTGGGAAAAAGGTCAAGAAAGAGTGTTTGACTATATGTTTTGATGATAACAAAACTTAAGAGAAGGTTGTTTTTGCTGATCAAATACTTTAACCTGCGACAAAACCTTCGATGCAAAAAGATTCAAGAGAAGGCTTAGCACATAGGTTGTTTTTATCTTTAATCTCTTATATTCTTATGTAAATCTTTTTGAGAACTTGCATTTGTACGAAAAGATATGGCATAAGAGTTTTGATCTTAACTTAACAAAATCATTTCATGGCCTCACACTTGAATAATCAGTCTTACTCATGCATGAATCAATATGAATAAAATGTTCTTTTCATTAGATATGGAAACATTCACAAGAGGGAGGGGTGGATTGGGTGTTAATCAAATTTAATTATGACTTTCTAAAAATTTTTCATCAAAACAGAGTGCAAATGTGTTCTTGAGTAAATTTGAATTTGACACTTTATTTGCAAGAATGCTATAGATGAATTTCAAAAACACAACGTATGTGAGAATATTTAAAATTAATTTACAAGTAGAAGTTTGAGAAAGAATTTGTAAATATGTCAAGTTTTAACACAAAAACAAAGCATATACCTTAGTGCATTCATGGAGCAATTGATATCGACTCATGGACCTTAGTGACAGATTAAAAGAAAGAAGGGCCTATGTCATACCCTGATGCTAAGGATATGATCAAGATAAAATATAAGATGAACTCACATTTTATGAGTCTAGATTAGCTAGAGGTTAAGATGAATTATCAATATATATAAGTTATATATAATATAAAGTTTATAAAATTTTAAATATTTTGTAGAAATTTTGGTAGAGTCTCCCATATAATTTGAACTTTTCAAAATTTTACAATAACAAAACCTGTTAACCAATCTAGCAAGGGAGACTATATTACTGCAAAATATACATTTTACGTCCCTCAATTTATGTCACTTTTACAAAAAGTGACACAAAAAATAGAGGCGGTGGCAATTTTATAAATAAATATTGAATATGTAAAATTATCAACATTGCTTTTTTAAAAAAGTGATGTAAATAAGTTATCCAAGTCACTTTTTAAGAAAGCGATGTGAAAAATTTTCAAAAATTAATAATTTAAAATAATTTATTTTTTACAATTCAAATTGATTTTTTTTTAAATTTTTGGATATTTTCATGTCGCTTTCTTAAAATAGCAATGTGGTAAGTTATCCACGTCTCGTTTTTAGCTTTTTTTTAAAAAAAAAGTAACATGAATTATAAAAAATAAATTAGTGTAAATTATTAATTTTTGGACTTCTACGTCGCTTTCTTAGAAAACAATATGAATAAATTATCCATGTTGCTTTTTTAAAAACATAACATGGATTGTGAAAAATAAATTATTTTAAAATATTAATTTCTAGACATTTTCATGTCACTTTTTAAAAAAGTGATTTGAATTAGATTGAGCTCCTCCCTCGCTCCATCATTTTATGTTTTAAAACCTAACTCCTTTCCCTCTTTCCTTTCAACGGCAGCACATCTCTCTTCTTCTCCCCACTACAGATCTCTCCTCTCATCCACACAACAACTCTCTCTTCTCCTTCCCATTGCATTGAGACCTATATCATCAAGATCTATGACCGACAAACTGAATAGAGACCCAAGGCTAGCATTTGATGGTGGGCATTTGATAGACAACTTTCTCATGTCTTCGTCTCCTCCTCTTTCTCCTAAGCAAGTAGTATTTGATTAGTGTCACTTTCATCCACAAACCTTTTTTCTTTATAGATATTTCTGGTCTCTACTTAAGTCTTCTCCATTATCTTTGGTTTCTTCATCAATTTTTATATGGTTTTATTTTTCTTTTATTTTTTTTAGGCTTGTGAAATCTATAGTTAGCTGGAATGATGAAATGAGAATAATAATATTTAAATTTAAATTATTTTAATATTTGTTCCAGGAGAAATCATGTCGCTTTAAAAAAAAAGGATGTGGTTTCTGAAAGCGACATGGTTCTTCAAAAACCACGTCCCTCATAAAAGTGATATGGATAAGTCAGTTTTCTAGGTCACCCGATCTATGTCCCCCCATGATAAGGATGTAAAATGCCTTAAAAAAGTGATGTGAAAAGCTTTTTTTTTTTTTATAGTAGTGCTAGCTTCACATCAACAAATTTCTTTCCAACAAAAATAAAACTAGGACCTAACTATGGTGTATGTGAAGTACTAAATTACAATTATATAATAGCATACATAGTTTCACCCAAAAAGGTATTCCAAGTGTGCTTCCATTTTTCAAAAATAATAGGGCCCCCCAATGATCCACAAGAGACATAGGGTCAGCTACATTATTTGAAATCAAAGAAATTTTTGATGAGTAACATTTCAATTAAAATTAGAATATAAAAAATATGAAGATAATAACTAATAAATTTAATTCAAAATGAATTAATGAAATATTGAATCAAATATTTAAAACAAAAATAACTAATAATTTTTCTTAATAATATAATCGTGAAATTAAACAATGTTAGTAGAATTACATAAATGTATTGAAAATTTTATTGCTAATAAAATATAAAAATTTTTAATAATAGTGCAATTAATAAAATACTTTTAGAGAATTAAAAAGAAATGATAAATTTTAACTTAAATTTAGGAAAGCTTTATCAAAATAAATGGCAAGCATGAACACATGGTCTATGAGGGTAAGTAACCAGTCATGCATGACTAAAAGCCATGAAGCAAGCATGGCAAGAGTCACGAATCAAGCGTAGGCATGAAGCCTACTAAAATAAGCATGAGTACAATACTTATGAATAATCATCCCTTCGTTTCATGTGCATTGACTATTGCATGGGGCTAGCACCTCCTATAAACACCCTACTAGCTAGATGTACCATGGCGCATCAAGAGCTAATGAGACTACCGTTAGCACCTAGCAATTTAAACTTAGTCCTCCTTTGTAAAATCAAGAGAAAATGACAATGAAGGACCTTCTAAGAACATTAATCCCAATTACGGACCATGAATTTTGAAATCCCAATTAAGGACCATGATCCTTAATTGTGATAAAAAAAATATAGTTTGTGAGGTATAATTCACTATTGCCACTTGAGAATTCACTAACCCAACTTGAGAAATTTTTAACGTATATTGTGAAAACATGAAGCCCCACTTGAAAATCAATTGTTTAACAAAAAGCGTCAATTGGAAAGTCACCAACTCGACTTGAAAAAATTTCTAATATATATTGTGAAAACATGAAACTCCATTTGAGAATTGATTATTTAAAAAAAAACACCAATTTAGACAAGTCACTTTTTATTAAATAATTGATTCTCAAGTAGAGTTTTATTGTTTCACAATATATGTTAGAAATTTTTTCAAGTCTAATTAGTGAATTCTCAAGTGGTGCTTTTTCTTAAATATTCGATTTTTAAGTAGAGTTTCATATTTTCACAATATACGTTAGAAATGTTTTCAAGTCGAATTAGTGAATTTTCAAGTGGAGTTTTTTGTTAAATAATCCATTCTGAAGTGGGGTTTTATATTTTCATAATATACGTTAGTAATTTTCTCAAGTTGGGTTAGTGAATCCCCAAGTCGCGTTAGTGAATCCCACCTCACAAATTATATTTTTTTTATCATAATTAAGAACCATGGTCCTTAACTAGGATTTTAAATTTTTATGATTCATAATTAGGATTAAACGTTCTTAGAAGGTTCTTAATTGTCATTTTCCCCTAAAATCAAACATGTATAGAGCAAGAAAACAATTTCAAAATTTTTTTCTTCAAACACTATTCAACCATCATTTCCCATTGTCCAAATTTATCATTATTTCCTCCATACATGAATTATTGCATTAAAAATTTTATATCAACATAGAATTAAATAATTTAATTGCTTTTGAAAAATAATATCATTCATCATATGTACATTTTAACCATTACCTATTGATAATATAATCATCAAAAAAATCAAGATGTTTTCATAAATAAGACATTATTAAAAAAATAGGATTAACAATGATATTGGTATAATGTACAAAGGAATAATAGTAAAACTTAAATAAAGGAATTTTGTAAATGCTTTATTAGAAATTTATTCAAAATGTTACAGACTCCCTTAATTTCTTATCTACTCCCATGATGCTTCAAATTAATCTAGCATATAAATCAACACATTTTATATCATTATAAATTTTCTTTCTTATACTAAACTAAGAAAATTAACATTCAAAATTTTTGCTAATTCTTAAATTTTTTCATAAATCCCTTAAATCAATTTTCACTGAACCCTTCAACAACTTTTGTCAAATAGACAACAATACTAGAAAGCATTTAACCACTACCATTAGCACAACTCTTTTTCAAGTTTAACAAAATTTTAGTTATCATTTATTTTAATAATTTTTCTATTGGTGCTGCACAATTCTAATAGGTAGATACAATTTATGTGAAGACATATACTTTTTCAAATAGCATATATAATTCTTCAAGGCTCTGATATGAAAATTAAATAATCTCATTCCCACCAACTTTTTCTTCTAGCATTTCTACGAATTATCTTGAGTTCATTTATTATTGACAAAATTATGAGATGAGCAACCAAACAATCCCAACTACTTCATCAATTTCCAACACTAACTCTATCACCACATTCAGCTTAATCACCAAAACAAATGATGCATAATATCAAACAATCAACAATTTAAATTTCTCAAGCTACTTATAACAGTAACCAAGAAGAATGAAGGCAGGATTTTTTTTTTTTTGGGACTAAAATAGAGAAGAATCTCAACTTGCAACTCTCACTCCCGCGGCACGCTTAGCTGAAAAAGGACGGAAATATGAAGATCAAACACACACACGCGATGCCAATCAGTTGAGGAGGAAGAACAGATAGAAGCTAAATGCGCACACACCGTTGGCCACCAAGCAGTAACAACAACGGACAACAAATCAGAGAAAAATCCAACAATATCAACTCTTCCAGCTACAGAAACACGACAGGAAGCGAAGAAATTGAAGACCACTTACCTCACATCGACACAGAGCAGCGAATGACGACAGGGAAAGAGAATCCAGCAACCCAACCTCGCTGTAACAAATGAACTTGAACGGAAAGAAGAGCGGAGGGTGAGGCAACAGCAGGAAAGAGACGCAGTCGACGATAACCAAAGGAAATATGAGAAGAACTAGAAAAGGGGAGTGATGAGAAAGACCGGATGAGTGTACAATGGCTGTGAAGATATAGAATGGGATGCTCTGTTTTTCCCGCACGAAAAAGAAGAAAAATCCGATATTAAGGATAATTGCAACAATTACAAAAAAGGGCATAATGAAATTACGAGAAAGGCACAAGGACAATTACCAGAAGACATAAATTTTCTTATAATTTAAGACAAAATAAAACTAACTTTTTGCACATTAGAATTTGAATTGAATTCTATACCTTTAAAAAAAATTATTAGTATAAATTTCAATAAAATCATTCACTTTTCACTAACTATAAAACTAATTTAAGTAAAATATTTATTAAGAGAAAAAATTTATTTAATTTAATATTTAAGGTCATTATGACCTAGGGGTGGATTGAAATGAATTTTTTCAGACTTCTCAATTTATTTTGTCAAGTAATCTTATTTTGATGATAACAAAATATAATAAAATATTGTTTTGCAAGGATTAATTAAATATCAAATGGAAAAACATCAAAATGAAGAGATACAAGTGATGATTTAATGAAGACCTAAGTCTTTTTAGTTTTTTTTAAAAGTTTAATGTTGAAGTGATAGTTGTAAATTATTGATGAAATAATTAGTGTTAAACTTGTTAGTAACGAATGATCAGTTAATTATTAGATATGTGAAGTTATAATTGTAAAATATTAAAATGATAATTGTAAATTATTGACGAGGTAGTTGTAAATAGTTAGTATTAAACTTTGTTAGTACGTAATGCATAATTAGTTTAATTATTATATATATGAAGTTATAATTATAAAATGTTAAAGTAATAGTTCTAACTGCTGATGGAGTAGTTGTATATAATTAGTATTAAAATTGTAATACATGATCAGTTTAACTATTAGATATGTGATGTTATAATTATAAGAAGTTGAAGCAATGGCAGAGCCATGGGGCATATCCCCCCTCAAATGGGAGAAATTACTTGAATAGAGGTATGAGAATTTATATTTTGTACCTTTTTTTAATATTTTACACCCCTCTTTTTAATGTTTTGTACTTTAAACTCATTTCATATTACCTTTTAACTCAGATCCAAAATTATTATTTTTTAACTCAAATTCAATAACTTTTAGTCCAAAATTTCAACATACCCAAAAGCTAATATTATTTTATAAAAAATTAACATTTATTAACCTTTAAGAAAATAAAAAAAAAAATCTGCCTTGCGTGGTTTGAAATCCCAAATCAGATTTGGGGAAAAAATTGAAGGACACCTTATCTCCTGTATTGGAACTGCATCACGAAATTGGTCCTGCTGTCAGTCCTCAATCCTCGTCTTTGATGTAGAGAAAATAGCCGAGACAGCAAAGCAGTTTGAGAACGAATAAAGAGAAGAGAAGAGAAGAGAAGAGAAGAGAAGAGAAGAGGAAGAAGACAAAACGCTGGGCTAGAGAAGAGCTTTTAATAGTCAATCTTCATTCTTCACGCATGGCAAAAAGCAAAAAATTATACTACTTTTGCACATGTGCAGGTGACCATCCTTTCTTCACATATTATTCCAAATATTTTAATAACATAAAAATTATTTATATATTTTAATATTTGTGTTATATGATTTTGTTTCAAGTACTTGTTTTGTTTCATAAATACAGTTTTTTTAGCCATCTCTTTTGTCTTGAATATCTATAAGATTGTAACTGAATAATTTTAAATTGTATAAATTTTGAATAGAAGATGGAGATATTTTTTTAAGAAAAATAATTGTCTTGTGATTTATATTAAAAAAAATATATTTAAAAGTATTGACAATGAGTTGATTGTTCAGCATTTCCAAATATGAAACTACATAAAGAAAATCTATGAAGTAAATAATTATTAAATAATTTTTGTTATTTTTTTAATTATTAATATGTAAATGATTTTGCCCCCCAACCCTGACTCCGCCACTGAGTTGAAGTGATAGTAGTAAGTACTTAAGAGTGAGATATGGATATTGTGAGCAGGTTCGGTTGGATTCATAATAATGTGATAAATAGAATATATAGACTTAAGTCTCATTTTTATAAAATATTTTAGGGAGAATGTCAATAAAATCCCTCTGAAATATGTAAATGACAATTTGATATCTAAAAGGCCATAATTTCTCTAAAGTTTTCGGTGACTTTTCTGTCATTAATTAATAAATTTATCTAAATTTTTAAATTATCCTTATTGAAAATAAATGATTAACAAGTTTGTTTAAATATTCACAATTTTCTGCTTATATTCGTAACAATGCAACAGCAAATAAGAAATTTAACATGTGAAGTTATGATTTACTGTTGTATTGTTGCGTATATAAAAAGAAAAATTGTGAACATTTAAACAAAACTTGTGAATCATTTATTTTTAACAATGGTAATTTAACAATTTATATAAATTTATTAATAATAAAAAAAGTCTCTGGAAACTTCAAAAAAATTATAATATTTTGATAGAATAAATTATTATTTATATATTTTAAAAGAATTTTATTATTATTTTCTCAATATCTTATATGTGATGTCCGGCTACCACATTGATTTCTAAACTGAAGGCTTGTAAAATGATCATCCCCCAATTTGCGGGCTGTAAATGGTTGGCTCTTCAATGGCAAGCTTGTAAGTAGATGGCTCTTACATGGGTGGCTTGTAACACAACGGCTCTTCCATGAGTACTGTAGTGATTCAAAATATAATTATCAAATTAAAATTAACAATAAGATAATGGAGTATATTTTAAAATTTTAAAGAGAAGACTTAACAAGATGTATTGGTGCTGAAGTAAAAATTTTTGGTTGAGCTTACCTTCAATCCCAATTCAAACCCTTTTACCGGTAGGAAGAAATTTTATTTTGTTTTAATTTAACGAAATTACTAAATGTCTCTCTTTAATATATATATATATATATATATATTAAAACCCTCATCACATCATATTTTTCCCTTCCCCAATTCTTTTCATTCTTCGATTTGTTCCAAAGGGAGGGAGGGCTTCGAGAAACATCTATTTCCTCTGTTCTTCATCTCCCTCCATCCTTTTCGATTCATTGCCGGTGCGTATGTGCTAATCGTTCATCCATACAGTGGCCGAATCACGTCTAGTTGAGGGGGGTGCATTAAGCATATAGTGAAAAATTTAATATTTTACACAATCACACTTTATATCTTTATATTTTATACTTTTATTCTTAACGAATTATTTAATATCACTCAAGTTTTGTTAAGATCTAAATGTATTCATTACAAATTTGCAAACCCATAACAATTTAGTTTAAGCATGATGAATTTTAACACAAAATATTAAACTCTTACTATATATGAAACAATCGTCGTTAAAAAAAATCATTATTTACCTTTTAATTTCAAAATCAAATTCAAAATTTTCACAATTATTTTTTTCATTATTTACTTTTTATTTCTTGTTCAACAATATAATTTTAAGACACGAAATTACAAAATACCAATTTTTTAGTATTTATTTTTCACCTCTGTTATTGTTATTGTAATGTATATAATTATTTTTAAATTATTAAATGTTTATTTTATAATATTAATATTTTTAAATTAAATTGTATTTCCTGGACCAGAGTCCTAGCTTCGCCACTGCATCTACAACTACTGTAGGTGTCAAGGCGGTTATATTCGCCTATCTCTGTTCAACGTTGCATCCTTAAAGATCTTCTTCCCCTGTTTTGTTCGGTGCTGCCGGAGGCTGGTGCTGGTGGCTTCGATCCCTTTTCGTTCTTCCTTCCAAGTGTGCGCATGGCTGTAGGAACCTGGTTCGTCGCTGCTATGGGTTGCCACTTGGTATGCGAGTTCTTCATTCCCTGTTTCATTTGACACTCTTGATTGAGGCCAGGATGCTTGAGCTTTGTTTTTCCTCTTCTCGTTTGGGTACTGTTGATGTAAACTTAAACTTTTCTTCCTCTTTGCAACATCTGTGTGCATCTGAATTAAGGGGCTCCAGTCCTTTATCATATTTTCTTTTTCTTTTTCTTTTTTCTTTCCTTTCTCCGTCTAATGGAGTGTTTGAACGCGAGTAGTTTGAAACTTCTTTCATTTCTATGGTTAGAATGTTAAATGGAGGGGAAAATATGGGGTTTCTTTTAGTTAAGTTTTAAAGGTCGGGATTTATTTGAATAGGTAATTTATAGCATTTTGTTGAAAGTTACAAGAAAAATGAGATGGATTTAGATGATGTTTTTCTTAGTTTCAAATTGATCCTTGGTAAAGAATTATGTTTGGGAGACATAGTAAATTTATATATTGAAGAGGAAGGAGGATATAGTTTGATTATTGATGCATCCAAGGTGTTTGCTAAAATGCATATAAAAGTTGCAATGGAGTAATTAAATATATTTAATATATTAAGGACCGAAATTTAAATTTGAATTCTGTTTTGCTCTTGTACTAGTTCAAATATTTTTATGCAATTAAATTAGGAAACCTTATATATAACATCTTGATGCTTGAGAGTTGTATGGTTGACAACTTATAAATTAGGGTACTTGTATGGTTTAATTATTATTTTTTTATCTGTAGTTTTTTTAACTTATTTAAACCTTCAGTCATATAAACAAAATGCTATGGCTTCACATTATAATGTTGTCGAAAGAATGTGTATGTAAACAAAGAGTTTAGCAATATTATTGCTTAGTTAAAGTGTATTGTTTATTAATGTTAGTGGATTGTTATAATTTTGTGGATTAAAAAGAAATGCAGTGTAATAAGCTCAAATTTTAAGTAAAAATTAAAATATGTGATAATATGTTTTAACTTTATTTTATTGATTTTGGATAATGCAAGAAAAAGAACCTTATCCATCAGGTTTTAGGTTCGAATCTTGACAGTGCAAGGGTCATTTATTTTTAATTTCTATTTTCTATTGCTTCACTAAAATTACTATTTTACCCTCCACCTTGATCACATTTTTCCCATCTTCATTCTTGTTCGGCGTTCTCGACCATAGAGAGCTTGAAATTTCTTTTCGTTCTAGTAGCTTCAAGCGCCACTGTTCACAGTCTTCATCTCCGTCGTTCATCTCATCGAGTCGGAAAGCTTCTCCCCTTCCCTCTGTCCTCTGCACGCGTCTGATCTCCTCCTCTGTTCGTCCCTTGCTGTGGTGGTCGCCGTGGGATCCTCTTCGAGCAGCAGCGACGCTGCCATTCTAGTGACCGTGGAAGCCGTCGGTCTGTCGGTCCCTTCTCCTCTTTGTGTAGCTGCTTCGAAGCTCTTCCCTGTTCAACGTGCAACTCTTCCTTCCTCCCTTTTTCGTACTGCTTCTGCCATTAATGATATGAGGTAAGAAGCTTCATTTCCTTGTTTGTCTGCTGCTGGGTACGTGTATCGTGAGTTGAGATTGTGGATTTTCCCTTCCTTTCTTTGCTGCTGTGACTAATGGGAAGATGGGAATTTAATTTTCTGAGTTTAAAAATTGATTTTTGTTGAAGGAAGGATATTGAGAAGCTGAACTAATTCAAATACTGAGAGTGGAGAATTTATGGAAAATGGTTAGGGTGAGATTGGGATAAAAGAGTCTAGATCAAAAAAAGAAAAAAAGAAAAATTGAAGATTGATACTTATAAGATAATTGTTCAAATGTTTGTTAGAGGGAGTTGCTTGATTTTTATATTTCCTAAAATCTCATTAAATTTTTTGAAAGTATAAATTATTATTTTATGAATTGAGCTTGGCATTGTGAAGAAGTTCAATTATTAAGGTATTAGTAAATTAGTTCAATTATTATGAATTGCATGTGTGATACTTATAGTTAGGTTATATTTTTATGAGCATATTATCTATATATGGGCTAGTTATTGTTTGAGAAAGTTTGATATGAGTTGAATTTTCTTTAAAGCTTAACTTATGCTTGGGAGGAGTTGAATTTGAAAAGTATATGATAAATGTAATTAAGATTGTTTGGAGATTGTTTGGTAAAAGATTCATTGATTAAAAAGCTTTATTGAGTGGATTGAAAATTACGCACATGAAGTGTTTAACATGAAATTTAAGTGAAAATCATATTCCAAATTGAGAAAATGGACTATAGCTAAAGTAATGTGATGGAACTATGTGGTGCAAATTCTAGCATTTTGAAAACTTACAGTTTTTGTTAGTGACTTTCGGGTGATATAAATGATGATGTCCATGGAAGCTTAAATTATTAAAGTTGACTATCATTGTATTGGTATTAAAAAGGAGATATAGAACTTGTAGGAAGACTATTAAAATTTTATTATAATTTTATAGGATGTTTGGAGAAAGGAAAATTCAATTGAAGTGGTAAGAGAAAAAGCTTTGAATTTTGGGAATACTTAAGGTGAATGGATAACATCCTAACTACCTTACCCATAAAATTTTATTTATAAAATTCATTAATGATATTTTTATTGTTCTATTGTTTTAATGTTAACAAACTACATTTATCAAAGAATGATTCCTTTATTGGATAATTCTGATTTAGTATATCAATTTGTTATGTGAATTATATTATATTAAATCAATAAAGTATTTACACAAGTTCAAATGAATTTTATTTGACAAATTCATGCATGGAATTGTTAATGAAATTATAAAATATTATAAAAATTTCCATGCATGTTTTAAAGTTAATTTTAAGAGAGGACTATATGCAGAACACTGACTGTTAATAATAATTCCATTAATCTTTGGCATCCTAAGGTTAATGATTAACTAGTTTGCTTTTGTCATGCCCCAAAAATTAAACGTGACCGGCATGGAACGTATGCATAAACACAAATCCCATAAGTTTTGATTAAGAAATCCCTAATCCAATATCAAAATTTATATAAAATACAATTTGAAAATCATTGAAACATCATCAATTAAACAACAAGCTTTTTAAATTTTCTGTAGAAATTTTAGGAGAACCTTCTCTGTAAATAAGACTTTCTGAAACCTCTACAACAGTCATATATAACCCAAATAAAAAAATATGTGGAGCTCTGCTCCTCCACAACATATAGACAAATAAATTATAGATAATAATCCTACCTATAGTTAACATGGAGTAGCTAATCATAAATTCAAAATATAACACATAATTAAGTATTTACAACAAAAGGAATGCATCCTCAAAAATTTTCTAATCAATCTAACAATGAGCTTGCAAAGGTCAGAAAAAGGCGTATTGTCAATTATGTTATCTGAGACCAAATAAATGTTTTCCAGTGAATAACATCCCTATATTAATAAAATTTAAAAGGATAAATTGAATAAATAACAATGATTATATAAATTAAAAATACAATAATTTCATATAAAATAGTTTATAAACTTTGAACATAAGAGATATAGCCTTGAGTAAAATCTTAAACCATTAAATTTATAATATCAAATATCCTTGTCACTTGATTTTAAGAAGACAAATAATTAAAATAAATAAATATAGTAACATTTACTAATTTAAAATAATAGAGTATGAAATCACCAAATAATTAAAAATCATATTTCTAGGGACTTATCAGAACAATTAACAAATGTGGACACATAGTCCATAAGGATAAGTAATCAAGTGCAGCTTGAGCTATGAAACAAATATAAACACACAATCTACGAGGGTAATATTAACCAAACACGGCTGAAGTCACGAAATCAAATGTAGATACAATGCCTGCGAATAACAAACGTGAGAACAAAAATTGAACTAGCTTGTCATTGACCATGATGCGTCAAGGGCTAACGAAAATGTCGTTAGTAACCAGTGCTCGATATAAAATTCTCTTAAAATTCATTTTCAAACATGCGAAAAAATCATTACTTTCAAAATAAAATTTTCATTTTCAATGTCAAATTTGCTTGAACCGTTTAAAATATCAATCCTTTTAAGTATAAAAATTCATATCAGTAATATACATTTCTTCACCAATTTCCATAATTGCTAATTTTTATCAAATAGAAAAAATTTACCAAGGCTTGTAAAAATATTTTCTTGAATCTAAAAAAATACCTTTTGCAAGAGATTGTACATACACCTACAGAAATTCATCTACCTTTCACCTAACAAACTATCACTTCACGAGCTTACGTAATTTAGTTAAGAAAAATGTTCAACACCAAAGATAGTACACATGATTTATTTAAGAAAAATAATATTTCAGTAAAAAAAATTTGTTAGTAAATTAATTGGGATATTATCCATTTACCTATGACATTTTTAAACATACAATTTTTCCCTAATTAGGCACTTTTGTAATATTATCCATACTTTAATTCCCTAATGTTCAAAGGGACATTATTATTATTTCTTTTATACATTTTATAAATCCAAAATCTTCAATCCAACCAAATTGAAAGAATAGGAAAAAGAAAATCTCATCAACATCAACCTTTCACAAATAAGAATCAAAGTTCAATTAATAAATCCTCAACAAACACATATATAAATAATATTCAGAGTTTTCAAGTTTCTCTATAGACAATAAACAACTTCTATTATAACATAATTAATATTATCATTTGTATATATATTTAATTTTTATAAACTTAATTCCTCAAACATTTTATCAAGCACTATTTGAACTCAGAAGGTAACAAAAGAATCAACAAACGTGGTTCTTGAATTACTGATGACGCCTGAAATTTTCTACCTACAACCTCAACATTTTATTATAGAGAATAATTACCTATTATAGCAATACACCCAACAATAATCGACTTATCACATTCATTTGCTGCTAAAAACAAACATTCCCCTATCAAACAATTCATCAAATATTATGTGCATTCAAACTTAAACAACACAGTTATTATCTAAATATCTTCCCCCAAAATTTCATCAACATATACATATAGATTTACCAAACATTTTAAATTTCATTCCTTCAACTAAAATCAATTTAACCTCAATGAAATGCCAAATCCAAACAAATATTCATCAAGCAGCCAGCGAAAACATAATATAGCTACTTATCAAAAGTGAAATCCTTAATCTTCAATTTAAGCTTGTTAGAACATTCAACAGTAAAGCAAAATTTCAGCGATCAATTCCCAATCCAAAATTTTAACAATTCCCAATCACAATACATACTCAAATTTGACAAGGGAGAGAGTGAAACTTGGCTCACCAATAAAGCAAAGAGTACCGAAGGAAGGAGAATTAGAATTGCAGTGATAGAACATGAAGATCAAGAAGAAGAGCTGCGAACCAAAACAGGGGAGGAGAAGGACCAGCCAATCAAACCTCCAGCAGCAACAGAAACAACTCCCGTGTACACCCTGGCAACGTGCAGAAGGAACAGAGAAAGGATTCAAAGCACCACAACACAATACGGACGAAAGAGGAAGAAATCGACAGCACAGAGATGCAAATTGCAAGCTCACAGGTCTACCGCAGTGACGAATGAAACGACGACTCACAGCACCTATTTGGCCGGCAACTGGAAGGACGGAGGAAGAGGAAAAATGTAGCGACTCTCACTCTCACTCTCTCTCTCTCTCTACCTCTCCTCCTCTCCCTCGAGAAACCAGCGTTCTTTCGAGAAAATGAAACAGCGAAGAGATAAACTGATCTCCTTCTACTTATTTTATATATATGTGTGTGTGTATTAATGGCATTTTTGTAATTTGGAAAAACACAAAAATACTCCCTCATGCATAATAAAGATTTAGAACCCACAACTTGATAAACTACAAGTTGCCATTGGACTAATAATCTTTCTTGTTGCCTCCACTACAAAACTTCTTTGAAAATATACTTAAAAATCTTGATCATGAATTTTAATTAATTAATTAATTTTTAAATTTTTTTGAGTTATTACAGTTTTCGTGAGCTTTGTTCTCACATTTGATGTCCATGGGTTTCGCACTTGTGTTTGATTTTT
This sequence comes from Prosopis cineraria, assembly GCF_029017545.1. Lineage (NCBI taxonomy): Eukaryota > Viridiplantae > Streptophyta > Magnoliopsida > Fabales > Fabaceae > Prosopis > Prosopis cineraria. The sequence goes on along the minus strand of NW_026555343.1, from coordinate 14,341,676 downwards.
GTGGCTATGGTTATTTACCCTCATAGGTTGTGTCCACGTTTGTTTTTATAGTTTCAACTATATTTGATTATTTACTTTCATGGAGCGTATGTCCATGTTTGTTTTATAGTTTTGACTGCATCTGCTTAAAAGAAATAATCTATCCTTTCTTAAAATTAAAAAATGGCTATTTTAATATTTAGTTGGGACTATATTTAATTTACAAAACTACCCTTTTAAAATTATAATACTCTTCTTTTTGCAAATGCTAGAAAAGACTCAAATGATGAGAAATTAGGTGAATGAGAGAGATAGAAATGAGCTACAATCATGATGGAAGAACTAAGTAGATCAAACTTGAAGAGGGAAGAAAAGCAGAGTATTGTGAGCAAGCCATGGTGATGACAACAAGGGACAAAAGCGAGGTGAGAGACATCAACGTTATTCAAACAAAATGGAGGATGTTGGTGGGGGAACGAAGCTACAAATTCTGCATGAAGCTACATGACCATGAGGCATCAGGCAAAGGTTTCTAGTAATTTAGATATTTAATTCTTTGTGATAAGTTAAGAGTCCAAAATTTTTTTGCGGGCTGTGTTTAATTCATTTTAAGAAAATGATTGTGTTTTTTGTATTACTAATCTGCAATACTACATTATTGATATATATATGTTTATCAATGATAAACAAGTTTATATCTGATTATTTGGTTATGTTGATATGCGATAGTATATTAGTAATATACAAATATCACTGATATATAAGCCATATCAGTTATCTGCTTTCTTTTGTCTTCGAGTTTGATCTACTACCCATATAATGGTTATGTAAACTCGAAGAGAGACAAATTCTTTCTATTTGTAAATTATGAACCATTCACATAACAGTTGTTTGAATCTCATTTTCTATTATAAAAAATGATAAGGTTAATTATTATCATATCTACAAGATTAAATGATGTTTGTAAGTTATTACTGATATGGTTTATCAATGATATACAATAGTATACCAATGATACACTATCACAAATCAAAAATACAAAAAAAGCATAATCATTTATCCAAAACAGATCAAACTAGGTTTGTAAAACATTCTGAACAACTTAGCTTATCACAAAAAATTAAATAGCTAAAATAATAAAATGAAAAATCATAAACAATGACAACAAATAACAGATTATGAATAAATAATTTATTGATCCAGTAAAGTTAATAAATGAAGATGATGAGAATTCGACGATAAATAACACTTGTCAACTTCCAAAAAATAAAATACAGGACAACATCAAAGTATTGGAATGTGAGACTTCCTTCCTTTGTGATGAAGGAACAATTGTGAACGCAGGATACGATTTAGTCAACTAGAGATTAGTTATAAGAGAAATATTGTGTTTTAATACTATATTTATTTTGAGGATAAAAAAGAAAATTCACATCTAATTGATTTATGAATAGACTATATTTTAAAATGTTCAAAAATCTCATCAATAATTTACTATAATTGTATTTTTGAGATCATTAAGCCAATTTACTCAAAAATATATTAATAAAAATATATTGTTATTTAGATTCATTAGATCTAAACAAAGCCCTGGATTTCTTTTATATATTTCATCTACTCATTCTTCGATAATATTGCGGCTACACTCATTAAAGCCACATCAATTCTTAATCGTTTTATCCAATACCACCGCCTTCAGCTAATCAAGCATTCATTTGCGCTTCTAAATCAAATGCACTCATCCTCCTTTCATCCTTGCACGTGCTCCTCTATTGAAACATCTTCTCAAAGTTGATGAACAAGTATTGTACGTGCTTCATATTAAAGTATTAGATGAGAGACCACATCGCCAACTAACATAATTCTTGGGCTTTTAGAGTTCATATTCTAATTAGTATCGGCAAGCTTCAACTCTTTTATCGTGTGATGCTAGTGAGACTATTTCAACTAGTGCAAAGTTATAGAAAAGGGAAAAAAGGATGTCTACTATTGATCCCAGCTGGTAATTGTATAAATAACAAGGTGACAGTTTTTGTTTTCACCTATGTTTGTATTTTCTAGTCTTATCAAATTTAGATCGTGTTCTTGTCTATTTGTTTGGGAAGCAAATCCAAAACTTGATTCTTCTCTTTTGTGGTGATCCTTAGATTATAGGAGTATTTGAGTCAAAATTTAGTTTTAATTGTTAATCCAGTCTAGTTTTTATTTTGACAATTTATGAGATATGATTCCTGAAGTTTGAGACTGATGTCATTATTTGTGTGATGACTATATAGAATTGGATTCCTCTTACTTTTTTATTCAATCTTTTTGAATTTCATTCAATTCATATATTTTCTCAATCCAAATATAAATAAAATATTTGAATTTGATATTAATAGTTTTTTTTTATATTTTTCTTTTAGAAATAGAATCATTTTGAGATTAGTTTGGATGATCCATTGTGCTATTTTGGATGATAGTGATTATTAATGTTGGAATACTATTTCTAAAATATTATTATACTTTTTCCTCTCTGTTCTTTATATTTATAATTAATTTTAATTTCACTTTATATGTCTTCAAAAATTAAATTGGTTTCTTTTCCTACATAAGAAAGATGTTTTTATTTTAGTTATTCTTATTTTTCTTTCAATTAATTTTATGTTCCTTTAATTTCTCAATCATTTTACCTTACACACACACAAGTCATTTGGTGAGATGGTTATTCCTCACTATAAATTTGTTGGCATATGATATATTATATTTGTGGGATCATTATACCTCATCGGTGAATAGTGAAGAGATATATTTACTATATTATAAGTGGGACAGTTATTCCCCACCAAAGTTTATAATAATTGACAATTGAAAGACTATTTGTGATTGAATGTTAACGACACGATTGTTTGGCATGAATTTGTGAACAAAAGCTATGATTAAATGTTGTGAAGGCTTGACGAGATTGAATATTGTGGCTGAATGTTTGATTTGCAAGATCAAGTGTCAAGTTATTACATGGTTGTTTGACTCGTTGATCAAGTATTGGAATTTTTTTTCTCCTTCTAGGCATGAAAAATATTTTATGAATATTTATACATCATGGCATTGACTTGTTTATTAGCATGATTGTCTGGAGTGATTGTTGTGATTGAATGTTATGATTGTATGGCATGCATAATTGAATGATGGGATGTAGTATTTTGAAGTGAAAGATTGGGTGTTGATGATGGTTATGTGATTGTGTGATTCATTGATATGAAGTATTAACAAATTTTGTTTTCTCCTCCTTTAAGCAAAAGGTACATTTTTATGAATATTTGAACATGTTAGCCTTGATTAATCTCATTGAAACTCATTTGCAGAAAACTCTTGTGCGCCTTTGCTTCCCTTCCACTTGCTTTGTTCTTTATGCCCTCACTGAGTTAGTGGTAGACTCACTCTTCTCTTGATATTTTTCTAGGTGAGGCAATTGTTAAAGTTCTTTTTGATGATATATCATTTTTAGATGGACAGGATAGATTGTGAATAGTTGGGTTGTGTCATGGGATTCCATAATGACATGACTACTATGGTGGTGTTAGAGTCAAGGTATAATGTCAAATAAATAGTTATAGTTTCATTTAAAGTTGATTTTGCCAATTTGATTTATCATTTTTTTTACTTCAATTTAGTGGGAATGGTTGAAATTTAAATAAATAATTTATATTGTTGGGAGATACTTTTGTGTAAGAGGTGTAACTAATTTAAGGCTTGCTAGACTAAGTAGGGTTAAGTTAACTTAGCTTGTATGCCGGTTGTGAACACTGTATTTTGTTCGAACATTTTTTAAATTTAATAATAATAATAATAATAAATAACCAAAAAATATATAAAAATATAAAAACAAAATTTAATCCTTTTTAGGATTATATTTTCAAAAAATCATGCTTAAGTCTTGAAAAATTCCTCCCAAATTATTCCAACCATTCAAAAATAATAAGAATTAACTTTTTAAATCTTATTGTTTTTCATAAAAAAGATAACAGCTATATATTTTAAAATCAGATTTCTTTCTCTTGTAATTTGATTAAAAAAATAATTAAAAAAAATAAAAAGCTAAGTTGCCTTTCATGGCAAGAAGACCAGAAAGAAAACAGAAATAGAAGAAGCAGAGGCGTGCGCAGAAGAAGCAGAAACAGAAACACAAAAACACACAAAGAAAAACGCATAGAAAGAAAACAGAAACACGAGATGCAAGCACACACAATCACAGAGGCAGAAAAGCAAAACACGCACAGCATGCACACACGAAAACACACATAGAAAAGCACAAAAATGCAAAAGGAGATTAGACACATGCATCTACAGCAGAGCAGAGCGAGAAAGGTGAAACACGTAAGTTCTCTCCTCACACACAAGCTCTTCCCTATTTCTGCTTTAAAACGAACAAGGGAGGGAGAGTGAGAGAGGCTTGTTGCAGACAAAGAAAAGAAAAACAGAGCGCGAGGATGGATGAAAATGCAGAAACAGTAGCATGCATGGGAAGTAGGTCTTTAGGCTAGAACGAGAGAGCACGAAGATGGCAGGAAAGCTGACAGTGAGAGAGCACAGATGCAAGCAAGGAGAATGAAAAAAACAAAGGTTGGACTGACAGTGAGGAGAGAGCACAAAACAGAGCAGAACATCATGGAAGGAGAGGGAGCAAAAAAAGAAGAATGAGAGAGCATGAAAGAAGCCTAAACAAAGATTGAAAGTAAGGGAGAGATCGAGAGAGAAGCCTGAACGAAGCACTAAGAATGAGAGAGAAGCTTTGAGAGAGGGAGTCTGAGAAGTAAAGGAACGAGAGCGAGACGGAGAGTGAGAGAGGAGGAGCAGCTGAAAAAGGAACAGACGCTAGAACGAACAAGAGAGAGAACTGAGAAGAGCTTGGAGCAAGATTCAAGGATAACGGTGCAGTCATGAAACTAATATTCTCTCGAGCATTTACTATAGGAAAGCTTAAAGGTGTGGTTTTCCTCTCAGTGCAATGCTTGAATACAATATCTTAATAATGCTCGGTAAGCCAACTTGTGTTGCTCTCCCTTCCTTTTGTTTGCTAAAAATTCAAGATTGAATGCCTCTTTATGTATCACCTTAAGATCTTATGTGAACATTGAAAGTTTGGAAATATGTTGATGTGCATTAATATCAAGTGCTATCTTGAGATTCTTCACTTTAATTTTATCATTGAAATACAGCCTTTTGTTGATTTTTTTTTCTGTATATCTACATTTGCGTGGTACTTGATATTTTGCACAGATATTCCTTTTTCTATTTAGTTTAATCCCTAGAATTTTCATGATTTTTGGAGCCTATTTACACAATCAAATATACTAGATTTTAGTTTTCCTCTATTTAGTTTGTTACAGCCTATAGCTTAATTGGTGAATTTTTCTCTTTCTGTACAGAGGCATTCTTGAGCTGAATTTTTATATCCATATTTCTCTACATGTGCAATTTGATATATAAAACTTTAAATTATCATTCTTAAAATTCATTTGTAGAGTGAAATACAATAATTTTTGGATGATAGACAGTAAAAGAGAGATATTCTTAAATAACCAATATCACAAGAGAAATTTAAAATCTCCATAGGCACTTGAAATGATCATCTACTGTGTAAATCAATAAGATTTCACAAGTATGAAGATCCAACTTGTATATATTAAAAATGGATCCCAATAGCCCACCATTAAAATTAATTATTTTTTTATATATCTAAATTAATAATTTATTTAAGTCCCATATGAGATTTTAAAAATTTTCATAGAGACTTAAATTAATCACATTATCATGTGGGATAATAAGTCCTTGTAGATATAGTGATTCTCAATTTTTATAATAAATAAATAAATTTTATAAATAATGATATAATACATAATTTAGAAAAATTAATAATTAGTCAAATTAATACATTTAAATTATAATCATATTTATCGATTATATCTTTTAGTCATGTGAGATTTTTGAATCTCTGTAGACTTTTAAAATAATCGTATTATCATATGAGTCAATAAGACTTTATAAATATAACGATTAATTTTTTTAAAATATATATAAATTATATATTAAATCAATTAAATAAATTTAATTTTTTATTGTGTGAAATTTTAAAATCTCTGTAGATATTTAGGATAATTATATTACCGTATAAGCCAATAAGGCTTTACAGGTATGATGATTAAAATTCTTTAAAAACATTATATACATGCTTAAACAAATTATTGCTAACACTTAAAAATATAAATAAATTTGAAGTACTAAATTTTTTTATCGTGTGAGATTTTGAAATCTCCGCAGATATTTAGAACAACTGCATTACCGTATAAACTAATAAGGTTCTATAGGTGTAGCGGTTAAATTCCCAATCATATATAAAAAAATAATTTTAAACCCTTTTCTTTTCTTTATTTCAAAAATTTAAAAATTGAGAAAATAATTAAAATTAAATTACTTTTTGTAATTTAAAATACGCATATCAAAATTTCAAAAATTGTTTTATTTACAAAATGATAAATTATTTCTAATTAATTTCTCTTCAAAAAAATATTTTTACCAACAATTTTCAAGCCCAAACTACATGAACTTTGATCCCTATCATAGGGTACGTACCTTAGAGTCAGATTCTGAGTTAAGTCCTACCTTGTAAATAAATAAATATTTCTCACTTAATTCTTATCATTTTTATATCAAACACATGAATATAAAAGGGATAATTAAAATAATTTTAAAACCACATTAATATAACACAACAAACTTCAAGTAACCGTTCTGATAAACGGGTGTTGTGGGGTGCCTAACACCTTCCCCACACTCAATTGACTTTCGAACCTATTTTATGTTTTTGCAGACCATCCTTATCCTTCTTTAAATGGTTTTTCAAGATTTATTCAAAATTTTGGTGGTGACTCCCGTTCCATTCGGTTCCCGTCGTGAAGGCTGGAACCTTCGCTCATGCATCGTCCCGTCATATTTTTTGGGTGCGACACCAGTCACAGCTCAGATTTTTGGTCATGACAAGGATAAATAGAGAGGACTATATATATAAACCATAAGGAAAATAATAGCAAAGACTTTAAACAAAATAGTGAATAAAGATATCTTAAAAAAAATTGAAAAAATTTAATTGGGATGCACTCACACTTTTGGGGAATTTCTAAGAATTTTAAAGCTTGCTTCTCTTAACTTTTCAATTTAATTCTAATGATAAACCCTTAATTTCTTAATAAATAAATTGTAATTCTAAAATCATCTATTAAATAATTTTCAAGTCAAATCCAGGAACAAGCATTTTAATTTAAAACTGACCACCACATTGTTATGTTCAAATGCCTTAAAAATGTAAGACAAACTAAATTATAAGCAACTCCAAATTCCTCAAGATATCCACAATTTAATTTAATAAGTGATAATAGATAATTAATAAGTATTGTTGGGGAATTAACAAGTCAAGTTATGCAATTAACAAGTAATTTGCCTGTTTTTTCAAAACAACAGTTAAACAAGTTTTATTATGGTATTAACAAGTCAAGCTATGCAATTAACAAGAATTGTTGACTAATTAACAAGTAAAGTTACATGATTAACAAGTAATGCACTTTAGTTGAAGAAGTCATGTATTTGACAAGTAAATTCAAGTAATTAATAAGTCTTATTAAGGTATTAATAATGATAGTTATGTGATTAACAAGTAATGTAGCTCTGTTGTTGGGAGTCACGAACTTAACAAAAAAAGTTAAGTAATTGACAAGTCTTGTTAATATATTAAAAAGTATAGTTACGTGATTAACAAGTAATTTATTTTTGTTGCAGGAGTCGTGGGATTAACAATGAAAGTTAATTAATTAACAAATCCTGTTAATGTATTTACAAGTAAAGTTACGCGATTAACAAGTATCATAATAATCAAATAGTTTGAAAATAACATTTATTATGTATATAATTTTATGCATTATATAATTAAATGAGTTGAGTGACTTGGTGGTTGAAAACTTTTTAGTGAACCAAGGGGTCTTGGATTCCACACCCACCTTAGCCACCTTTGGAGAAATTAATTTTTCATAATTCTCTAGCCACTATTGACAGTGGTTTAGCCGGCAGCTAGAGCTCCGACGACGGAGGTCCAATGGCTGCCATTGCCCACAAAGGTCCAATCACCGGTGATGGTGGCTGGTGGTTTTTTCTAAAAATATTTGAACTAAGGGTATTTTGTTTTTTTTTTCACTTTTAATTTATTTTAAACTTTGTCTCATAAGACTGAATTGATATTTTAAAATTTTTCGGGAGCCACCTAAAGATATGTTACTTATTTGATCCTTAAATGAAATTTTTCCTTATCAAAACAACTAATCATCGATTTTGATTGACATGTTGACTTTGAGAAACTTCTGATCTAGCATCAACGACTCTGCGTCATGTATATATTCCCCCTCAACTCTGATGCTATTTATAGATAACTTCTATCAATTTTTTAATCGGAATAAGAAAAATCTTAAGTTATCTTACAAATAGAATTAAAATAAATATATTTAATAAAATATAATCAAATAGGACCAAAATAAATACTATAAATAGGACCAACATAAATTTAATAAGTTTTCAATTTAAATATATCTACTTTAAAAATTAAACATACTTTAATATTTAACAACCTTTCCAATATTTAATAAGGGTAAAAGGATAAAGATGGATATAATAATCATTAAGCTGTCCTATAAATAGGACCAAAATAAATACCTTCTCTCTACTCTATAAATATAACCAGAGAAGTATATCCCCTTCTACAAACTATTAATTAGCTGAATATACAACAATAATAAAATATTCAAATATCATAGAAGATATGTTATATATTATTAATCAACTATGCGCTAGGCTTAATCTATTTTCTGTCTTGGTGGGCATCATAAGAAAGAGAAAAGACAAATAAGTAGTCTTCTCTGCTAAATATTTGTAGATACAAAAAAAAAAATTTATACCGTGAAAAATGTTTGATCTGAAATGCTACGTAAAAAATGACTTCATGCATGTGATGACCAAAATATTCGTATTAATTATTCAATATTCCAATCTCTATCTAACGTCTAACGTGTACAACTAAGTGTCTAATTAATATGTATAGTTGCATTGACTTGTCCTGTTCTACTCATGAAAGTAAGTTGACGTGGGGTAAACGGACACAAGTTTTAAACCAAGGCAGCAATATGTTGAAGCTTGATGATGTTGGGTAAACTTGAACAGTGATATTCTTCTTCATGTCGCTGCTAAAGCTATCAATATTGAAGCAATCGAGGTCATCATTCTCTTCAAGACATGAACATGTCATTAAACCACGGTTGGACAACTGGAAGCAAATTTTGTATTGTCATGAAATAATCATGAAAGACACTCCTACATTTACTACCCAACCATGACTCAAATAGAATTACCTTCAATGAGAGGATGGCTAAAGATGAGTGGTGTTTTCTTGTACTTTTCAAAAGCAATTATCACAAAGTCCATTGAAATTATTAATTTGTCTATCTTCACTAGGACTCCTTCAAGCACCCCCCACCGGGCTAAGAAAGGATCAGTCTACTAATTTTAAAATGACAGTGGTGGGTTTGGCCATCCCAACACCTAGTCACTTGCACACAGGATATGGTATCAAATTTACACTTGCTCTTAGGTCACAAAGAACATTATCAACAAAAATATCTCCAATATTACAAGGAATAATCAACTGTCCTTGATCTGGAGTCTTTTGTTACATCACAGAAGAGCACTTTTCAGTAAGTGTTATCATTTCAAATTCATGAAATATATTTTTTTCTTTGACAACGCCTTCATAAAATTTGCATAGGATGGCATATTCTCACTCATCTCCACATAAACAATATTGATATGTAGCTATTTCAACATTTTTAAGGACTTGACCTATTCATCATCAATTTTCTTTTTGGCACATCTTTGAGGAAAGGGTAGAGGGCGAATAAATTAGGCTTGGATTCTACTTTTGCCTTTTTTTAATGCATTTTCCATCATCCTCTTTATACCTTCTATGTCAAAATCTTATTTAACATGAAGCCTTTCAGCACTATCATAAATTTGAAAATTTTGAGATATTTCCTGAATTTGTCCTTTAATTTCAATAGTCATCATTCCCTCAGTTGTTTACTTCTTATTTATTTGAGGCTTGAATGAGCTATGTAGTGGTTCTTCGCTACTTCCTAATATGATAGCTTTGCATTCTTCAATGTGCTCCCTGTCTCTTTGTCTTGGATTCTAAATTGTGTCACTTGGCAACCCACTTTGTCTTAATGCATTCATAGTAGTTGCACGTTGTCCTATTTGTACCATAAGATTCTTGAGACATCAATCAATTCTTTCATTAATAGCATCTTGGTCATTATTGCTTTGCATTTGAGATGCTGCTAATTGATGATATCACATCTTCTAAATTAGCATATGACTTTCACTACTAGAAAAATGTAAATTAGTGAGGAAATTTAGTAAGGGATTGTTCATTCCTCTCTAAAATATCAAATTAGTGAGGAAATTAGTGAGTGATGTTGATTTCATAGTGTAGCTTAAAATTAGTGAGAAAAATAGCAAGGAACTGTCAATCCCTCTCTAAAATAAGAGAATTAGCAAGAAAAATAGTGAGGAACTACCAATCCCTATCTAAAATAAGAGGATTAGCAAGGAAAATAATGAGGGACTGCTATTCCTTTCTAAAATGAGATAATTAGCGAAGAATTTAGTGAGGGATTCTATTCCTAACTAATTACTGTAAAAAAAATTAACTTTTGACAATGACTTTTAATTATATATTTAATTATTTTTATTTAAAAATAAAAATTAAATTTAAAAATTAATAAAATATTCATAATAAAATTATTTAATATTTTCTTTATTTTAAGTTGATTTTCATTAATAAAATAATATTTTATTAAAAATATAATATAAAGAATAATTTGAATAAAATATAAATATTTTTAACATATTAATAATTGAAAATAAAATTTAATATGTAGATATGTGGGTATTTTTATAATATATTATTTGATATATTTATATAGTTAAATAATATATATTTAATTTTTAATATAATGACTACATGTGCCTTTCAGTTCAACTAGCAAAGAAGTACTTGGAAGGTATGAGGTTAAGGGTTTAAGTCTTGGCTTTAGCATAAACATAATGAATATATGACATGGCAAGGAGCAAGTGACATAACGCAAGGTGAACGTGACATGTCATGAGTTGTTGCACATGTGGCGGGTGATAGGGTATAAGATGGTAGGTGACATGGCGATTGACAAGGCACGAGGTTGTTGGTAACATGTCACAAGTTGATGCACACATAAAGGTGATGTGGTATCATTTTTTTTAAATATAGGTATATTTAGTGATATCAAATTTTGAATAGTATTAGCGAGGGATTAGTAAGAGATTCAATCCCTAGCTAACTAAATCCCACGCTAATTAGTAAGGTATATATGATTTCTTGCTAAATTTAGCGAGCCTTTTTTTAGCTACAAATTTAGCGAGTGACAAAATCCCTCAATAAAATGCAATTTAGCTAGGAAAATAAATTTTATTTTTCTAGTAGTGTTTTGAATAGGACTAGATTGCTATTCTGCTTAAGAAAATCTAGAAGGTGGGATTACGGTACACTAAAAGATTACTCTTGATTATGTGTAACACCATTTTTCCAACAAAGGTTGGGTTGTTACGCCACCCATTAATGTATGTGTTTGAGTAGTAGTTGATTTGATTGTTATCTAGATAATTCTCAACATAGTAGACTGTCTCTATTTATGGAGAGTTGAGACATTGACTAAAAGCATATGAATCTCCATAATAGTTGTAGGGAGTATTTATAGCATGAACTCCGATGTGTCCTCCACCCAATCCTTCAACACGTGCCTCTAAATGGTCAAATCTCTTATTAATAGTGTTGAGCATACCAACTATCTATGAGGTAGAATCATCAATAATTCTTGCTAGTTGCTTTACCTGTCAACTATTATTATTGCTTTGAATATAATCAATAGCTAAATCATCTAAGCAATTCCAAATACAATTTATCGAAAGCTTTGTGATGGCCCCTTGGTCATTGCATTCATCTTAGATGTAGATTTGGGTGTCAATTGAGTGCTAAAGATTTAAACTAGGACCCACTTCTCTTGATTATATCCTAGACTTTTTCTAACCAACTATTTAAACCTTTTCCAAGCTTCATATAAGTGCTCACCAAACTGTTGAAATAAGTTAGTAATATTAGCTCTAGTATCAACCATTTTACTCCTGTATGTAAGCGATACAAGAGTGCTGTAACATCTCGAAATTTCAAGACTTGAATTTATTTTAAAAAATAAAATAAAATATATATAATTAAATTAAAATTAAGAATAATTGGATAGAGGTCCAGAGTTTAAATTTTACTAAGCAAAAGTTGGGTTTTATTTTATTTTTAACTATAGAAAAAATTACCAAAGTTGACCCAGGCTTTTGTGTTATAATAAAAATTGTTAGCCCCTTTCTTGTAATTTTTTTCAAAGTCTTATATCAGTATTTTAAAGGGGCAAATAGACACAGAAACGAAATGGAACAAAGGAAAAGGAAAGAAACAAACGTGAGAGAGGAAGAAGAGAAGAGAAAGAGAGAAGGAGTTAGGCTTGGATCTAGGAGGCTTTGCGACCGTTGCGAGCTTAGCTACATGATAGGTAAACTCCCTACTTCAATCCTCCTCCCTTCCTCTTGATTTTCTTCAATTTTTGGAAGAGGAAATTTCTGAATTTTGATCTCAAAGGCTTTATTCTTGTAAGCTTTTGTTTATTTGGATTTTAGGGAGGATGTTTTAAGTTTCTATATGGTGTTCTAATGTTTTAAGTGGATAATTAGATGAAAAGAGGTATTTTGGGCACAAATCAAATCCCAAGAGGTTGGGTTTTGCTCTTCAATGATTTAAGTCTATTGATTTAGTTAAAATTTTGCTATTTGAGCCCAATAAGATTTAAATTAATGTTTGGTTTTCATTATAAGGGCTAATGGTGAAAGTTGATGATACTAAGTGAAGGTTTTTAATTAATTAAAAATTATATAAATTGGAAATTAATCTAATGATGGCTAATAAATGGGTTTGGTAGTTAAGTGATACTATGTGAATGGTTGGTTTGATATATGGACCATTAGGATAGATTATGACTCATTTACTCAAGTTGTGTGCTATGAGTTATAGTCTTCATTAATGCTATTTGTCATGATAAGTGATGTGGATCACTTATACATTGTATGGATTGTTGGTGAAATTTGTTTGAAAGTTAAGTAACAAGCTAAGTCCTATTTTGTGCAAGAGGAACCCTTTTGATACCAAAGGGTTGAGGTAACAGGGAAATTTATATTTTTTATTACTTTGTTTTAGCTATTTTTGAATAAATATTACTAGCTATCATGCATTACATGTTTTAAAAGATTAAATGTGCTTTATAAGGGGTTATCGGGTATTACTTTGATTATAGTGCAAATATGTTTTTTTTAATTGTTTAACAACAATGTTTTTATGGAAACGAGATTTGTTTACGTGTATTGTAATCATAAGGAATAGAAGTTGTACTTAAGGAAGTGTAACTAAGTAAGGTACCTTAGATAGGCTAAGGAACCGTTTAAGGGAGATTTATAAATGTTATACTACCTTAGAGTATTGAAGTGGTCAATACTTGGAAAAGGTAGACACGAATAAAAAGCATGATCTCAGTGGGAGTTCACCAATGAGAAGGTGTGAACTTTTGATATTCTATGGTACACTGTTAATACTCAATGTTGCCTTACGTATTGTGGGCTCAGTGCACTAAAGTTTTTAGCATATTGAGTATTTGACACCTCTTAGTGGGGGAGGGAATTCGACATATGAAGTGTGAGGTTGAGTGCCTAGGCTAAGGTAGCCCTCACATGGAGAGTAAGTCAGGCTGGCTCTAGGAGGGACTTAGCTTTGACTGCTCAGGATTTGTGTCGAAGGGGCATAGGTGATTTGGTGGATTAGATCATACCTTAGATTATGTTTTGTGCCTATGGAGGTATAAGTAGGTATAAGGTTTACCTGCGAGTTAAAAAGTGCCGGGGGCATTTTGTTGGTCATGAAAGGCTATACTGGCCTATGTCATGCATTCATGCATTTTAAATGGCTAAACTATATATTATGTTGAATTTATTATTCGTTTATTTGATTATAACTTACTTTGTAATAATCAATGTAGATTTCTCTGTTACTGAGACTGTGGTTGTCTCACCTCTTTCTTTTCAATATTTTTAGGTCCAGGTGAAGGAGCCAGTGGAGGATGGGGAAAGGATCACAACTAGGGGTTGTTTGTGAATTGTAAAAAAAAGCAACCCCTTTCTTTTGAGCAAATCTATTGTAATGTATTTAGGATTAGGGTGCTAGTAGGATATGATTATGTATATGTGTGTGAGTATGTGTGGATTGTATGGCTTGTGTATGAATTTTTGTTTGCTTGTAGACTTGTGGCTAGGAAACTTGGCTATGGTGTGTGGTTTTGATGGATTTATTTAGTAGACTAAGTTTCCACTACAAGGAGATATTTATTTTGTTATATATGTGATTCTACAAGCAAATGCAAAGTGGTTGCATTGCAAATGGTGTGCTATAGGCAAACATACACCTTGGATAGAGAGAATGGGTGTATGGGCCCCATGGAGATCTCTAAGTGAAGTGAAAACGTTTAGCATGTGTATTTATATGTGTATATGGTATTTGGATTGATTTTTGACCACTCTTGTCTAATTTGTGAATTTTGGGGACTTAGGGTCCATTTTAGGAAATGGCACCCAAGTGGTCAAATTTTGGTATAAAGGATTTTTCTATCATTTAAGTGTTCTATCAGGTGTTTTTAGTCCTATTTGACGTGTTCAAAGTGTTTTCACAAGTTTGTGACTATTAGGATGAGATTTGGACAATTTTGAAAATGGTTTTTACTAAAAAAATTACACTTTTACATCGGGTGTCCAAATCTTAATCTGACTGTTAGATTTCTCTAAAATTTGGGTCACAAGTAAAACCTTTTATAAGCTTTGTGTGGGATTTAGAATCACATCAATCAGATACTGGACGGAGAAATGGCATACTCTGAAATTTGGTTTGGAGGAGCTTTCATGATAGCAACATTGATCATGTTGCAACATGCACGAAATTCAATCTGTCCATTAGATCTTTCCAAAATTTGGTATGCTAATAGTAATATTTAAAAGTGACACGTGGGCTTTAGAGATGAAATGGTGTACCTCGAAAGTTAGTCTGGAGGTGCTGTCATGATAGCTTTTTAGTTGTCATGACAGCAAAAATGACCAAACTTTTAATATGTCTAATTTTTAATTCAACTATTGGATCTCTTTGAAATTTGGTACGCTTATAGTACCTTTTGAATATGACATGTGAGCTTTAAAATTACTTCAATCGGAGGCCAGACAGTGAATCGGCACCTCCTAGAAGTTTGCCCGAGAGGGCTGTCATGACAACAAAATTAATGCTGTCATGACATCAATTAACTGCCCCTGTTTGCCTTATTTACTTCCATGCGCTACATATTAATCCTTTATACTTTTCTAAGAGGTTTTATACGTGTGTTTTTCTATTATGTAAATTGTTATTGATTTAAATGATTTGTTTCCCAAGTTAGTTTTAGTATTAACTCCTTAACCACACTTAGTTTCTTTGAATTGTGTGATTTTCGGATAACACTCGGGGCAAGTGTTATATTTGGTATTAGTTTTAGGTTTATGATTCCTCTTTCCTACTTGGCACCTTAAATACATTACTCTTATTCTCTTTCCCTTCTGCTACTAACTTGGACTAATATTGTTTTTCTTTCTCTGGCTTGTTCCTTTAGGAGGGGAGACAGGTCCGTATGCTTGTGGCCGTACACCTTTCAGTTCTTATATAGCTTGAAGGGGAAGAGGTAGATCGAGGAATGAGGAATGACCACCACCTCTACCTCCTCTGCCTCCGCCTCCACCTCCACTACCACCACTACCACAAGGGACGGATGCAGTCATGGCTAGGCTACTTGAAGTGATGGTAGATATACAGCAAAATCTTAGAGGTCATGCTATTCCAGATCAACATGTTGACCCAGGTATTGGGTAGGGATCTTCTAGTACTGTGGGAGCTCATGGACCGATTATTGATAACTAAGAGGATGACATATCTGGACCTTGGAAGGAATTCTTTTACTATAATCCAACCATATATGATGGTAGTATGCTTGATGGGAAAGTTGAGGAGTGGTTGGATCGGATGGAGCAGTTATTTACTGTAGTGAGCTGTACATCTGAGTAGAGAGTTATCTTGACTACGATGCAACTTGTTGGTGAAGCCAAGCATTGGTAGGATTCTGTTAAGCCCACGGAAGGAAGATCTATGACTTGGGCCGAATTTAAGAAAAGATTTTATGATTTTTACTTTTCACTAACTTTTAGAGATGAGAAAGAGGCAGAGTTTCATGCGTTTCAGTAGGGGGACTTAGACGAGGAGACTTTTATGAGAAAATTCAATCAGCTAAAGTCTTCTAATGATAACAAGTGGAAAGCAAAGAGGTTATTGGAAAAGATAAGGCTAAAATATCGCCAGCAGCTGTCTTTATTGGGCGAGGCAACATATGATGAGATATGCAATCATCTGATGATTTTCGCTCGCTAGGGCCAAGACACAGAGAGTAGCCAAAGTAGGGATACACGAGGTTGATTTTCTTCTGGATTGGCTCCTACTGGTGGTGTATCCAAGAGAATGGGTTTTAGCTCTAGTTCTTCTTCAGGTGGCTCCTTTAAAGTCAGGTCTTCTTATGCTTCTGGTAATCAGAATTTAAATAGGGGTTTAAGATTTCAAGGTAATTGGGGTAGTAATATGAGATCTGAGGGTTCTCATTTCTCTAAGAATGCTCCAGCATGTTCTTCACAGGCCAGTCAGGCCCCAATTCTAAACACAGTAAGGTCACCTTGTGATAGATGTGGTAGGGTTCATTCTGGTCGTTGCTTTGCTTGCTATAAGTGTGGAAAGTTAGGCCATTTGATCCATGATTGCCCTGATTTGCACGAGAGCTCAGACCGAAGGAATGTGATTCCTAATAGAGTGTATACAGTATCTCAAGAAGAGGCTAAAAAGTCATCGAATCTGATCACTGGTATGGTTTCTATCTGTGGCCTTGATTTAGAGGCTTTGTTTGATTGTAGTGCGACGCATTCTTTTATTTCTACTGAGCGCTTAGATAAAATGGGTATGCTTGTTGACCAGTTGCCCTATGATATAGAAGTTTCTTCTACTTCTGATTTGGTTGGTCGATCCAGTATGGTGTGTAGGACTAAGATGACTTTTTATGGGTGATCGACTTGGGTGAATGTGATCAAATTACCTATGCAATGGATTGATTTAATCATCAATATGGATTGGTTGACAGCTTATGGTGCTGTCTTAGATTATGTGGCTAAGACAGTGACTTTGGTAGAAGTATCGGAGGTGATCGAGGAATACCCTAATCATTCATGTTTTCTTTCTTCTTTACAAACTGAAAGGTTGATTGATCAGGGTTGTGAGGCTTATGTGGTAGTGTTTGCTACCCAAGGATCTGAGTCAGGTAAAATAGATGAAATTGAGGTTGTTAAGGAGTTCCTAGAGGTGTTTTCAGAGGATGTGTTAGGATTACCTCCAGAGCGTGAAGTTGAATTCTCAATTGACCTGGTACCGAGGACACAGCTAATTTCAAAGGCTCCCTATAGAATGGCTCCTTTAGAGTTAGTTGAGTTGAAGAAGCAGCTTGAGGAGCTATTAAATAAGGGATTTATTAGACCCAGTATTTCTCCTTGGGGATCCCCTGTCTTATTTGTGAAGAAGAAGGATGGTAGTTTGAGATTGTGTATCGATTACAGGCAGTTGAATAAGGTTATGGTGAAGAATAAGTACCCATTGCCTCACATCGATGATCTCTTAGATTAGTTGGTTGGTGCCATAATTTTCTCTAAGATTGATTTACATTCAAGGTACTATTAGCTGAGGGTTAGTGAGAAGGATGTGGCAAAGACGGCTTTCAAGACTCGATATGGTCATTATGAGTTTTTGGTTATGCTATTTGGGCTGACTAATGTGCCTGTAATTTTTATAGACTATATAAACCGCATCTTTTGGCCTTTCTTGGATCAGTTTGTGGTGGTTTTTATTGATGATATACTGATCTACTCTAAAGATGAGGAGTAGCATGCCAGACACTTGAGGCTGTCCTAAGGTTTCTACGAAATCATAAGCTATATGCCAAGCTCAGTAAGTGCGAGTTTTAGATGAGAGAGGTTAGGTTCTTGGGACATATCGTGTCAGCAAATGGTATTGCAGTTAATCCATATAAGGTTGAAGCAGTCTTGTAATGGGAGAGACCAAAATTGATAACATAGATCCGTAGTTTTCTAGGGTTAGTAGGTTACTACCGACATTTTATCAAAGGTTTCTCTCAAATTTTTATGCCTTTGACTAGGCTCACAAGGAAAGATAGGCCATTTATCTAGGATGATAGGTACGAGACAGCTTTTGTTGAGTTGAAAGAAAGGTTAATAACAGCTCCGGTGTTAGTGATTCTGAATCCTCAAAAGCCCTATGACGTGTATACTGATGCCTCTCATAAGGGTCTTGGTTGTGTTCTAATGCAAGATGAGAGGGTAGTGACATATGCATCTCAACAACTTAGGCCACATGAGGAGAATTATCCAATGTATGATCTCGAGTTAGCTGCGGTGGTCTTTGCATTGAAGATTTGGTGTCATTATCTTTATGGAACAAAGTTTAAGGTCTTGAGTGACCATAAAAGTCTCAAGTACCTGGTAGATCAAAAAGAGCTAAACATAATACAGAGACGTTGGATGGAGTTTCTTAAAGATTATAATTTTGAATTTAAGTATCATCCGTGGAAAGCAAATGTGGTAGCAGATGCCCTTAGTCACAAGACCTTACATGTAGCCTATTTAATAGTTCGGTAGCATAGATTGATGGAGTCTTTGGTTGAGACTTCTCTGGGTATGATTGAGTTCTCCTTGAATGGTCTTAAGACTACAGTTATTTCCAATGAATTTTGGAAAGGAATACGATATGCTTAGCTTTAAGATCTGTTTTTATTAAAAATAAGTCAAGACATCGAGAATGTTAAGACAATGGACTATTGGTTTAGTGATGATGGGTATGTGGTTTTCAAGGATAGGGTGTGTATTCCCAACAATGAGTCTATTCGGAAGAAATTGTTGGATGAGGTGCATTATAGTAGTTACACCTTCCATCCCGGTGCTACTAAGATGTATCATGACATGCAGCATCACTGGTGGTGGCCAAGCATGAAAAAGGATGTCATAGACTATGTTAGTAAGTGTTTGACATGTCAGAAGGTCAAGATAGAGTACTAAAAGCCATCAAGGTTATTGCAGCCTTTGGAGATTCCTAAATGGAAATGGGACAGTATTTCAATGGATTTTGCACTTGGTCTGCTGAGAACCTAGGCTAGTTTTGACTCTATCTGGGTAATTGTAGATCGTTTGACTAAGTTAGCACATTTCTTACCAGTCAAGACCACCTATACAGTTGATAGGTATGCTGAGATCTACATTAAGGAGATTGTGCGACTACATGGGGTACTGAGGGGTATTGTTTTAGACCGTAATCCTCAGTTTATATCGAATTTATGGCAAGCTATGCAAAGGGCTATGGGCATGGATCTAAAGTTCAGTACGTCTTATTATCCACAGACGAATGGACAAACTGAGCGGACGATCCAGACATTAGTGGATATGTTGAGGTCGTGTGCCTTAGAGCTTCAGGGAAGCTGGGATAAGCATTTGCCTCTGGAAGAGTTTGCTTATAATAACAGTTATCATGCTAGTATTCAGATGGCTCCTTATGAAGCATTGTATGGAAGACGGTACAGATCACCTCTTTATTGGTATAAGTTGAGTGAGAGGACAATGATGGGATCGAATGTGGTAGATGAGACCACAAAGAAAATCAAATTGATCCAATAAAAGCTTCTTATGGCGCAAAGTAGATAGAAAAGTTATGCAGATAATCATCATAAGGACCTTTCTTTTGAGGTTGGGGATCATGTGTTTCTCAAGGTTTCCCTATTGACGGGCATTGGACGCTCAATTCGGGCTAAGAAGTTGTCTCCTAGATATATGGGTCCTTTTGAGGTTTTGAAGAAAGTTGGGCCAGTAACTTATCAGTTGGCATTGCCACCTCAGTTAGCGGGTCTACACAACGTGTTTCATGTGTCACAGCTGAAGAAGTACCAGCCAGACCCGTCATATGTGATAGAACCTAAGGAGGTTGAAATTTAGGAAAATTTAACTTACCGGACTGAACCTGATCGTATTATGGATGCTAATGATAAGCGGTTCAGAAATAAGACAATTCGATTGGTAAAAGTGATTTGGAAAGGGACGGCTCCGGGAGATGCAACCTGGGAGACTGAGGATCAAATAAGGAAGGAGTATCTACAGTTATTTTTCTAAGTATATTTCTCTCTTTGATTCATGAATTAGCTTGGATTTTGGGGACAAAATCCTCTTTAAAGGAGGGGAGAATGTAACATCCTAAAATTTTAAGACTTGAATTTATTTTAAAAAAATAAAATAAAATATCCATAATTAAATTAAAATTAAGAATAATTTGATAGAGGTCCAGAGTTTGAATTTTACTAAGCAAAAGTTGGGTTTTATTCTATTTTTAACTATGGGAAAAATTACTGAAGTTGACCCGAGCTTTTGTGCTATAATAAAAAATGTTGGGCCTTTCTTGTAATTTTCTCCAAAGTCTTATATCAGTATTTTAAAGGGGAAAACAGACACAGAAATGAAATGGAACAAAGAAAAAGGAAAGAAATGAATGTGAGAGAGGAAGAAGAAAAGAGAAAGAGAGGGAGTTAGACTTGGATCTAGGAGGCTTTGTGACCGTTGCAAGCTCGGCTACATAATAGGTAAACTCCTTACTTCGATCCTCCCCTCTTCCTCTTGATTTTCTTCAATTTTTTGGAAGAGGAAATTTCTAAATTTTGATCCCAAAGGCTTTATTTTTGTAAGCTTTTGTTTCTTTGGATCCTAGGGAGGATGTTTTGAGTTTCTATATGGTGTTTTAATATTTTGAGTGGATAATTGGATGAAAAAAGGTGTTTTGGGCATAAATCAAACCCTAAAAGGTTGGGTTTTTCTCTTCAATGATTTAAGTCTATTGATTTAGATAAAATTTTGTCATTTGAGCCTAATAAGATTTAAATTAAGGTTTGGTTTTCATTATAAGGGCTAACGGTGAAAGTTGATGACATTAAGTGAAGGTTTTTAATTGATTAAAAATTATATAAATTGGAAATTAGCCTAATGATGGCTAATAAAAGGTTTTGGTGGTTAAGTGATACTATGTGAATGATTGGTTTAATATATGAACCATTAGGATGGATTATGACTCATTTACTCAAGTTGTGTAATATGAGTTATAGTCTTCATTAATGCTATTTGTCATGATAAGTGATGTGGATCACTTATAAGTTATAGGGATTGTTGGTTGAATTTATTCGGAAGTTAAGGAATAAGTCGAGTCCTATTTTGTACAAGAGGAACCCTTTTGGTACCAAAGGGTTAAGGTAACAGGAGAATTTATATTTTTTATTAACTTGTTTTAGCTATTTTTGAATAAATATTATTAGCTATCATGCATTACATGTTTTAAAAGATTAAATGTGCTTTATAAGGGGTTATGGGGTATTACTTTGATTATAGTGCAAATATGTTTTTTTTTAATTGTTTAACAACAATGTTTTTATGGAAACGAGATTTGTTTACATGTATTGTAATCATAAGGAATAGAAGTTGCACTTAAGAAAGTGTAACTAAGTAAGGTACCTTAGATAGGCTAAGGAACCATTTAAAAGAGATTTATAAATGTTATACTACCTTAAAGTGTTAAAGTGGTCAATACTCGAGAAAGGTAGACATGAATAAAAGGCATGATCTCGGTGGGAGTTTACCAATGAGAAGGTGTGGACTTTTGATATTCTATGGTACACTGCCAGTACTCAGTGTTGCCTTACGTATTGTGGGCTCAGTGTACTAAAGTAGTTAGCGTATTGAGTGTTTGACACCTCTCAGTGGGAGAGGGAATCCGATATATGAAGTGTGAGGTTGAGTGCCTAAGCTAAGGTAGCCCTCACATGGAGAGTAAGTCAGGCTAGCTCTGGGAGGGACTTAGCTTTGACTGCTCAGGATTTGCGTCGAAGGGGCATAGGCGGTTCGGTGGATTAGATCATGCCTTAGATTATGTTTTGTGCCTGTGGAGGTATAAGTAGGTATAAGGTTTACCTGTGAGTTAAAGAGTGTCGGGGGCATTCTATTGGTCATGAAAGGCCATACTAGCCTTTGTCATGCATTCATACATTTTAAATGGCTAAACTATATATTATGTTAAATTTATTATTCGTTTATTCGATTATGGCTTACTTTATAATAATCAATGTAGATTTCTCTGTTACTGAGACTGTGGTTGTCTTACCCTTTTTTTTTTCAATATTTCCAGGTCCAGGTGAAGGAAACAGTGGAGGACGGGGAAAGGAGCATAGCTAGGGGTTGTTTGTAAATTGTAAAGAAATGCAACCCCTTTCTTTTGAGCAAATCTATTGTAATGTATTTAGGATTAGGGTGCCAATATGATATGATTATGTATATGTGTGTGAGTATGTGTAGATTGTATGGCTTGTGTATGAATTTTTGTTTTCTTATAGACTTGTGGCTAGGAAACTTGGGTATAGTGTTTGGTTTTAATGGATTTATTTAGTAGACTAAGTTTCCACTACAAGGAGATATTTATTTTGTTATATATGTGATTCTACAAGCAAATGCAAAGTGGTTGCATTGTAAATGGTGTGCTATAGGCAAACATACACCTTGGATAGAGAGAATGGGTGCATAGGCCCCACAGAGATCTTTGAGCTAGGTGAAAATGTTTAGCATGTGTATTCATATGTGTATATGATATTTGGATTGATTTTTGACCACTCTTGTATAATTTGTGAATTTTAGGGACTTAGGGTCCATTTTGGAAAATGACACCCAGGTAGTTAAATTTTGATATAAAGGGTTTTTCTATTATTTAAATGTTCTATCAGGTGTTTTTAGTCCTATTTGACGTGTCCAAAGTGTTTTCATAAGTTTGTGACCATTAGGATGAGTTTTGGATAATTTTGAAAATGGTTTTTACCAAAAAAATTACACTTTTGCATCTGGTGTCGAAATCTTAATCCGACCGTTGGATTTCTCTAAAATTTGGGTCACAAGTAAAACCTTTTATAAGCTTCTTGTAGGCTTTAGAATCACATTGATCGGATACCGGACGAAGAAACAGCACACTCCAGAATTTGGTCCAGAGGAGTTGTCATGACAGCAACATTGATAATGTTGCAACATGCACGAAATTCAATCCTTCCATTGGATCTTTCCAAAATTTGGTATGCTAATAGTAATATTTAAAAGTGATATTTGGGCTTTGGAATCACTCTAATTGGAGGTTGGATGATGAAATGGTATACCCCAAAAGTTAGTCTGGAGGTGCGTAGCTGTCATGACAGCAAAAATGACCAAATTTTTTAACATGTCTAATTTTTAATCCGACCGTTAGATCTTTTTAAAATTTAGTACACTTATAGTACCTTTTGAATTTAACGTGTGAGCTTTAAAATTACTTCAATTGGAGGCCATATGGTGAATTGGCACCTCTCAAAAATTTGTTTGGGAGGGCTGTCATGACAGCAAAATTAATGCTGTCATGACATCAGTTAACTGCCCCTATTTGTCTTATTTGCTTCCGTGCGCTACATATTAATCCTTTATACTTTTCTAAGAGGTTTTATACGTATGTTTTTCTATTATGTAAATTGTTATTGATTTAAATGATTTGTTTTCTAAGTTGGTTTTAGGATTAACTCTTTAACCACACTTAGTTTCTTTGAATTGTGTGATTTTTGGATAACACTCAGGGCAAGTGTTACAAGTGCTTTCCAAAAAGCACTCCTATATATCAAGGCTAAAAATATGTTGGCCAGGCACATACGGGAGCCCTCAGTTGAAGAGCGCTCCTGTATGTCCCTCTACGGGAGCGCTTTTAGAATGAGTGCTCCTATATGTTCAAATCGTGATATGACAAAATCTCTTTCAGCACCCCATATAATCTTACAATCTCTTGAATATAGACCTCTGCAAGCTTCTTTAGAGTGTAATCAGCTCTAATAGCTAAGAAATGAGCAGACTTGGTCAATCTATCTATAATTACCTAAATAGCATCAGGATTTGCTTGGGTACATGGCAATCCCATAATGAAATCCATAAAAACACAATCCTATTTCCACATGGAAATCTCTAATGATTGTAGCAATCTTGAGGGTCTCTGGTGTTCAATCTTTACCTTCTGACAAGTCAGACATCGGGATACGTACTCTGTCACATCCCTCTTTATACCAAGCCACTACCACTGACTCTTCATGTCTTGATATATCTTGGTAGTTCTAGGATGAATGGTAAACTTACTCCGATAAGCTTAAGCTAAAATAGTCTCTCAAACCCCTTTATCATTGGGTACACATACTCGGTCTCTATACACTACCAACCCATCATCATTGAACTAAAAGTCCTTGGCCTTGTTTGCCTCACTATCATCTAATCCCCAGTAGATACTTGTCTTCAAGCTGAGCTTTTCTTAAGTCTTTCCAGAATTTATTAGTAATTATCATTGTATTCAAGTTATACACAGCAAAATCTAGGCTGCTCTGGTGTTCACTAAAGAAATCCTCTAGTAGCTTGTACTCATAGATCATTAACCTCACCATATGTAAGGTCTTATGACTTAAAGCATCAGCCATTACATTGGCCTTCCCCGGATGTTACTTCAACTCGAAGTTGTAATCTTTTAAAAATTCCATCCACCTTTGCTATTGCATATTCAACTCCTTTTGATCAATTAAGTACTTGAGGCTCTTATGGTCACTGAATACCTCGAACTGTGAACCATAGAGATAGTGCCTCCATATTTTCAAAGCAAATACAACTGTCGCTAACTCAAGGTTATGAGTTGGATAACTCTATTTATGCAGTCTCAGCCGTCTCAACATGTAAGCCACAACTCTGTCATCTTGTATTAGCACACAACCTAGTCCTTTAAGTGATGCATTAATGTAAACCATATATGGCCATTTGGGATCTGGAATAGTTAAAACTAGCACTATAATCAACTTCTCCTTCAGAGTTTGAAATGCCTCTTCACACTTTTATGTCCAGACAAATAGTTGATCCTTCTTCATTTGCTTCGTCAAAACAGAAGCAATCTAAGAGAACCCTTGGATGAATCTCAGATAATAACCAGCAAAACTCAAGAAACTTCTTATCTCAGTTACTAACATTGGTCTCTCCCACTGTAGGACTGCGTTAACTTTATGTAGATCTATTGTTATGTCGTTAGCAAAAACGACATGTCCCAAAAATTTCACTTCTCGTAGCCAAAACTCATAGTTGCTCAGTTTGGCATACAACATATGCTGTTTTAACACTTACAACACTATCCTCAGATGCCTTGCATGTTCTTCCTCATTTTTGAGTATATCAGGATGTCATCAATGAAAACTACTATAAATTTATCTAAGTAGGGTTTGAAAATCCTATTCATGAAGTCCATAAAGATTGCAGGAGCATTTGTCAAACCGAAGGGCATTACTAAGAACTCATAGTGCCTGTGTCATGTCCTAAACACAGTCTTAGGCATATCATCTGCCTTAACCCTCAATTGGTAATATCCAGACCTCAAGTCAATTTTAGAGAAAACTGCAGCTCTGATAAGTTAGTCAAGTAAGTCATCAATTCGTGATAATGGATACTTATTCTTAATTGTCACCTTGTTGAGTTGCCTACAGTCAATGCACAACCTCACATTCCCATCTTTCTTCTTTATAAACAACACAAGTGATCCCCATGGTGATACACTCAGTCAAATGAATCCCTTCTCAAGCAACTCTTATAATTGCTTCTTTAATTCTTCCAATTCTACAGGAGCCATGCGATATGGAGCCTTAGAGATTGGCTCAGTATTAGGCACCAAATCAATGAAGAATTCAATCTCTCTTTCTGATGGCAATCTTGACACTCGATCATCAAACACCTCTGGGAACTCATTCACTACATCAATTCTGTCAATTCCCCTGTCGTACACTTCATGTGTAGAACAGTAGATCATGAAAGCCTGACAACCCTCTTTCACTAACTTCTCTACTTGTTGGGTTGACAAGAACTTGGGAGTCTCACAATCCACTACTAATAATGACTTGACAGTTTCAGGGTTAATAGCTATCGCTGTGTAAATTAGTAGGGAAACTACCTTTCTATTACATCAAGTGTCGCACCATTGGCAAAAAACCAATCCATCTCTATTATCACATCAATGCCACTCAAAGGTAAGCAGATTAAGTCAATAATAATGACTCTATCACTAAACTTCAACTCTAGTTTTAAAGAAGTCCGACTGGTCCTCACAGATGCACCAACTAGTGTAGACACATTAATGGAAAATGGCATTTCAAGCATATGCAAGTTTAGTCTTTTGGCATAATCATTAGATACAAAAGAGTGTGTGGCACTAGAATCAAACAAAGCATCTATCTGGTAACCACAAAGTGAGATTATACCTCTAATTAGCTTTGGTGAAGCCTCAGCCTCTTCTCTGGTCATAGCGAAAACTCATCCTAGGATAGCGAATCTCGAATCAGGAGCAAGTACGTTCTCTAGGCAAAACTTGGCTATGTGTCCCATTTTGTTGCATTTGAAGCAAACCCAACATTGCCCTTAGTGATGTTTCCCAAATCTATAGCACTGTGAAACTCTAGCTGGCATTATAGCAGATGGAGCTGTAGATCCCTGCTGAGATGTTTAATTTTTAACCCCACCCATACTCCTCGGGGTATTGCTCTTCTGGTTGGATCCCCTAGATTAGGACCCCTTCTGGAAGCTCTTCTTCTTGCTTCCTCCAGTACTGTACCTCCTAAATATACTCGAGTTAAGACCTGACTTCTTGCTCACTCCACCCATAGGGCCTGTATAGGAAGAGAATCTCCTTTGACCATCTCTCTTCTCCTCCTCCACCACTCTACTCCTTCTAACTAGAGCTTTGAACTTATTGCACATAACCTCGAAGGAGGTAATGTCAAAGGCAGCTAACTGCTGGTTGAACTCAAGCCTCATCTTATCAAGAAATCACTTAGCCTTTCAATACTCATCATCATGATAACTCAAATAGGTAGAGTACTTTAATAGCTCATTGAAGTTTGCTATAAACTCCTCCTCATTCATATTTCCCTGTTGGAGCCTGTGAAATTCTGCCTCTTTCTCTGC
Organism: Prosopis cineraria; assembly: GCF_029017545.1. Classification (NCBI taxonomy): domain Eukaryota; kingdom Viridiplantae; phylum Streptophyta; class Magnoliopsida; order Fabales; family Fabaceae; genus Prosopis; species Prosopis cineraria. The sequence continues at coordinate 14,314,262 of NW_026555343.1, read as the reverse complement.
TTGAAATGAGGCTGGAAAATAGTGGGTGAAGAACTGCCTCTTAAACTCTATCCATGTCAACTGCAAGCCATCCATCAGCCTCATACTTTCTTACCATTGCTTCATTGCGTCTTCGAGCATAAATGTGGCTAAGAGAACCCTCTGCTCAGTCGTAAAAAAAAGGTTATGACTGAGAAGATGGTCTCAAGCCTGTTGATCTATTTCTCGGCTACTCGATCCTCCATAGACTCCTCAAAAGAAGGAGGGTTCAGCCTTGTGAACTACTTCAAAGCCATATCTATAGAGCCTCCTGACTCACTCATCCTAGGCCACACCAATCACAACAGCCTCTCAGGAATGCTTTCCTCATAATACTCTTCATCTCTATGTCCATACACCTCAACTTGCATATCATTCCAGTTTTCCTCTTGGTCAACCCCAATTCTCTCTACAATTTTACAGCTCTCCCCAGGTCTTTTTTTGAGGATCTCATCATAACCATCCATCCTCCTCTGGATGTCCATCATCATATGCCTCAGTTCATCCAGGGCATGTCTTTATTACCCTGTTGAGGTCCTGGTTATTGCTCTTAGTTTACTAGTTCTTGTTCCAATCTTTGCATATTCTCTAGTGCATTTCCAACATTAATAGCTCTTGTTTGCACTATATTCTCCCCTTCTAAGGATGGAAGCAATCCCAAAAAGGAAGAAGGGAGTTAGTACTAGCTCAGTGAGGGAAATAACAAGTGTAATAGGATATTGATAATTCTTTATATGCAATGCATAACAAATCTTAATCACAAATTCACACAAACCATAGACCAGCTCTCAGAACTAGAGAAACTGATACTAAGTTTATAATATTCTCACTCTACTAAACACAATTAACCAATATAACACCTGATAATTGGAGACTTAACTCAAAAGGATGATTTCCAATGTTTAATTTACAAGTAAGGGATCCCAAGTTTTTTAAATAAAAGTGAGTTTAAATCAATCAAAATCTTTCATATCAGAGTAGAAATAAGATACAGAAGCATGGGATACCTTAGAGGAGTAAAAGAAGTAAAAAATGATTGAAAAAAAAATATGTACTGTGAAACAAGGCAATGTGCCACGGCTCGTGCACGTTACAGCGCGACATGTTGTTCTATGTGCCTGTTGCTCACCGTAAGTGTACAGATCGTAGCAAGTAATATAATGAAAGTAAAGTATGGTTCCTTCGAGGATTTGTTCAAAAACAATGATCAAGCAAAAGACTAAGTAAATTTGATCAAGTTGAGCTACACAAAGTTAGGTGAAAATGATTTTGTAAATGAAACTAACACTAGAAAATTAAGAAAGTGAGTGATTCACAAACTTCCAACACAAATTGAGACTTAGGATTAATTGTCCCCCTTGCATTTCATAACACCAAAATTACCTCCTCTCATAAATGCTTTTAATGAAAATAAGTGCTAACCTAGGGTTCTAAAAATACTTGGACAAGCTCTCTCAAGTCATGAACAAGTGTTTAGTTAAATTAATTGCCCAATCTCTTGTTACAATTAATGAAACTCAATTTTAAACACCAACACTAATGTGGCTATGCAAGGCTAGCAAGTATATCTCTATCATACTAGCAAAACCATCCATTTAACATGTAAATATCAAGTTCTTATACAATTTTACCCAAGTTCTACACTCAACCTAGCCCTCTCAAGCATCAATTAAGTGAACCCAACATCTAAATGGTGGCCAATCTAGTAGAAGCATTAAGGAAAGAGTAAAATAAATACATATATATCATTAATCACAAAAAGAGAGGAGAAATATAGTGTTAATCCATACAAGGGTTTCAAATAATCCTAGAACAAAGGGTTTAGCTACTCATAATCATCCACAAGCTACAAATATACAAAATAAGTGGACCCATTCAGATTGCAAGAGAGGAAAGGGAAGAGGAATAGAAAAACCAAAGAAAATGAGCTCCAAATGCCTTCAAAGCTTCAATCTCTTGATCCCAACTCTTCCAATGCCCAAACCCTAGCACAACCAAGTTCCAAAAGTGTCTAAAAGTCTGAAGAATGCATTCTGGGTCGAGCTCTCAGCTTATATGTATCCTAGCCAACTAATTTTTGATAAATGAAACACAGTGTCTAAAAGTCACGACTTTGGGATGACTTTGGCAGTTTTGCACGGTTTTTACAGCTAACGAAAATTATTCATTTTGCTCTTGATTTTTTCATCCAAAAGCCTTCCATAAATATCCACAAAGCTCCAAAAATGCTTCTAATTAAAACTTCAATCAAAATAACATGAAATTAGGCTAAAAATATCAAATTAAAGCTAAGAACACAAGCCCAAAACAAAATGCACATTTTCCTAATTTGGGCAATAAAAACATATACAATTGATCCAAAATGAATTAGAATCTAAGAAAAATGTGATGAAATAACATGAACTTCTAGAGGTTAACAGTGCCACATGCCACAACTCAGGTGCCATGCATCACAGCGTGTTGCATGAAATTTTAATTGATTCTACTGTCATTTGACAGTAGAATCGAGGAACTTCTAACTTGCTCCGATTCTCTGTCCGATATCTGAATGACATGACCTAGGTGTCTACGGAAAGCTCTTTACATGAACTAGCTAATTGCATAGGTTTCACTTCTAAAAACAAGTCACACTAGGAAGTTGGACACCTAAACACATTTTAAACCACTTTTCAACATAAAAAGGGTGTCTAAAACCTTCAACATATGCCAAAAGCCTTTCCTAACACCTAGACCATATCTAATGGACCTAAGACTACCAGTACAACACATCACAAGTACTAAAAACATCAATATGATAAAAATTCACCCTCAACCCCAAATTACTAAAACAGAGGGGGAGGTAATTTGTCATTGCATATTGCCCAAATCATTCAAAACATGTTCAAATTATTATATCTATACTTGCACTATTATTTTGGACCTATAAACATACAAATCATATATATCAACATACAAAAAGACTAAGGGCCCAAAATACAAATATAACATTTTTAACAACAAAATAGTGTAAGTGTGATGGCATGCATTCAAGAATTGACAAATCATATACTATTACACAATTAAATCTAAACTAGAGGCATACAATAGGAATATGCTAATTCCCTGCCTCTTTAGCCTTCTCCTCTTAACACTAGAGCTAGAGCTTAAAAAATGTTAAATAAAAGGGGTAACTAAGGTTAAACCTACCCTATGTAGTTATAAATCAATTATAAATCAAATACATGCATAAGGAACCAAGTATGTAAAACAAACTCATATATGCCATAAATTGTCATTTACCATTAAGTAATTTCTTTATTTCTCATAAACTAGGTACATTGTCACCATATTCTCAGATATGTGACATGAACCATACTCATGCGACTTGCCACCACTTAACATGTGTGACACATCATATATTTACTTAGGCAATGATCAACCAACCTTATATCCTCCTTATTTTCTTAGACAAAAAATGTGGGCTATAATACTGATTAGGGCTCCGTCCGTGTGATTGGATTACCCAAGCTCATTAACCGTGAGGTGTGACCCGGCCAAAGATCACAAGACTCACTCTCAGACCATGGTTTCTCCCATTCTCATCCCTGGGGTGTCTCATACCCTAGGCTATTCTCGTCATTGAACCAGTGGAGATAGCTAGGTTCTAGTATCTCAACAAACTATAGGATAGTCCCTCGATAAATTATGAGACAAGGCTATACCCTCATGCATGGAGGCCAGCCTAAATACTATATGGATTTTCTCTACTCCTAATCCATAGACGAACTCCCACCACTAATTATGTCATAATCAATACTCACTTATATTAACATTTTCACTATCATTTACTCTTTATCACAACAATCACGTTGGGCTCACAATTATGTGCTACCCAAGTGTGTATTCTCTTCATCTTCTCAAAATCCATTTTTCACAAACACACATCAATCTCACATAGTCAACACATTCATTTTTCAAAAATATAAGTATGTTCATAGTTTAAAAACTCTCTTGGCTTGACATTTTGCATTTAAGCTAAAATAGCATTATGCTCAATTAAATTTTCATATACTTAATAGAACACACACATATATATATAGTTTCACATTGAGAATCAATTCCATGCATATAACATTCATAAATCACATTTAACAATCAATTACAAGCAATTAACATACAACTACCTAAAGTAAGGTTTCCCAGGTTATCCCAAACCTTTGAGAGGTCAAAAGTCTATCCCTTGATCTACTAGCTTCCAAGCTTGAATTTCCAACCTAAAAGGTGACCAAGAGCCAAGTACTACAATCAACCAAGTTGAATTTCCAACCTAAAAGGTGACCAAGAGCCAAGTACTACAATCAACCAAGTTGAATTTCATCACCATTACTATATCAAGCATTTAAACCTTCAATCTCCAATTTTAAATTGTCCAACATTTACTCTATATGAGTTGGAGCCTATCTATTAGATTTAATAATTACCTTTAGTCCTCAATAACATTAATGAGCCATTAAATTTCCATTAATGGCATCACAATCTTCTAACCACCCATAATAAATGAGATTTTTGGATATTAATGGGGCCCAACAATCCAAGACATCAAAACTCATTATACCTAGGTTTAGATACTCTAATCTACTCTCATTAACTTCATTTGAGTCAATAAATTTAGACCCATAACCTATATGGACCGAAATTCTACTTCCACTATCAAACCCTAACCATAAACTCATAAATGTGAAAGAAATGAAGAGATTAATGAGTGTGATACTTACCTTAGGTGTTTATAGCCTTCAATATACTCCTAATTTCATCCACAAGTAAACTCTAGCAAAGCTTGGCGCGTCTCTTCATTTTCTCTTCTCTTTCTCTCTATTTCTATCTCATTTCATGTTTAATAAACTGCTGAAAGTGGCCATGCACCACGGCGGATGCATAATGCACCGTGGTGCATGGCACAGAGAGGTCTTCCTAGCTTTAGAGGCATCTGTGCACCATGGTGGACAATCTCCATGCTGCGACATATGGCATAGCAAACATTAACTCTTCCTCTTCTTCTCCTTTTGATACCCGGGTGACCCGCCTTGATATCGAACTCACAACTAGGGCTAAAATACCATCAAATATGATAGTAGACCTCCCTGGCCACACACCACATTAACTTATTTAATTACCCTAATTAGGTTTAATTAATCAGGGGACTAAAACTAGGGGTGTTACAGTAAGAGGATTCAACTTGATAAAATCATTCAATTTTGTTATAATAGTCTCTTCTTTAATAGCACTATTAGTTCCTCTCCTATACCATGTGTAGATGAGAAAGCACCCTCATGAGACTCAGGCTTTGAAGGCTTGATCTCAGATAAAATCTTATAAATATACCAATGAGGTAGACTACCCCTAATTTTGGCTCGTCTATGACCTTGCCTCGACTACTAAAGAGCAATTCATCTTGTAGAGCAAAAGAACAATAAGATGCTTCACTACTACACAAACTTCCACCAGAAGGACATCACCTAGGTGGTATTCTCACCATATAAAGAAACATAACAAATATTGAGTTCAAGAAGCAGTAATTATATAGCAAGGATGATAATAAGGAAAGCAATAACTTTTTAGGACATCCTAAAAGGCCTTCAATGAAATCTCAATTATTATTATGCTCGGGTTTATAATAGTAATTGGGACTCTAAAGAAGAATCCTTATTCCACATAACCATAGAAACTTAGGATTTGATAACATCTGTCACATTGCAGTACTAAGACTATAACATGTAAATTTTTTTTAGTTAGTAGTATCCCGATCAAAATTATAAATAAAACATGTAAAAAGTAGTAATTAATAAAATTTAGTTTAAAATAAATTAATGAAATATTGAAACACATTTAATTTAACTAACAATAAATGACAGAGTTGCTCAACAACATCATGAAATAAACCAATAACTCTAGAATTTTATAGGTTATCAAGAATCATACAATGAATAAAATTTACAAAAAGAATTCGAATGGTGATATAATCAAGAAAAAATGTTTGTAATAACTAATATAAAGAATACATTTTTAAATCCAATTTAGGAGGAAATTTACAATTGGAAATTATATACGATTAAATAACAATTTGTTTAATAGAATATATTTAAAAATAATAAAATTTCAAAATTTCATGTTTTAGCAAGACTTAATCAAAACAATTAATAAGCGTGGACATACAGCCTATAAAGATAAATTACCAACAAACACAGCTTAAAGCTATAAAATAATTAAGTGTGGCTAGAAGCCACAGAACAAGCATAGGCACAAGGACCACAAAACAAACGTGAGTACTATGCTAATGACTTTCAATATGTTATGGAATTTATTGATATTTTAATATAATTGGAAGTCATTTATTTGAATTTTGTTAGCAAAAATATGATTAAATGGATGAACGTGTGCAAAAATAGGCTTAGAAATATGTTAGAAGTTAGTGAACCAATTCTATCATTTATTTTGGGTTTTATGCATGTAGGGAGGCCCAATTTAGGGGCCTAAGAAGAAAACTTTGGAGCCTAAGTCAAAGAAATTAAATCTAAAAAGAAAATTTGAACAAGTCGTGTTCACTATAGCAAAAACGTGTTTTGCTGTAGCAAAGTACGATTTTAATGAAACATATAGTTTTGATTGTCAGCGAACTTTTAGGCTTGGGCATCTCATTTTTGTGCATTCTTCACCTCTAGCAGCTGCAGAACATTTAGGAAGAGGGAAAAGAGCTAAAGAAGGGTTGGAGAAGCTTGATTTAGTGGAAAATCAAGGATTTCGCTTAAAATAGCTCCAATTAAGCTTTTCTTCTCCTTTTTTTCTTTATTTTGCTATATATATTGCTGATTTTGCTGTCATGGAAGCCATGTGTGGCTGATTTTTCCCTTAATCTAGGGTAGCTATGAACTAATTCTTGGATTAGAGCATGTTTGAACTATTTATTTAAGCTTAATATTAGTTTTGTTTACTTAATCTTGTGCTTATTTGTCTTCTTAATGCTTTGCCACCATTGAGTGTGAATTTGAAGGTTTAGGTTTGCCTTGGAAGAGGAAAATTTGAATTGACCATTAGATTGAATAATGTAAGATTATAATTTATTCTAATTTTCCAATAGGATAGAAATATACCTATTGGACCCATATAATCACATTAGAGTGAATTTGTGCCATTTTGCCTCTTGTGTAATTGTGTTAGAAATAGCAAATTAATTCAAGAGAGGGGGTGTAATTAATCAAAGATAATTATTCCTATTAATACTCTAAATTAACATATTAATATTAAGTGAATTTATTTGGGTAATTAAATGCTCTATGAGAAGAAAGGATTAGTCACCATAGGTTTCCTTGATTGTTTCTCATTGTTGGAATTTTAATTTTAATGCATTTTTCTAATTTCAATCCTTATTTTGCAAAAATCAAATCCATATCTTGGTTTGCTAAACTTAAATGAAAATAGAGACTTTATTGTCCAACTACCAATTAACTTGATTCTTTGTGGGATTGATCTTGATTTGCCACTTATTAATTATGAACCGTAACTTGCAGTTAAACATAATTGTGTGCATCATATGCTCACGAATATCCATTCCTCTGTTTCATGTGCATTGGCCCACACATAGGGCCAACACCTCCTACAAGTACCCTGCTAGCTAGGTATACCATAGCGCGCCAAAGGCTAACGAAACTATCATTAAAAACTAGTGTTTTGAACTCAGTCCCTCTAGTAAAATAATCAAGTGTGTGAGGAGTTGTACAAAAAGAACAACTCAATATTTTCATTTCTAAAGTATACTGTTCAACTACTATTTCTTCATTTCTAAACTCATTTTCATTTCCTTCTTTCACGAATTATTGTATTAATAGATTTCACATCAATATAAAGTTAAATAATTAAATTACTTTTAAAATTTATAACCATTTATTCTATATCAACTTCAATCAATTCTTATTCATAACATAAATCATAAAAATAGAATTGACATGAATGTTTATATAACTTATAAAAGAATAATATCAAAATTGAAATTTAAACAATGAAATTCTATAAACACTTTGCAAGAAATTATTTGGGACACGACCCACTCACCTAAGAGTTTTCTAAATTTTTTTTTATAGCCTGAATATCTCAAGTTCCCACTTATACTCCAATGCCGAAATAATCTAGCACATAAACCCATAATCCTTATGTCATTATAATTTCTCTTTAGGTGTTGCATGATTCTAATAAGCAGTCCAACCTTACAACTCATAAGCAAAGACATATACTTCTTTAAGTAATATTTACAATTCCTTTAGGCCCTGATATGAAAATTAATAGTTTTACCTCCTCTAAATTTCATGTGCAAATATCTTAAAAATACGATACGAACTAAATTATAAGCAACTCATCAAGATAACAATAATTTAGTTTCCAACAATATTAAAGTTGATACCATAATCAATTATGTTTCAGATACCCTTGAGTCCATTATATTATTTGACAAATCTCAATTCATCCTTATACACCTCCTAAAACATTCTCAATCATCAACTATGATAGGCTACTTTAAACTGTTCTTAGATTTTCTTTAAAATAATAAAGTACTATAATAATAATGATAATAATAGTCATCCTCATCTTATCTAATCATTTCTCTAATGTCAGTAGCGTAAGATTCCAACTGATAGCTCAAGCCGATATTTACACATATTTTTTCAAGGTGTATTATGACAATTTAGCAACTCTCTTCCAAATATTTTCTCAAACATCTTCCGGGCATTCATCAAGAAACTCATGAAGAAAGCATCCAACCAATATTAACAACTTCCAACCTTCAATTTCATACTCAAACTTTAGTCAACCTCATAACAAATAACATCCATCATTAATCACAATTTAACATCTCAATTTCCAGAATCTTTTTTTTGACAGCAAAAGTCGGAAAATGGAGAACAATACCGGCAGCTAGAGGAAGAGGAGAGATTGAGCTCACCACATACACTCTTGCGATGCTCACAGCTGAGATAGGAGGAAGACATGAAGACCGAGGACATGCAACACACAACATCATCGACCACAGAGCCAAGGGAGATAGATGATGACGATGGAGGAAGAAATCTCAAGTCTCCAACACACCAGCTGTAGAAATGCAGCTGCAAGAGGGGAGTTGGAGTCCACTAACATATTCACGGATAGCAGATGAGGGGAAAAAAAAAAAAGAGAAAATGAAGTTCTGGCTCCAGCTAACCTAGAACAAATTAAATAAGAAGCAGAGGACGGTGACAGGGAAAGGAAATCTGGCGATCCAACACTCTAGCAGCGTAACACGATGGCGAGAGACGTGGTTGACGGAGAGGCAAGCAGGTTGACGGTGAAGAGAAGGAAGAAGAGGCAAAGAGCTAAAGAATGAATGAAAAAATCTCTCACTCTCGCTGTTTCCAGAGTTCGCATGGCGGGGAAGAGATAAAAATCTGATCAAAAAGGAAATTGAGAAAATTACAAGAAAGGACACAAGGAAAGTTACAAAAAAGGCACCAAAAAAAGATTACAAGAAAAGGCACAAAATTTTCTATAATTTAAACAAAATAAAGCCAAACTCTTGCTTAATAGAATTCAAACTCTGGATCTTTAAAAAAGTTATTGACATAAGTTCCTCTAAACTATCAATCTCCACTTGCTATAAAACTAATTTAAATAAAATATAAATTGAGAGAATTTTTTTTATTTAGGATCATTACATAACCCTTTCTACCAGACAGAAGGGTTGAGGTAACTATATAGTTTATTATATCTATTAGCTATTATAACTATATATAAGTAAATGTATAACTTTGCACTTGTTGTTTTGTGAGTTTTTATGCATGATTTAGCAATGTAAATGAGTTTAGCATAAAATTAATTTGTGAAATAAAAGTTTTGTAATTTCATGCTTTATTTGATATATATATATATATATCTATGTTATGTATATATATAGGTGTAAAGTACAAAGTGTGGAATTGAGATGAAGTGTGTGAAAAGGTGATCATAGGGTGGAAGTTCACCTAAGGTATGTGTGAATATGTGTATGTGGAGATGTGAGTAAACAAATCCATATGGTGGGGTTGGCACTATAGTACATCCGGTGCAATATTTTACGAGCTAGTACTATGGGTAATCCGGTACTACATTATATTGAGACTATTATCATGAGACATCTAGGTAGGTTCACTACTACAAAATAACCCTATAGGAGCACTGTTTTTTTGGCCTACGAGAGTGCTTTAAAAGCACTCTTGTGGCTAGCGCTCCCGTATATGTAGGAGCGCTTTAGCACTTCTATAAAAAGTGCTCCCATATAGATCAATCTACAAGAGTGTTTTTTTTAAAAGCGCTCCCGTATATCTGAATATATGGGCATACGGGAGCCCTCTTGCAAAGAGCGCTCTCATATATCTGAATATATAGGCATCGACGGGAGCCCTCTTGTAAAGAGCGCTCCCATATATCTGAATATATGGGCATATGGGAGCCCTCTTACAAAGAGCGCTCCTATATGGCAGCTTATAGGAGCGCTCTACAAAAGAGCGCTCCCATATATATGCCTATGGGAGAGCTCTATTTTTGAGCGCTCTCGTGTGTTTTTAATTTTTTTTAACATTTAATTTTTACACCTAGGCATAGCTTGAAAATTAGCCTCTTCTTCACTATAAACTTAAAATTAATCTCAGAGACTCAAGTTATAGTAGCCTAAACATAAATGGCACTTCAGCGACTTTAGTGGCCCTGCCTTCAACTTTAAATCCTTAAGCACTACATCATTTGTAGAGATCACGTGCTTGGTGGTAAAATAGAGAAATATATGTTGAACTTGTAGAAAACAATTATATGATGTGTAGCATAGGTAGACACTATCACAGCACAATTGAAACAATAAAATAAGAGGTGATTATACATAAAGAGAGGCAAGGGAAGAGAGGGAGAATGCTAACATCATTAACTTATGGGAGTTAGAATCATCAACAATTTATCATGAGCCAAAAAATATCCCCTTCTATCTCAAAGACAAATAAATGCACTGATATTTATGTCATTGTGTTATAGATTTAATATCAAAATGACTAGATGTGGTCAATTGGTAATATTTATATTAATAATTAAATTAAATTATTTCTATAATATTTATAAGTGAATTCTTAAAAATGGATAACCAATTGGTAAGGACTAAATGTGCCAATATTCATTGTCAATACAAATAAAAAATTGGTTTAAACAAGAAGCCAAAGAAAAAGCACTACACTAATTAACCTTATCACTTTCATCTCATGATAAATGTCAAATGAAATAGCTCCAAAATAATTTTCATTAACTTTTATGATGTGCTTTACAAGATGACTTATAGAGTTAGATATCTAACACCACCATTCTATGGGACAAATTCATAAAACAAAATCCTATCATAGCGAACTACAATCTGCATTAGTTTCACAGTTTAGAACAATAAATATTACAAGACTTGGGGAAAATACACAGAAGAAGATGATTTAAACTTAATGACCCAAACAAGACATAAAATAGAAATAAGTGCCTACGTTGCCAATTTACCCAACTCAAATCCTTCACGCAAATCATAAATTCAATGCATTGGAAATCAATGGTGGTCTTTTTCTTTTTCGATAAGTGGATTAAAGATAGTTGTAATAGACACAAGTGGACAAATCTAGAAGCAAGAGCCAACACCAAGAGCAATAATCAATTAATCAAAAC